>NC_058132.1:459067643-459098763 GCF_016433145.1 Gracilinanus agilis
CCCCCCCGCTCTCCCCCCACCCATGGCCAACACACATTTCCACTGGTTGTAACATGTGTCCTTGTTCAGGGCCTATTTCCATATTGTTGTTAGTTGCATTGGTGTGGTAGTTTCGAGTCTACATCCTCAATCATGTCCACCTCAGCCCATGCATTCAAGCAATTGTTTATCTTATGTTTCCTCTCCTGCAGTCCTTCCTCTGAATGTGGGTAGCGTCTTTACCATAAATCCCTCAGAGCTGTCCTGGGTCATTGCATTGCTGCTAGTACAGAAGTCCATTACATTCGATTTTATCATAGTATATCAGTCTCTGTGTACAATGTTCTTCTGGCTCTGCTCCTTTCACTCTGCATCAATTCCTGGAGGTCCTTCCAGTTCACTTGGAACTTCTCCAGTTTGTTATTCCTTTTAGCACAATACTATTCCATCACCAGCATATACCACAGTTTGTTCAGCCAATCCCCAATTGAAGGACATACCCTCATTTTCCAGTTCTTTGCCACTACAAAAAGCGCAGCTATAAATATTTTCATACAAGTCTGTTTATCTATGATCTCTTTGGGGTACAAACCCAACAATGATATGGCTGGATCAAAGGGCAGGCATTCTTTTATAGCCCTTTGAGCATAGTTCCAAATTGCCAGCCAGAATGGTTGGATCAGTTCACAACTCCATCAGCAATGCATTAATGTTCCAATTTTGCCACATCCCCTTCAACATTCATCACTCTCCCCTTCTTTCATTTTAGCCAATCTGCTAGGTGTGAGGTGATACCTCAGAGTTGTTTTGATTTGCATTTCTCTAATTATTAGAGATTTGGAACACTTTCTCATGTGCTTATTGATACTTTTGATTTCTTTACCTGAGAATTGCCTATTCATGTCCCTTGCCCATTTTTCAATTGGGGAATGGCTTGATTTTTTATACAATTGATTTAACTCCTTGTATATTGAGTAATTAGACCCCTGTCAGAGTTTTTTGTTAAAAAGATTTTTTTCCCAATTTGTTGTTTCCCTTCTGATTTTTGACTACATTGTTTTTGTTTGTACAAAAGCTTTTTAGCTTAATATAATCAAAACCATTTAATTTACATTTTGTAATTTTCTCTAACTCTTGCTTGGTTTTAAAATCTTTCCTTTCCCAGAGATCTGACAGGTACACTATTTTGTGTTCACTTAACTTATTTATAGTTTCCCTCTTTATATTCAGGTTATTCACCCATTCTGAATTTATCTTGGTGTAGGGTGTGAGATGTTGATCTAAACCTAATCTCGCCCATATTGTTTTCCAAATTTCCTAGCAGTTTTTGTCAAATAATGGATTCATGTCCCAAGAGTTGGGCTCTTTCGGTTTATCTTACACTGTCTTGCTGACATCATTAACCCCAAGGCTATTCCACTGGTCCTCCCTTCTATCTCTTAGCCAGTACCATATTGTTTTGATGACTGCTGCTTTATAGTATAGTTTAATATCTGGTACTGCTAGGCCCCCTTCCTTTACATTTTTTTTCATTATTTCCCTTGATATTCTTGATCTTTTGTTATTCCAAATGAACTTTGTTATAGTTTTTTCTAATTCAGTAAAGAAGTTTTTTGGTAATTTGATAGGTGTGGCACTAAATAGATAAATTAATTTGGGTAGAATGTTCATTTTTATTATGTTAGCTCATCCTACACATGAACAATTAATGGTTTTTCAATTTTTGAGATCCAGTTTTATTTTTTTGGAAAGTGTTTTGTAGTTGTTTTCATATAATTGCTGTGTTTGTTTTGGTAGATAGATTCCCAAGTATTTTATATTGTCTAGGGTGATTTTAAATGGTGTTTCTCTTTCTACTTCTTGCTGCTCTAGTGTGTTGGAAATGTATAGAAATGCTGATGATTTATGTGCATTTATTTTGTATCCTGCAACTTTAGTAAAGTTGTTGATTATTTCTACTGGCTTTTTAGTTGATTCTCTAGGATTTTTTAAGTAGACCATCATATCATCTGCAAAGAGTGATAGCTTAGTCTCCTCATTGCCTATTTTGATACCTTCAATTTCTTTTTCTTCTCTAATTGCTATTGCTAGTGTTTCTAGTACTATGTTGAATAATAGAGGTGATAATGGGCATCCTTGTTTCACTCCAGATTCTCTTATAATTATTGAGGTAGGGTCTCTTGGTAAGGCAAAATGAGGATTTGGGAAGTTGGGAGGTTTCACTCCCAAGTCAGAAGTCTGATTCCCCTTAAGGAATCAAGTGTTCTTGATCACTATGTTGTCAATGGCCTCTGGCAGGAATCACAGGCTTTGGGAAATCACAAGAGTCTTGTAAACCCTCAGATTTAGCTCTCCAAGGTTGAGAGAAAGCTCCCTTCCTTCCACTGTCCATAAGCTTCTCTTCCCAAAAGCCCCTCCTCCCAGGTTCTATTGTCCCACGATCCTTTGCTGTCCCTTCAACTGAAGTTTTTCTCCCTTTTTCATGCAACATTCTATTTTAAAAATGGCCTTCCTCAGCACTTAACTTTACACTTAGCAGCTTTTCTTTTAGTGCTGTTGTCCCCAAATGTAATTTCCTCCAAGACAAAAACTGTTTTGTTTACTTGAATTTCTATTCCTAGAACTTAGGATAGTGCCTGACATATAGTAACCATTTTATAAATGTTTATCTCTCTCTTTTTTTTAAACCCTTACCTTCCATCTTAGAATCAATACTGTGTAAAAAGAGAGGTAAGGTCTCTGCAATGGGAATTAAGTGACTTGCCCAGGGTCACACAGCTATGAAGTGTCTGAGGCCAGTTATGAACTCAGGACCTCCTGCTTCCAGGCCTGGCTCTCCACTGAACCACCTAGCTTGCCCCCATGTTCTATCTCTCTTACTAGTTAGCTATCCAGCTGTCCTGTTGATGGAATGATTTAAGGCTGGAATAGACCTTAAAAGTAATCTAGGCCGTGGTCTTCATCTTATAGATGAGGAAGCTTTTGCCCAGTGAAGTTCAGTTGATTACACAAGGTTACACAGATAATAATTAAAAGAGCAAAAATTCAAACCCATGTCCTTTGATTCCAATTCCAATGCTCTTTCCATCGTATCGAGCCTCAGATGACAGGCATAAACTTGGCCACCTAGCCAATACACAAAGCTTCTCTAGCTATAAAGAATCTGTAAGAACTCATGCTTTATTGGCATAGCCTCGAGGACCCTAGGGTTTCCACCACATCGTAGTGACACATCTGAAGAGACTTCAGTGGGAGCTTATGTTATCCAATTAAAATTATAAATGGTCTACTAATCAGATTATAATTGGGGGATAGTCATGCTTTCTTAATAATTTAATCTTGGCTCACAGATAAAATACCACCATGGCAAAAAGACATGAAGTCTGAGACTTGGATTTACTCTCTGCCTAGACAATTGAAGCCATTTCCCCCATGCACACACAAGACAGTTTCCCTCCTAGAGAAACTGAGCCAAGCTTAGATGATTTGTCAGTATATTGGGGATACTGTCTTTGTTTCTCTATCAATAATCTGTTAAAGAGGCTGGAGAACAGAAAATCTGTTAAAAGTCAACATGCTCTTAATCTTAGAATCCCGTAGGCAGTCTAATGGACAAATGCGCAATGAATGGATGCTTGGTTGGTCAAACTTCAAAATAAATAAGCAATTTTGCTCAAGATAGAGACAGATACTTCATCACATAAATTTCAAGGGGGAATTTCTACCTCAATAAAAATTTATGAACCCACCAAAATGACTTTTATTGATATATTTCTTAAAACCACATACACACATAGACATAAGAGGAAGAGAGGGAGAGGTGAGAGAGGCAAGAAGAGAGAGAAAAGGGAAGGGAGAGAGACATGATGGATTATTCTCTTGCCAACCAGGTAGGGAAGGGAATACTTCTACCTACCACTCAGGGAAATCCTCCAGGAGAAAAAAAGAGGAAGCAAGGACCCCCTTCTGCCTTTCTACCCAACAGGAAGAAGAAAAGAGAGGAAAAGGAAGCAGAGCCATCAGAAAATTTGAGTATTTAAGACCCCTCAGCCACTTCTACTCTAGTAATCCTACTCAAGATGGTAACCCAAGAGTTGCCTGTCAAATTGGAGGAAACTCCATACTTTCTATAATCTAATGCCAGATCTTAGACCCAGTGTCTACCCCGTTGTTTTAAAGAGACAAATCAGTTTTGAATCTAGGGGGTCCTGCTTTGTTAACATCAGAAAAGAAGCACCTCTATTCAGTTATTATGGGTCCATTATCACTCAGGCTGTAACCAAGAGGATGGGACTAATTATTACATATTAAACTCCTGGAGGGGTAACTCAATGTCAGTTATAATTGCCAAGTATAGCCAAGGAGGAATACTACTAATTAGTTGAAACTGTAAAGTAGACATCTGGTGCATTAAAAGAATGATAATGTAAAACATCACCCCACCAAAGCAGAGGAAGAAATAATTTAAATAATGGTGATTTACCATGGTATTAAAAATAACATTTATCTTCATATTAGCTAAGAATATAATGCAGTGGAAAGCAGAGTGGAGTCACAGAATAGAGGTTCAGATTCCTACTTCGCCCCTTAATACCTGTATGAGTCTGAGCAAGTCACTTCACCTTAAGGGATTCCAGTTTCTTCATCTATAAAGCGAGTAGATTGGACTGGACAACTTCTTTCATGGACCAGACCTGACTGGTAGTTTAGGTCCAAAATTTGTGAGACAGGTGCCATCTATTTAACAAAATTTTTACTTAACTGTCCAGAAGGGAAAGAATATTCAAATCAGAGAAGGAACATTCATCTAGGATATAGTTTTGATTCCACTAAGTACAACTAACAAGAGTTCTCCCAAGTCAGTGTTGATCATCCTGTTAGTCTAGATGAAGATGCTGCTCAGCCCCTCCTATTCTGGATGTTTTATATCCCAAATGACTAAGAATCTACTTCAATGGTCTGAGCCTTAATCCTCTAAACCCATTAAATTTTAAAGAGAGTTTCAAAAACTAGTCTAACTTGCCTGGAAGAAGTAGGGGAGAGGAATAGGGTTAGGATATTATTCCCATCAAAAACTCTAAGATCCTTTTGATCTCTGAATCTCTGATTCTTTGAGCATATGACTTCCAAAAACTACAAGAGTCCTTACCAATTTTATTTCATGAGTAATCATAGCATCTTAATGAGTAAAGAGACATGATAGCAGATGAATCTAGCACAGACCTTCTAGTCAGGCATGATGAAACAGCCTAACTGATTGTGTGGCTGATAGCTGCTCTCAAGCTGCCAAGGCTTGACAGTACCCATAAAATCTTCTCTTGCCCCACTCTGGCCATTTTCAGCAAACAAAAGCATGCATATTTTTTTCTCTATCTCTCACATATCCCTGCCCCTCATTTTCAGATTTCATGGAAATAAAAGTAAATCCCTTTTGGAAAAAAGATAAGGAAAAAATAAGTGACAGGAGTTATTTATTTTACTGGTTCTAGTTATGACTAAATTACACCTCTCCTTTTTTTGAGAAATATGTTTACAGTGTGTTCAAGATGATTGCATTGGCCTTCATTTCTCAGTATCTGTGAGTACCCCCAGTAGACTAGTACCTTCATTTCTTCCCCATTCCCTCTAAAAGGAAAAGCTAATCAATGATATCTGAATGTAACAAAAATTAGACTTCAGGAAGGAATGGAACATGTGGGTTTTGCTAATTTTGATGGGATAGATGGGGAATAATAATCTGAATTTAACCCTTAAAGTCAGGATAAGAATCTTTAGAGATGTTTACCCAGAAAATGGCATTATGAAAAAGTGTTGGCTTTAGTCAGAAAAACTTGGGAGAGGAGTAAGAATAAACACCTACTATGTATCAGGGCCTATGCTAAATGTTTGATCTTATTTGATTCTCACAAATTTGGAAAGTATTATTATTATTACCCCCAATTTTTAGTTAAGGAAACTGAGGTAGATAAAGTTTTAGTGATTTGCCCAGGATCACACAGCTAGTGAGGGTTTGAGATTGGACTTGGGTTCAAGTTCACTTCCAATGCATACCCAGGACAAATCACTGAACTAAATGTGTCCTAGGTGACTTTTTTTTAAGGTTTTAAGCTTCAGACCTGCATAAGAAATTTTTCACCAGGAATCTCCTTCACTGATGAAATCACAAGTCTGTAGGAATTAGTATTCCTTTATACTTATGTATATTTATGTATATTTGAGTGTGAATAGTTGAGAGATTGAAAATTTATATTTTTATATTCTGTATATATTTGTAAATTTGTACAGAAATTATTTTCTACATATCTGTAAAAATGTGTATATAGTTAAAAGTTACAAAGATAGGATTTTTTAGGATAAAACACTTAGTTTTCAGTTTTCTATAGACAGTTTTGTTTTCTATGTTAGAATAAGACCTAATAGCATAAGGAAAAGTTTTGTACTTGTTTCAACTAAGAGTTTGAAGTTACATTTTATATAAGTTTTTTGCATGGTTAAACAGATAATTTTGTTTAATGTAAAAATGTGAGCTACATTTTGTCATCTGTAACTTTATACAATTTTTTGTTACATTCTGTATGTTGAGTTTTGCTATTGTTATTGCAACATTTGTATTTGGTTTCCTTTATGTAATTAATTGCTTATTGGAATTTCCCTTTTCCCTAATTCTTTAGTGTAAAGTAGTTGTTAGAGAAGAATAGATAGATAAGTTTTAGGTAAGAACTGTTTGTCGTGGGAATAGATAACTAAAATAGAATTGGTTTAGAATAAGGGGGGACTTATATAGTGATGAGCAAATGACAGATCTGTAGATTTGGTCAGATGCTCAGAAGGTGGGATGTAGGAAATAGTTAGGTATAGAGTAAATTTCAGGGATTAACTTTAAGAGGAATAGAAGGGAATTTGGTTACAAGTCCTGGGAGAGAATTCTGAGAAGTAGAGAAGGATTGTGGGAGTTTTTGGAACTGTTAACAGTCATTGCTCTCTGCCTGTTTTCCACTGAGCTGGAGGAAGGAGATTTGGCTCTGAGAGATTTTCCCTAGGTAGTCATAATTTCGTGGACAGATTATTGACTCCTTGGTTGAGAATCTGCTTTGGAGAAAACTATTTTCCCTGAGGTACCAAGAAGTACCCAGACCATCTGCCAGTGAACTATTGGCCAGAAATCCTCTTGGGTCAAGGTAATCCAAAGATTGTCATCTGGGACTTTGGGTTATATAGTGCAGCCAAACCCAGGCTTTGAGTAAGGGCTCAAATTCACCTGTGAGTCCTTTCCTTTTTTCTCTTAATTAACTTAACCTCTCTAAACCTCAATTTCCCCACCTGTATAAATAGGAAAATTATACTTTAATAGCACTTGTACCATAGAGTTACTGTGAAGATCAAATGAGTATGTAAAAAAACACACACACACACACACACAAATATGTATAAAACTGTAAACTTTGAAGTTCAAGATAAATGTTCCCTATAAAATAATAACAACAATAATATTGTTATATTAACATGTATCAGTGACATTTAGCTCTTCTGACTATATGCATTCAGGCAAAATGATAGGCAAAAGAGACTTAGGCTAGAAATCAGGAAATCTAGAATCTAGTCCATTCTCTGACATTAACCTATTGTGTAACTTTGGACAAGTCACTGGGATGGTTTAGAACTAAGTTTCCTCATCTATAAAATGGAATGGTTGGTCTCAGTGACTGAGTGCCTCCTAACTAACCAAAAACAATATCCTTTTGTAATGAGGGTATAAAAGATGGATCAGTTATGGAGGTTGGTAAACCTATAGGCAGTCAGGAAGCTAGTGTGGCTTAACCTCAAGCTGTTTACTGATGGTGCTGGATGTAGGAATGACCAGCACCCAGTGTCCAAGCCAGCCAAGGGATTGAAGTAATTTCCCTTAGTAAGGATTGAATTCCCTTTAAGAAGATTACCCTTTAGCCTCTGACTGGGCTGAGGAAGTAACTCCTATTGGATGACAATGAGATTAGACAGGAAGGGAAGTGTGGTGTTTCCTGTCTAACAGCAATGGAGTTACTCTGCCACTCTCCAAGAATCTTGATCAGCAGCCTACTTAGATCAAAGTTGAAGGTAGGAGCCACTAGTTCATAAGTTAAATTAAGGTTTAATTTGAAAGGTTGATTAGGAAATAGGGTTTGGAGAGCAGGTTAGGAAACATATGAATCTAGTCTAGTACTGCTTTCTTGATCCAAGTTCAGGATGTTGAATGAACTTCCTTGCTATGATCTTCAACTGTCCCAAGAGACCAGCCCTGGAACAGAAATAAATGATCTCTTGATGGTAATATAGAGCAACCTCTTGATTGGGTATATCTAATTGATATTCCTACTGGGTCAACAAGGTTCTCCTAAACCAGGAAACTAAGATCCCACGTTCCTCCTCCTGGCCACCCTGGATCCCCAAGGGGTAGAAGTGAAGGTGAGAAGAGAAGTAGGGAAAGAACAGAACAGAACCCAGCCTTGGGTTTCCAGGGCTTTATATTCCCTGGGTCCAATTGGCAGTTATTACTTGCCCTGTGGCTCATGCCACAGTCAGCATTCCAACCAGGGCAACTGACAGGTTGCCCCCAAGCAAACATGGCAATATTAATTCTATATTACACATTATTCTTTTTTTCTTCCAAATTTTACAAAATCAAATAAAACAAGCATTTGCATATATAAGAAAAAGAAAATCAAGCATAAACAAAATCACAAATCTCCTCTAGGTTTAGTTTCTTCATATCTACACTTCATGTTCTTAAATGGATTTTACTTGTAGAACTCAAAATTAATAGAAGTCACTCATTATTTAATATTCAGCTTCTTTCATCACACTGATAGTTCTTAATATCACATAAGCTGTATATGCACATATGCATAAATGTCTAGGTACATATATATTAACTAGAACTCCAGACTTGAAATAGGTAACCTTCCTAGAGGGATGTGAGATGATGCAACCCACCTAGGAACCTCCCCAGGGCCAGTGAAGCACAAACCTTAAAATACTAAAATAAACTTTATTAATGTTAGACAAATAATAAATACAGTCCTAAATCTATCCAGGTATATCTCCTCCCTCCAATCTGTGAGATCCTCGTGGATCTGTCTTCCGGTCTTCTCTATCTTTCTTGATTTCAAACAGTATTTTTTTTTTTCACTGACAGGCTCCCCTCTATCAACTGCACGCCTCTTTAGAGTCCTCACCAAATATCCTACCAAACAGATTTTTGCCCTGTGCCTTGAAAGTCAACCAACAAGAAATGTGAGGACCTGAGAAAAAGAATTCAAAGGTCAGAAGTCCTTCCCTTTCATAAAATCTGAGAACATTTAATGGCATTATATTAGTCTTACACTAATATACTGTTGCTGGACCCACTGAGCCTAGAGAATGACCTGCATACCCAGGCATTCAGTGTATATCACATTCAGGCTTGAGGGATCTTGCCTTGAGGCAGGCTTCCCTTTTTTAGCTCATTAAGACTCTGATCCTGGCACCATGGGCAAAAATTGCTTAAAGCTTAGGTCACAGTAGGAATCTAGATCTTGCAAAAGAAGGAGAAAAAAGAGGTTTCTAATGAGCAATATGAATTCAATGAGCAACAGATAATTTATTCCTTTATAAAAAAAAATTCCATATGTTAAATTTAGAGTGTGCCTCAACAGAATGAATTAAACAGAATTCAGTAACTTATAATGTTTTTAGAGTCTTCTAAGGGGCTAATATTTAAGCCTTCTCAGAGCATAAAGCAGGTTGTAGTACTGCTAATTAGGCATGTTACATTTCAGCTCAGCTCAGTGCTGTCTTTACAGTTCTGTAGGTAAAAGTCAGACTTGGGTAGTAATCTTTTTAGGGATCTATGTTTTCAGTGTACAAGCTTCTCTTACCACCAGCCAGCTCTAATGTGATGAGACTTAAGTCCTCAGGATATCTAAAATTTACAAGGTTAATTTCAAGTCTAAAAACAATGAGCTCTAGGTCCTAGCTTGCCAAAGATGAGGAAAGAACAAACAGAAATGGAGCAAAGGCAGTCAGGCACAAGCATAAGCCTGCCTATGCAGGACATGTACTCACAGCCCTATGTAGGCTGGGAAGGAAATAAGAGCAACTGACCCTTCTTCCATCCAATTCTTGAAGAAAACAATTCAAAATGGCCCTGGCACACTTGGTAGCTATGAAGGAAGATATCCCTTTTGTACAGCCACTGAGCCATCAATTCTTCCAGTTCAGAAGTCAATCCATTAATAAGCATTTATAATCACCCACTAAAAGTCAGGCACTAAGCCCCGAGTATGCAAAGAAAGGCAAAAAATAGTCCCCAGTTATAAGGAGCTCACAAGCTACTGAAGGAGACAACATGCAAACAACTATGTACAAAAAGCTGTGCACAGGATAACCTGGAAACAATCAAGGAAATTAAGAAGTGCTTCCTATAGAAGGTGGGATTTTAGCTGAGAGTTGGAGGAAGCCAGGGGAAAATGGAGATGAGAAGAAAGAGCATTTCAGGCATGGGGAAAAGTTAAGGAAGGGGGTCGAAAGAGATAGACTCTTGTTTTTTAAAAAAGAGTTTTTCATGGGGCATCTGAGTGGCTCAGTAGATTGAAAGTCAGGCTTAGATATGAGAGGTCCTAGGTTCAAATCTGACCTTAGACACTCCTAGCTGTGTGACTCTGGGCAAGTCACTTAACTCCCATTGCCTAGACCTTACCACTCTTCTTCCTTGGAACCAATACACAATACTGATTCTAAGATGGAAGGTAAGGATTTAAAAAAAAAAAGAATTTTTAAAAATCCTTACTTCTAGTCTAATAACAACTCCAAGAAAGAAATCCAAGAGTTGGAAGAACAGGGTTAAGTGATTTGCCCAGGGTCATACAGCTAGGAACTCTCTGAGAACCTTCTGACTGCAGCCTCAAATTGCCTGAAGAGCTTAATTTTCCACAATTTCTTCTTCTCCTCCTTCTCCTCCTCCTTCTCCTCCTTCTCCTCCTCCTCCTCCTCCTCTTTTTCCTCCTCCTCCTCCTCCTCCTTCTTCTTCTTCTTTTTTCTTCTTCTTCTTTCTCCTCCTCCTCCTCCTTTTCCTCCTCCTTCTTCTTTCTTCTTCTTTAGTAACAATTTCTACATTTTCATTATCTATACCAGTGATTCCCAAAGTGGGCACCACTGCCCCCTGGTGGGTGCTACAGTGATCCAGGAAGGCGGTGATGGCCACAGGTGCATTTATCTTTCCTATTAATTGCTATTAAAATTTTAAAAAATTAATTTCCAGGAGGCTAATTAATATTTTTTCTGGAAAGGGGGCAGTAGGCCAAAAAAAGTTTGGGAACCACTGATCTATACCATGTGCTAATTTAATATGAGAACAATGATACCACGAATCTCTACCTAATACCTTTACAGAATATGGTGAAACTAATGCAATTATATAAGGACCTATCCAACTTTCTTCTGTTGCTGATGTTTTGGCAAAATTTTTCACATAGACCATATCACCTGGTTGAAAATTATGAAGAGAATAATCCAATGGAACAGATTGAATTAATACTTCCATATCTTGTAATTCTCTTAGCTTCTGCTGTAAAGCACTTAAATATGAAGCAATTTGGCAACCACATGCTAAGAGTGATGCATAAACAACCTTACAAGTCTTTGCTTGAAGTGGAGCATGTCCAAAGAGCATCTCATATGATGATATATGTAGATCCACCCTTGGTCTTGTACGTAGGTAAAACAAAGCTATGGGAAGAATATCTGGCCATTTGAGATGAGTTTCGGCACAGAGTTTCCTAACCATAGTCTTGAGTTCCCTATTCATACACTCCACCTGACCTGAACTTTGTGGATGATAAGGAACATGATATTTAGGTGTTATTCCTAGATTCTCATAGACTCTTCTAAGGATATCCTGAGTGAAATGAGATCCCTTATCCAAATCTATGGTTAAAGGTACATTTCCTTGAATAACACTTTCACCACAAAGCTTGCTGTGTTGGTATTTGATGGAAAAGCCTCAGACCACTTATTCTATCAACTATCACAAGACAATACTTATTTCTTCTAGCTTTAGGCATACAGATGTAATCAATCTGTAAACACTTGAATGAACAATATGCTAAAGGTCTACCACCCAAACCTTTCTTTCTGAATGCACTTCGATTGAACTTTTGGCAGACTGAGCAACTATTACAGATCTTATTTGTAACAGTACTTATTCCTGGTGCGACCCATTGTCTTTTGATGGAATCTACAACAGCTTGTGTACCAAAATGACCTTTTGCATGAATGGCTTGACACAAATAGGTATACAAGTCTTTTGGTAACAATGGTCTTCTTGTATCAGTAATACATATCCCATGTTCTTTTCTAGCTCCAAATTTATCCTTCCATTTCTGGATATCTGAGTCTACATATGCTTTTTCTCGATCATCAGAATCAATAGATGTTAAATTCATGACATAAATTGGAACTGCAAAGGAAAAGTGGCTAAAATTCCTTCATTGAGGCTTTAAAAATGTCCAGGAATAGTAGAAGAACTTAAAGGAAGTTTGTCAATGAGCTCAGTGGGGGAGCAGTCTTCACCTACTGGCTCAGAATGTTCAAGGCTCCACCAGTCACTGAGAAGGTGGAATAGAATGTTGAAGCTCAGTCTGCAGCTGACCTCTTCAATGAGTACTTCCTGTTTCTCCTCTTAACTCACCGTCTGGGATGCCAACTGAAGACAGGATGATTCAAACTGCCACCTCTTAACTGTTTTAGGGTAACTTGAATGAAGGTCCACCCTCCAAGCTACAAATCCAAGCTCTAGCTTTCTCTTCTCACAAAGATGATGGTATATTGATGATGACTTCTCAGGGAGATCAAAACACACAGGCTCCTTCTTCAGTTCTGTATCACTCCCCTGCTCTATTTGTTTTTAGAATGTTCATCTCCTGCCACACTGCTTGGCAAACTTTATCTATCTACACTTTAAAATGCTATTTCCTTATTACAATAGCAAGGTCCAGGGGATTATCATCTTTGTGTGGGTCAAAGGTGGGTTAGAGGAATAGGTCATATGAAATGAATGAGTTAAGCAACTGTAAGGTTAGAGTGTTTAAACATGTATAATTTATATGTTTAAATTCTCTTGTATGAGTATAGGAGTTGAGAAGGAAAGAAAGACTACAAGCCAGGCACTGAATTCATTGAGGAAAGATAGGGAATGTCCTGGAGGTTAGTAGATAACAACTACAAAAATTTTGACTGGGTGATAGATATAGATAGATTGGCATGGTAGAAAGTGGGTCGTGGAGTAATTGTAGTTGGAGAACCTGGAAACGGCTCAGCTGCTTCTCTCTTACTGTCTTCCACCTCAACCCTATTTCCCTACTCAAAAACAATCCCACCACAAATCTGACTTACCTCTCCATTATGCCATCCGGAAAGCCTATTCTGTAATGAAGATGATTAATCAATTAAACCTCTTCATTTCTCACTCTTTCCCTTTTGTAGCACTCAAGGCCCAGCACTTTCCTGATGACACTGTTTCTTTGTCACCCTTTCTAATACTGGTTGAACTTTCAGTATACTCCCAATTCATTGGTTTGTGTATTGGCTCCAAGACAGAAGAGTGGTAAGGTCTAGGCAATGGGGTTCTAGTGACTTGCCCAGGGTCACACAGCTGGGAAGTGTCTGAAGTCAGATTTGAACCTAGGACCTCCCGTCTCTTTCTTCTCCCTGGTCCAAGATGAAAAAGTCGTCATTTTCCTTGCCAAGATCAACCCCTTTACATGAAAATTGGATCCCATCCCCTCTCAGCAAATTTCCTCTACTATCATCTCCATTCTTTTATCTTTATCTCTACCTTCATATAGGCTCCTCATCTGCTGTCTACAAACACAACTATGTCGTCTGTATCCTTGAAAAATCCTTATTTGTGTGAGTGGGTGAAGAGAGGAAGGTAGGAGGAGAAGGAAGGGAAAGGGAATAGGAAGAAGGTAGCCAAGCCAGTAGCCCCCTGCCCCGGTAGGAAATTAACCCTTCCGAGCTCAACAAAAATCAAGCTACAACTTTAGGAATTAGAATAGCTGGATTTATTTAGATTAGAAAAAGTTAGGTAAGGGAAAAGGCTAGGAATTACATCTCCAAGGTGACCAAGGCTCTCCTCAGTTCTCCAAAAAAAAGGCAGGAAAACCTCTGCTCTCCCTTTCTCTTATACCTTCCTCAGACACCTCCCACAAAGGAAGTGGTGTAGTCTCCCAGAATTTAGAACATTTTAAACTGCACATTTGGGAATTCCATGTGAATTAGAAAGACCTCCAGGAATTGATGCAGAGAGAAAGGAGCAGAACCAGTAGCACTGTACATAGAGACTTTTCTACTAGCAGCAATGCAATGACCCAGGACAATCCTGAGCAATTTATGAGAAAGAATACATCCAGAGAAAGAACTGTGGTAGCAGAAATGCAGAAGAAAAACATATGATCAATCATGTAGTTAGATAGGGATATAATCAGAGTTTTGATGTTAAAAGATCATTCTCCTGCAAATATAAATAACATGAAAATAGGTTTTGAACAATGATACATGTATAACCCAGTGGAATTGCTTGTCAGCTCCAGGAACGGGCAGTGGTAGGGTTGGTGAGATGGTGAGGGGAGAGGGGAGAGAATCATGAATCATGGAACCATGGAAAAATATTCAAAATTAAAAAAAGAAAAGAAAAGATAAATTCTCACTTGGTCCTACCATCCCTGGGAATTATTTATCTAATATCTCTTCTCCTTAAACTCCTTGAGAAACTATTTACACTTGGTACCTCCACTTCCTGTTTTCTCTCTTCTAAATCCCCCATAATAATGACACTCAGTTTTCATCCTAATTGACCTATGTATAGCACTTAACACTGTTGACCATCTTTATTTCCTGGTTCCTCTCTCTTCTCTAGATTTTGCACAACACTACTCTCCTAATTTTCCTCCTACTTATCTTACTACTCTTTTTCAGTATACTTTGCTGGTTTTTCATCTGTGTTATGCCCACTAATTATATGTTCTCCCTAAAGCACTGTTCAAGGCCCTCTTCCTCTTATTTCTATACTATTTCCCTTAGTGATCTCATGAACTCCCATGGGTTCAATTTTATCTTTAAGTCAATAGTTTCTAGATTTCTTTATCCTGGTCTTTCTCCTGAGCTACAGTCTCATATTACTACCCACCTCTGTGACATATTGAGCTGGATGTTCCCATGGCATCTCAAACTCATCTTAAAGCAGGATGCATTGTTTTTCTCTTCAGATCCTTCTTTGTCTCAAACTTCCATATTACTGTCAAGAACATTCCTACTCTCCCAGTCACCCAGGCTCAAAATCTCATTATCATCCTTAATTCTTCTTATAAGTTAGGCCTTGTTAAGTCTGTGTCAAATTTCCAGGGCTCCCATTGCTAGCTTTCACCTCTCCTGAATGATCTGTGCTAAGAACTTCAACCCCCTTTAGGAAATCCCCAATTAGAACTTCCTCTAGAGCCATGTTGGTGAACCTATGCCACATGTGCTGGAGGGGGTGCTGCTCCCCTCCACCTCTCCACCATGCCTGAGGACATTTCTCACATGCCCCACTCATCTGCCCTGTGTCATAGAAATTGCAGAGTGGAATTCCAGTTGCAAGAAGGTGGGTCAAGCCTCAGCTGAGAATTCCAGGGCCCCCCCCAATAACTCTGGGTGAGGGGGCAGTTTAAGGCAGTTAAGGGCAGTTGATTCCTGGGGGTTGAAGTGAGCAGGTCACTCTGTTTGTTGATCCCAGAACTTTATGCTTGAATCTTAACCAAGCCATTTAGTTCTCTGCTGCCAACTTGCTCTAGCCTAAATAGACCTTTAATCAACATCACTATTACCTCAAATTAGTTATTTAGACCATAGGAGAAGATTATCTATTAGGTTAGAGAGCTAAATAGCTAACCAAGATACCTTTCCCCTCTGGGGGGAGGGGCTGCTTGGACCTAACATTTTAGGGCTTCCCTGACCTTATTTTATCCCTGTCAAATCTCCCTTTCTTCCTTTCCCCACATATCATTAATCCTGTCATCTTTTGGGAGCTGTGCCTGGCTATTATTTAGGGATATACTTACCTCCTCAAACTGAGCTTCTTCAGCCATGGGGCCCAAAACCTGATGCTTCATCTGTCCCTGAAAGCCTCAAGACATCAAGATTTTACTATTTTCTCCTTACTCAAACCTGTGGAGAAATAGTTTATTGAAAGTCAATATTTTGGGGGGATCAGCCTTACCTAGTTTCCTGACTGAGATCTGAAGACAATAGAGCAACCTCCATTTGTAACTGATTCCTAACTGCTTGGTGGGAGGGGGGAAGTAAAGGACTACTCCCAGAGATTGAGCCCCTCCCTTTTCACTCAAGCCTGCTGAGAGCCTGTGTGTGTGGGTCATCTCCATAAATCAAAGACAAGCAAGACCAGATTATTCCATAGACCACTGGCATTTGCTGCTTCCCACAAATATCACTGTTTAAACCAATATAACAGCCCAGCAGCCCAGTGGGAGTGCTTCCTCCCTCCCTTGTCTGGGGTAAAGGGGAGGGGGCTCACCTGTGACATGTGGGTGCAGTTTGGGCACTCGGTCTCTAAAAGGCTTGCCATCACTGCCCTAGAACATTGCTTGTTTGAAATCTAGGTGCTCCAGGCTCTAAGAGCTTATACAGTTAGAAGAAATAACAGGTTTCCAGACCCCCTGGAGGGTTATGTTTAAAACATTGACCAGTTATTCTTGTTTAATCTGAATTCATGCTGACTTCCCTTCCAGGTCTGCTCACCTAGTACATAAAGGTTTCTGGTTGTCCCTTTGTTCAGCCTTGGGCTGAAATCAGAAGGTTATTGTTGTCTCTCTTTGGATTTCTTAATCATTATTTTAATTTGGTGTTCTTTTTGGATATTTTGGTGTAGAATGATAAATCTGAGAAAAATAGACTCATCTACAATCTTTCATGTCATATCATAGAATATATATTTCAAAATAACAATAATATTTTATTAATATCACATCTCCTTTTTTAGGTTAGGCTTCATACTTCCACAGCATAAGAGGTTCTTGGAAATTCCAATCTGATTATGAAGAAAATAAGATAATTCAAAGATAGATAGATTGGGAGAGTAGAATTTTCAGGCCAACGTGAACACTAATTCCCTTTTGAAGTTATTCTAGATTACTGTGAATTATCCTTGCTTTTAATTACTTGTGCATAGACCAGGAATCATTTCCATTATTGGTCTTATTAGTTGCCTAGCACTATGATTTGTATATGTGTTGTTTTTTAAATTGAAATGAAATAAATGGAAAGAGCTTCAAGAAGTCATCTAAGCTATCCTCATACTCTTATATGGTAAGTTAGCATGATTTGCCAGGGAAAAAATATTTATTGGACATCTACTGTGTAAGTTCAGGCTCAGCCAACATCATGTTTGTATTTAAAGAAGGTACCCAAATAAAAATCATTGGTGTAATATACTATACTCAAAGCACAATGGCTAGATTTGAACCTTAAAAGGAATGAATAAGAATTTGAGATTGTAATGATAGAAATTCCAGAGATTTTCTTAATTTTAAGTTAATTTAGTAATCAACCACTCAAGGTAATTTAAATTGATCAGTTGACTCCTTCTATAATCTAAATAGGTGCCAAAAAGAGTGAGTGGGGAAAAAGAAGCAGAACTCTTCTCACACAGGCTTTATATCCCACTTTTGATCTTATCACTCAAGTCCTTTCCCTGGGCATCCCAAGATATCTCTTATTAATAAATAGTCACTGAGAAGGTGGATTTGGGGCTCTAGCTCCTCTCTTATTACTTCATGACAGGAAGAGGTCAGTCTTTACCTACAGAATGAGGATGTCAACACACCCTTTCCTCCCTGATACATGTTTGGATCAGTCTAACATGGCTGCAGAGCATTCTGTCAATCAGGGGTTCACCATGGTTCTCAGCCCTGTCCTCAATCCTGTTATCCTTTTAAAATCTAAACAAAAAAGAGAGGCCCCAACCCAGTTTTACAGGCTGGAGTAGAAACTTCCTTCCTTACCTGAGTGTAGGGGAATAAAGGAAAAACATATTTTTAATCCCAATTCAATATCAATTTTCCATAAATTGCTACAGAATCCAAGAAAGTATCTTTTCAAAGAGTCTTACATGAAAAAAAATTAGATAAAAAGTAAAACAGATTTTTCAAGGAGGCTAAATGAAACAACAGGATTAAAGTTAGGGATAAAACTAATGAAGATAAGGATGAATTTGTAAATGGTTGCTAGCAAAAAAAAAAAACAGGAATTTGACAAAAAACAAACAAATGGCTGGCTAGAGCAAAAGAGAGATTATTTTGCTTAAGAGATTAATGCTAAAATGTTTCTGAGGAGGAAGTTGATCAAGGAGGGAAGCTGAGCAGGTCTGTGTTTTAATATTTAAGTTGTTCATAAATTTGAATCGGCAATAGGATATCTAGATCTAGATCTCTTGAAGGGAATATGTTGTGAAGGTATACAAAGGGGCCAAATTCAGTAGTGCCATCTTAATATAAAGATTATGAAAGAATCTTTAAGACTGAAGAGCTAGCCAATAAAACGGAAGTTTTAAAAACATCATAAATAAGATGTTATTCTAATCACTTCTGAAAGGATTGGTGGGGAAGTTGGAGGGGAGGGATGGATTGTGGTTAAGATTTTTCAAGAACAGCCATTTGGTAAAGGTGCTTTTTTTTTGTGGTAGTTTTAACACTTAAAATTTTTTTTGCTTCATCAATTCTGGGTGTAGAATCAAGAGGGAAAAATCCATACTTGCTTTTTCTTAAGGAGAGAGGAGGGAAAAAAACCCCTAAAGAACCCTATGACCTTTGAGTAGCTTAAGGTAAATTTTAAAAAGGTTTTACTTTTCAAATGTCAGTTTTAACAAGTGACTGATCAAAGAGAATTATTGAGAGGAGGGTTTGAAGCAATGTTCTTTTGGGTGTTAGATTTTAAATGGTAAATTGTTTCTGCTTATAGGGACACTTTAAGTAAAGGTCACCAATAAAAATCTAATTTCAAAAAAGCTAAGAATTCGACAGTTCCTGTTATAGGAAGAGTGTCTTCTATTTCAGGTTTTCTCTACTCTTCCAGGGCTGTCGTTTTTATCATAAAAGGAATATTTTCATTGAGATAGCATATAAAAGAGTCTAAATAATTGTTAACTAATAAACACTTAGTTGATTATGAAACATTTATTAAGCACCTACTGTGTTAAGCACTGGGTATTGTAATAGGCAAATTTATAAATTAAGATTTAGACATTTAGGGTCTTATGGGGAAAACCAAGGGAATTAACTTAAATATTTATCTGGGTTTAGAAGGGTGAGTAGGAGACAGGAATGGACAATAGTCTGAGACCAAACAAGCCAGGGAAACTGGGTTTAGCTGTTTGGGGAAATGACAGTTTACAGAAGTGACAGGATTTAACTGTCACACTGATCCACCTAGCCAGAGATAATCACAGAGTTTAACAAATACACACACTATGAAAACTTTAAGGTATGAAGAAAACAAACAGGGAAACAGTTTAAATGTAATTTGAGAGGATAGGAGAGGGGTATTGGTGAAACTAATTCTAACTGCCCAGGACTGGAGTCAAAAGGGTAAGTTCCTTAGCCAACCTGATTTCTACCAGGTTGACAACTTGGCTAAGGATTTGACGAAGAGGGCTTGGGTTTGGGTTCTCACAACTGATCCAGAGATGTCTTCAGGATACCAGGAACCAACTCCTCCACAGCTGATGATCCAAAAATAACCAGGTAGGGAAAGATGTCAGCAAACTGTCCACCAGAACACAGGCCTCTTCCCTACTCAGAGTTGACTTGCAAGATGATATCTTCAGCCTTACAACCTTCACCAACCTCCAAGATCCCAGGTCAAATAGGGACTGCTGATTGCACTTCTGCTCCAAACCCCTCTCAAAACAGCAATGTCTATTGCTTAGCTCTTTCCTCTCTACCCCCTGCATTCCATTCAGAATGTCCATGACTTCCAGCAAAGGCTTTCCCTAATATGCTTGCAAAAATCTGCTTTTATGCTTTTAAGCCTATACCTATTATAAGAGTAAGATAACTTAACTGGGCAAGGCTGGAGGGTTCCATCCATGGAATGGTGAGAAGGGAGTTTTTGGTTTTTTTTCCTGGAGTGACTCTCTTGTGGCTGAGGCAGTTAGAGGTTTATCTGTCCCAGTGAAGAGCCCAGGAAAAGTGGATTTGTCTCCCAGAAGAAACATCTACCCGTGGAAATTCAGGTAGAGCAACAAGACCAGACTTGGGTGGTGGACATACCAGGCTGGTTCAGCTCCCTATCTTTACCTTTTGTGGATTAATTGCTGAGGATCCTGGAAAGCTGTGAACATTGCTGGAGGCGAAGTGGACCCAGTTGTGAGACCATCACATTCCCTTCTAACCTCCAAAAGCTAGACCTGATAGTCTGTGTTAGCTCAGTGTAGATTTTGACCCATTTCCAGTCCCTGAAGTCTGTCCATAGATATCTAGTTTTAGTGTGACCTTTCCCTATATCTCTTACCCTTAAAATCATTATTAAGCTGTGTTTTATAACTTCCTCTTGTTCCTTCTCCACAACCCAGAGGACTCACTATAGTTTAATAGGAAATCCCTGGCTGAGTTGGTCTGAAGTGACAGTTGGTCTCAACTGTCAACACTCATTCTCCAAGTCCTGTGTTTGTGGAGTTGGGTGAGATTTCCCAGTGTGTTATTGTGGGTCAAGCAGTTATCCCTCTTCACCCCTTCATTCCTTCTTCATCTGCTTCTGCCTCTACACAACTCTATGTTTATTTACCTACATTAGAATACAAAAAGAAAGCAAAAGACAGCTTTGCCCTCAAGTTGCTCATAATCTAATGGAAAAGACAATAAGCATGTGCACAAACAAGCTGTATACAGGATGAAGAGGAAATAATTAATGGAGCGAAAATCTAGGGTTAAATAGGGATAGGGAAAGGCTTCCTGTAGGAGGTGGGGTTAAAAATGGGACTTGAAGGAAGCCAGGGAATCCAAAAAGAAAGATGAAGGAGAGTATTTCGGACATTAGGGGTAACCAGAGAAAATGCTCAGAGTTGAAAGATGAATGTGCTGTTCTTGGAATATCAAGGAAACCAGTGTCACTGGATCAAAGAGTAGGTGGGGTGGGAGATTCAATATGTAAGAAGCCTGGAAAGGAAGAGTGGGCTATGTAATGAAGGGCTCTGAATGCCAAAAGAGGTTTTAATATTTGATCCTGACATAGAATAGTTTACCTGTCAGATCTATGGGAAGGGAAAGAATTCAAGACCAAGCAAGACAGATAATCACAAAATGTAAAATGAATAATTTTGATTATATTAAATTAAAAAGGGGTTGTACAAACAAAAGAAATGCAACCAAAATTAAAAGAGAAGCAACAAACTGGGGAAAAATTTTTTATAACAAAAATCTCTGACAAAGTTCTAATTTCTCAAATTTACAAGTAACTAAGTAAATGTACATGAAAATCAAGCCATTTCCCAATTGACAAATGGTCAAGGGACATGAATAGACACTTTTCTGTCAAAGAAATTAAAACTATCAGTAATCACATGAAAAAGTGTTCTAAATTCCTCCTGATTAGATAAATGCAAATCAAAACAATGCTGAGGTACCACCTCACACCTAGCAGATTGGCTAATATGACAATAAAGGATAATAATAAATATTGGATGAGATGTGGCAAAATTAGAACACTAATACATTGCTGGTGAATTGATCCAACCATTCTGGAAGGCAATTTGGAATTATGCTCAAAGGGCTTTTGATCCAGCAATATCACTACTAGGTTTGTACCCCAAAAAGATTTGCTTTAGGATAATCACTTTGGTGTTGACAAATTGGAGTGAAGAACAGTTACAAAAGGGAGTGGGTTTGTGTGGAAATTAAGAGAATCAATTAGATTTTGTCTCATGAACACTAACTCCATCTTGTGCTGCTACATATATTATCTTCTATTTTGTTGTTTTTCTGCAAATCATCCGTTGGAAACTAGATGGTATAAGCCACTCTATCTATTGTTTCATAAGTGCAGGTGGATGCAACTAACCAGTGTCTCTCAATTCTGGAAAACAAAGGACCTCAAAACTTATTTGCCCCCTCCCAACTTGACTGAAACTCACTCCCACTTCCAACTTGGAAAGCCCCTAATCTATTCTCTAAATAGAAATCAGATTACCTAGTTTTGTATTCTGGATTGTATCCTGTTAATTGTTTTCTTTTAATTAATTGGTTTTATTTGATTGTTTTAAATACATAAAAATCTGTTTCGCTGTGTATTCAGGATCTTTGGACTTGACCTATTTATTATGCCCATTTTGCTAATAAATCATATGGCTTGGATTGTTTGCTCCATTATTATAAATTATCCACCATGGTTCCAGGGAATGGAGGATGAATTAGAAAGGGGAGTGAGTTTGAGACAGACAGACCCCACACCAGGGGTTTCAGAGGAGAGAAGGGGACACATCCAATAGATACTGACAGGCCTGGGCAACAGGTTGGATTTGGGGGAGTGAGAGAATCTGAGGAGTCAAGGATGAAACCTAGGTCGTAAAAGCCTGAGAGACTAGGAGGATAGCATTGCCTCTGCTGTAATAGAACAATTAGGAGAAAGGGAGGGTTTGGGGAAAAGATAATAAGTTTGGTTTTGAACATATTGAGTTTAAGATGTCTATGGGACATCCAGAGGAGATGTCTGAAAAGCAGGTGCAGAAGGCAGATTAAAGATCAATAGAGAGGTTAAGATGGATTTGAGAATTATCAATAAAGAGATGGTAATTAGATCTATGGGAGCTGATGGGATAATCAAACGAAGTAGTAAAGAGAAAGAAAGAAGGCCCAAGACAGAACCCAATGGGATACCTGGAGTGAGATTCCTGACTAGTGTTGTGGGTAAATTATCGGAGGCAGGTTGGTAATCAGAAGGCTGCTAAGCCTCACTTCACCTGACAGGTTCTGTTGACTGAGTCTGCCAAGTAGGCACTGGATAAATCTGGGCTATTGGGTGAAGTGTTTGCCAGGTGGTTACCCAATGTGTCAGTGACTCCAAGCCTATGGAGATCAGCTTAGCCAAGCCTCTGCCCACAACAGCACCCAAGTCAGGAACCTAACAGGAGTTGTAAGTGTGTTTAACAACTCCTCTAGCCCTGACTTGGGGTTGGATTTTATGGTAAAGGTTTGGTTTGGACTGGTATAGATATGCTGGCTGGATAAAAGCTATTCTGACTGTGGTTTGCAAATCCCTTCCCTAATCAGCTATAGATGATTCACCAATTATGAAAGGAAGACCAATCTTCTTTGATTGAACTGTAACAGTGTTTATTTGCTATCTATAAAGGTTAGGAACAAGGAAACAGGATAAAGGGTTTTGGGAAATATTAAGCTAAGTCTAAATGAAGAAAGGTGAACTGAATCAACTGGATGATAGATTTGGTAATAGGCTGGAGCTTTCTTCTCCCCCTCACAATCCCTGGCTCAGCCCGGCCTGGCACAAGCCAAAGGATAGGGAAGGTTAGTGATATTCTTCCTGTTCGTTGTGATGATGTTTCAATCTCAGCTCTATTAATTAGCAGGTAATTGATTTCCTATGGAAACCAGATATGGATGCTGGATTGCAGGTCTGGGCCTACCCTTCCTCCAATCCACCCTCTTCGCAAGAATCTTCAAGAATGAGAGACCCAGTTTGGTATTGTCCCTGGGTATTTATAGGGTGGTTCCAACTGTCTTCTGGCCCTGGCTCATGCCATCCTGGGCACATTCCAAGGTCTTCAACCAACATTCCTATCACTCAAGATATCCTCAATCTTGTCCCAGAAGTTCCTTATTACACTAGAGCAGTGATTCCCAAAGTGGGTGCTACTGCCCCCGGCGGGTGCTACAACGATCCAGGGAGAGGGGTGATGGCCACAGGTGCATTATCTTTCCTATTAATTGCTATTACAATTTTTAAAAATTAATTTCCAGGGGGCTAAGTAATATTTTTTCTGGAAAGGGGGCAGTAGGCCAAAAAAGTTTGGGAACCACTGCACTAGAGTAAGCCTTGTATTTATCAAAGTATAAGAAATCTATTTTTTTTTTAACCCTTGCCTTCATCTTAAAATCAATACTGCGTATTGGTTCCAAGGTAGAAGATCAGTAAGGGCTATGTAATGGGGGTTAAGTGACTTGCCCAAGGTCACACAGCTAGGAAGTGTCTAAGGCCAGATTTGAACCTAGGACCTCCTGTCTCTCGGCCTGGCTTTCTATCTACTGAGCCATCTAGTGTTATGAGGAAATTAGGATTTTAAAGTAAGGTAGCAGCCAGAGCTTTCAGGCAAGACCTGAAGGTTCCAAGTATGGAACAATGGTAAGAGAAGGGAGCTTTTCCTTGTAACTCTGTTGGCTAAAGGCAGTTAGGGTGCTTGGCTTAACTGTCTAAGTGAAGAGCTAGGAAAAGTGGATTGTCTCCAGCAAGAAACCATCTGTCCAGTGAGGAAGTTCAGGTTGAGCACTGAATTTAGTTTTGTATGGTGGACATGCAAACTAGTTCATCTCCCTGACTTCATTACCCTTTGGATTTAATTGCTGTGATACCTGAGGTCCTGGGAGCTGAGATCATTGGTGGAGCTGAAGAGGACTCACCAGTGAGAAATCCTTTACCCCTTCTGACCAGCCAGACTTGTCCTGACAGCCAGGGTTAGTGTTAGAGTAGAGTGTCCCACCTACCAGTCCCTTGAGTTATCTATAGCTGATTAGATCTAGTATGACCTTTTCCCTTATTACCTACCCCTTAAACTTATCATTAAACTGTTTTCCATATACTTCCTGTGTTTCCTCTACTCTAAAAAGGGCCCACATTGAGTTAACTTTCCAAACCTGCTTTCCCTGGCTAGTGTGGTGGACCAGTAAACTGTCAACTGACAGTTACTCAACTTGTGTGTTTACTCTGCCACTACCCATTCTCCACATCCCTTGTGTGGGTTTCCAGTGTATCTAGTTACTTGTGGGGTTGTGGGTGTGGTCCTTATTGTGTTTGGCACCCTTGATTGGCACTTGTTAAGTCCCCTTACTTATTTCACTAGATGTCCAAGAAATCTATTTTTAAAGACAAAAAACAGCTTCAATTTAATGAAAATATGCAGTAATGAAAAAGGCACATTTTGCAACTATCATTAAAGTGTCCATTTTTCATACAATTGAAACAATGCATCAGAATGGCTTTGCTTAGTCAGGGGTAGCTTTTCACTTAGATAATAGATGCTGTTCAGTCATTTCAGTCATGTTCGACTCTTCATGACCTCTTTTGGACTTTTCTTGACAAAGATATCAGAGCTGTTTGCCATGTCCTTCTCCAGCTCATTTTACAAATGAAGCACTGAGGCAAACAGGATTAAATAAATGACTTGCCCAGGGTTATACCCCTAGTAAGTGTCTGAGGTCAGATTGGAACTCAGGATGTGAAAAGCTACCAGAAACTAATTGGCAAAGATGAAGCCAAGGTCATCCATAAGTTTGGGAAGTTGTTAACATCAGCTGTTTAATCAAGTCGTTCCACTCTATTCCTACAGTCTTATTAGAGTCAGAAGACAGATCTTATTTGTGTTACCTTGGGCAAGTTACTTTCTGGGCTTCACTAGCCTCATATTTAAAATGAAGGAGTTACACTAGATATTCTTTAGTGATTTTTTTAAAAGCCTACAGCCCAAATCACATACCCATATGTACATGTGATAAGTGATGTCTTATGTTCTTCTTTTGCATTTCTACACCCATAGTTCTTTCTCTCAATGTGGTTAGCATTCTTTCCTATAAGTCCTTCAGGAGTGTGTAGGATATACTTTTAAAGTTTAATCTCTTGGTAGTGGGGTGGCTCAGTGTAGAGAGAGTCAGGCCTGAAGAATACTAACAATCGATTCTAAGACAGACAGAAGATAAGAGTTAAAAAAAAAAAAGGAATAGAGTGGAAGGGCTTGATTAAACAACTGATTTTAACAATTTTCCAAACTTATGGATGACCTTGGCTTCATCTTTGCCAATCAGTTTCTAGGAGCTTTTCACTGCCCTTTCAGAAGAGTGCAACTCTGCTTTGTTCAGTGGTTCACTGAGCCATGTGACAATGCTAAAAGTAGATTGAGGGGCAGCTGGGTAGCTCAGTGGATTGAGAGCCAGGCCTAGAGACAGGAGGTCCTAGGTTCAAATCCGGCCTCAGACACTTCCCAGCTGTGTGACCCTGGGCAAGTCACTTGACCCCCATTGCCTACCCTTACCCCTCTTCCACCTATAAGTCAATACACAGAAGTTAAGGGTTTAAAATTAAAAATAATAATAAAAAAAAAAGTAGATTGAGTCCCTGGCTCCAAAACCTTCCCTCAAGCTATCCATCAGTGTTGGCTAATTTAAAGAAAATATTCAATATTCCTCCAAATTGGAGTTTCTACTTAAAAAACAAAACAAAACTGTGACAAAGGTGGAAGAACAGTTCTGCACGGGAACAAAATTGCCAGAATAGGAATATTACACATTTCTATCTCTGCCCCTTTAAACACAAATGAAAAAAGAAGGCAGATGGCCCATAAAGGAAAACATATACATAGTTAATGAAAACTACACTATTACTTTTTTAGCAGTGACTGGCTTCTTTGGAAACAGATACCTATTTGTTCATCTACCATGCATAAGAGAAGTGAGACATTCACTGGATAAATGCCCACTCTGGTTTCACAAAGAAAACCGAAACTGAATCTACAACTTAATTATTCATCTGTAGATAAGAGTGTAATCCTGTCATATGAGCAACCCATCTACCTATTAAGCATTCCTGGATATTTATAGAATTTTTTTCAGACTAGTAATGTAAATTTATAGGATCATTTGACTAAGATGGTAACCTGTTGTCTGAAGAATCTAATTTGCATGTAGAAAGTATGAGACTTTGGCTCTTTAATTGGTTCTTCTCAAATGTGAAATGCTGTATACATTTCCACAGCTTAAAAGTAAATATTGTTCAGAATGAGCAAGTCAATTATAGAACTAACAAAGTTCAGACTAGATGAAAGGCTCTCTCAATACTTGTTTGTTTATTTTAACCTGTATACAAGATGAAATAACTTAATTACTTCAATTTTCACTTATTTATACCATGTATGAGTGGAAGAAGCAACTAAAGGGACAGATGCTTGTACTTTCTACATGCAAATTAGATATTTCAGGCTACAGGTTACCTTCTTAGTAATGCATTTGCATTAGTGGCCTAAGTTTTATTTTTTTTTATAAGTACCCAAGAGGGACTAGCAGGTAAAAAAATTGCTCATTTGACAGAATTATACCTCACACTTTTATCTACAAAAGAATAATTTAATTTTTAGTAAATCATTTTCACTTTTTTAAACTTTTCACCCTATTGAATCCAATAATTTAACAGAGAATAGAGACTAAATTTGCTATTGTACTACAATCATTTGTTATATGTGCATTATAATTCCCTCCAGGATATGTGAAGTGGGAATCCAGTTATTATTTCAACCATACCTTATAAAGAATATATAAAATTACATTGAGTTGTTTAGAATATTCAAATCCAATCATACAAAAAAGCTTTTAAATTGATTTTTAAAAATCATGCTTACTTGAAGGTTTTATTTCTTAAAACTCAAGTTGAGGATTCTGAAATTAGTTTTTAAAAGGTTATTTAACTTTACATTTAAAAGACCTAAGTTAAAAAATTAAAAATTAATCAAACTATTTTATTTCATAAACCATGTCATTGAGTTTAAAAGATCTTCCCCCCACCAAAATTTATTTCTACTTGACATTCCAAGCAAACCTACAAAAAACCAAAACCCAACAAAACCTTACCACAATTAATAAGAATATAAGCATAACTTTGCCAGAAACAAAAGGTTAGTAATACTAGTGTAACTTGTGGCTCAATCCAAAGTTCTGAACTTACACGAACTAGGTTTAAAATGTTTTTTTTAAATCCTTGTCTTCTGTCATAGAACTGACACCAAATAGCAGTTCTAAGGCAGAAGAGCAGTAAGAACTAAACAACTTCGGTTACATGATTTACGAAGAGACACAACTAGGAAGTGTTTGAGGTCACACTTGAACCCAAATCCTCTGGACTCCAGGCCTTGTATCCACTGAGCCCCCTAGCTGTCCATTACGTTTACAATGGAAAGCTTTTTCTTATCCCGGTAGCTTTGGTCTTCAATGCAGGATAACCCTGGACACATCAGAGTTTGATTCATGCCTAAGAAGGCCTTCATGTTCTAAACAAATAATAAGCTAACAAGACTGAATAAAAGGCAAATTTTATTTAGTCTGATTTAAAAATGTAAAAGAGATATTCAAGTCCACATATATTCAAAACATTTCTCTTTCCTCTCTAGTGGGTCTAGTGAATATCCACACATATGCATCCAAATATATGAATGCACATATGCGTGGATAATATATATGAATGCGTGTATCAGTGAATAAATTCTGTGTGTGCATGTGTTCTTCTGTCTCTCTGTCTTTAACATCTCTCATACCTTTAGCTGAAATATCCCTTACCTAGTTCTAGTTCACTGACTGTAGATGAGGAGTGCTGGGGAGGTCCATAACCCTGCTGTGTGATAATGAAGAGTCTCTCCTGATTAGTTGTCAAATTGGCAGAACTAGCTTCTGGCTTTCTGGTTTCTTTTCCCTCATAAATCTTCACAAAACCTTATCTCGAAGCCCCTATTTTAAAACATGTCACTAATTGGTGGGTATCTGGTCTGGTCCCCTAAAAGGGAGACATGTGGTCACAAATCTAAACCAAGAAGGAGAATATACTCTTCCATGAGGGAAAACAATCACTGAAAGCCAGTTGAAAGTAAGCTTTGAAAATAAACTTATTCTCTTACAAAATGGTGATAAGGCTTTGAATTGATCAAACTGTTTCAGAATCAGTCCCATCAATCCGAATTACTTCTTTTCCAAAATATGGTTGCTTAAAAAAAATCACTGAATGCATAAGATCTCCTGGAAGTAGGGAGTATTAAAGACATTTTACTTACAATTTAAAAGGAATGAATAGTCATTACTACATGAAATTCCTTAACAAAGTGCAATGTGATGATGTTTCATGATATAATAATAAACAATAATGAACAATGGAATTAAATATAATGGTTTTTAGACTGTAAGATAATGTGCTTTTTCTTCTGAAAGCTGAACTGTTCCATTGAAATCTGATTAAACGTCACACAAATTACTTTTGTAATTCACTAAATGATATAAATATGACTAGGAAGGAAAATAAATAATTAGCCAATATCAGAAGCTCATAAACAATCGTGCTATCTGACCCAAAAAGAGAGGAAGCTGAAGTCTTATAAAATAAATGAAGTGCTGCCTGATATAGTCTTCCTGACTGACATTAAGAAATAATATGTATAATTGAGAACAAAAAGTGGTTTTCATCACATGTACTTATGAAACAGAGCTGCAATTGTATCTAATTCTTTGTCCCCAAAAGGAACATAGTAACTAAGACTGCCCAATGCAGGATTCCACCGAGCAGTTATTAAAAATTGCTTTTTGAACAATTGAGCTGTATGATCCTTTTCAAATGACAGGAAAAAGGCATAGCAACAAAGGATTTGAGCAGGTATTTGTAACTATACCAATACCATTTAAAATAAAATATTTATAAAGAGCCTTACAAGCCTTAAAGGGCTATGTAAATTATAGTTATTATTAACAGTTTGTGTTTCTCAAGAATTTTAACTTTTGACAAATATTGAAATGCTAATTGTGTGCAGAGCATTGTTCAGATGCAAATATTCTCTGCCCCAAAATGTGCACAGCCTTGTAATTGGATACAGTACATATAGAAATAATGATTAATATTGCTGTCAAGTAGTACTATTTATTCTCTATATAATATCTTGTTTCCAGCAGTCCTCACAGATGTCATGGAGGGAAGCAATTTGTGGAGAAGAGGTCAGCTGTCTCCACAACTGCCAACCAACTGCCACCCACAGGGCAGGGAAGCCAGTCTATCTAAAATAGCAAAGGAAGTGTAGGATGAGAGAAGAAACAGCAAATGCCTGGCAAGTCAAATCATCTTAATACTTGGTCATCATTTCCTCTTATACATTGAGCCCAGGATTTTGAGCCCTAAAGTTTTGGGAATTACAGTAGTGCCCTCCCTCTTGCCCCCTTACCCCCTCCCCCCCAGGAATATAAGACCTACTTCTAACCTAGCCTCTCACAACCATCAATGAGGGAAGAAATTGTTGTGGAACTGCTGATCAGCTGCCACCAATAGCCCAGGAATCCTAGGAGTGGGAGCACCTCTTAGACCAGTCTTGCTTCCAGCTCAGTCCCAATTGGGGGAAGCAACTTCTGTGGAAAAGGGGCTGTCCTTCTTCACTGACTGCCATACACAGAACAGGCAAACTAGCCTAGCTGAAGCAGCAAGGCATCCTGAGGAACAGATGGGAGACAACATGTGCCAGGAAAATCAGATTGTCACCACCACCGCCCTGTCCACTGTCTTCCCCATAGATACTGATGGAGACAGTCCAGGACCATGAACCCAGTGCTTCCAGCCCAGTGCCCTCAGGCACCATCCTGAGAAACAACTCTTGTGTAGATGCAGCCTGGCAACCACTCCTGTGGGTGCTATAGAAGAAGCTCCTGACAACCCAGAAAAGAAAGTTCTTGCCAATAGAGTCCTTTGCACTGCAAACAGTTCAACATCAGAAACTGATATGATTTGGGAAATGATATTAAAGAAGAAACATTAACATTTGCTTTGCCTTTATACCAGGACTATGGGACTTTCCCATCTAATTTACAGCTAAAACCTTCCATATGTATTATTTCTCCTTTTAAAATATGAGTTCCTTGAGAGTAGGAACTGTTTTTTTTATTTATTTATATCCCTAGTGGGTAGTACAGTACTTTGTACTTAGTAAGTACTTAATAAATCCTTCCTCCTTCCCTTCCCTTCCTTTCCTTTCCCTTCCTTCTCTTTCCTTCCCTTCCCTTCCCTTCCTTTCCCTTCCTTTTCCTTCTTTCTTCCCTCCCTCCCTCCCTCTCTTCCTTCCCTC
>NC_058132.1:459113679-459210015 GCF_016433145.1 Gracilinanus agilis
ATTTTGTGTGCGTTCGTTAGCTTTTTGGGGTCCTAAATCTTGCTGCTCTCAGGAACAGGCCCCGGAGCTGCCAATGACTCGATGGGTGCCCCAAACTTGCTCTATTTCTTTTTAGCTGGCTTCGGCGCTATAGGTGTTGTGTGTGGAGGGGGTGGGGATGGGGTGGTTGCTCAGCCCGCGATTTAGTGAGAGCTGTTTCCCCCCTTTATACCATGGAAATGCCTCGATTCCACGTACCTTCCACAGTGTGCCCTGTTGTGGGGTTCCTCCGTTCGTCTGGACTTGTTTTTATGTGCCCTTGAGGAGTTTTGCGTGTTTTGGTCAGGAGAGTTTAAGAGCTGCTTCTTACTCTGCCGCCATCTTAACCCGGAACCAATGTGTTTTCATAAACACAGTGATGTGAAAGACGACTCCAGCAGTGAGTGATTCCCAAAGTGGGTGCTACTGCCCCCTGGTGGGTGCTGCAGCAATCCAGGGGAGCGGTGACGGCCACAGGTGTATTTATCTTTCCTATTAATTGCTATTAAAATTAAAACAAAATTTAATTTCCAGGGGGCTAAGTGACATTTTTTCTGGAAAGGAGGTGGTAGGCCAAAAAAGTTTGGGAACCACTGCCAGTAGTTCTTTCTCTGGAGATAGAGGATAGCGTTCTCCATTACAAGTCTTTCAGGATTGTCCCAGTTTATTGCATTGCTGAGAGTAGCCAAGTTTGGTGAAGGTCTTTAAAGGACAAATGGAGGAGTTTAATCATTGGCTAACTTGCTCTGTATATTTGAGAAATGTCTCTAAACAATGTACACACATATACTAATACGTGAATGTGTATTAATACACATATACATACACACACATACACATACATATAGGCAGCTAAATGGCACAGTGGATAAAAGGCCAGGCCTGGAGTTACAGAAGACTTGAGTTCAAATATGGCCTCAGATCCTCACTAGCTGTGTGACTGTGGGGAAGTCTCTTAATCCTATTTGCCTCAGTTTCCTCATCTGTAAAGTGAGCCAGAGAAGCAAATGGCAAACCACTCTAGTAGTTTTTGAAAAAACAAAACAAAGCCCAAATGGGGTCATGAAGAGTCAGACATAGGGGCAGCTAGGGAGCAAAGCAGATAGATTGCCAGGCCTGGAGTTGGGAAGGCCTGGGTTCAAATGTGGTCTCAGACACTTCCTAGCTAGGTAACCTTAGCTATATTAGCCCTCATTACCTGGCCCTTGCTGTTCTTAGAATTTATACTAAGGCACAAGGTTAAAAAATCAGACACAACTGAAAAACAATACACACACATACACAGACACACACGAGAAATTATATTTCAAACCATGTTTGTGTGTATATTATATATACTATATGTCATAGTACATTGACAGAAATAACAGGTTCATATATAAGTATGTGTGCAATATATACATGGTCTGAATCTATAATTTCATCAGTATTGGGAGATCCTAGAAATGAAATCTACAGATGTAGACTGGCAATCAGTCTGCAATTTATAAAGCTATTCAGGGTATTGGGGAGTTCTAGCCCATGGTCTCTTAACTAGTATCAGAAAGACCATGGCATTTCCCTGGTACAAGAACTTCCAGTGGCTCATTATTGCCTCTATGATGAAATAAACTTCTCTAAATGGCATTTAAAGCTTCACATTTTGCCTCAGCCCCTCTCTCCAAGCTATCATTACATTATTTCCATTATACTCCATGTTCTCATCAAATAGGATGCTATTTACTGTCCCTTACATATGACATTCCATCCCCACCCTGCCTACCTTTCAACAAGCCTCCCCACATGCTGGGAATGCCTTCACTCCTTATCTGATCAAACCCTAAGATCTCTTCAAAGCTCAGATCAAATGCAAGCTGTCCAGTTAGAAACTCAATTACTTTGTATTTATTTACATTACCTAAATATGTGCTGTATGTTTACATTACCTAAATATGTGCATGCAAACAAGGGGAGCAGAGACTAATTGCAACCCCAAAGCCCAGGGTAGGATTTGAAACACTGTAGTTACCTCCTAAGTGCTTGTTATTAGTTCTTCTCTCCAAGGCAGGTCCTCTATTCACTGTTACGTAGCCTCCTCTATTATAAATAGATAATAGAGGCAGTTTGGTACAATGCCAGTCATTTTAATGTTTCAGGGTCTCAGTTTTTTCATCTGTAAAATGAGGTGATTGAACTAGTTTGACTTATGAGCACCATCAAGATACCTGATCCCTTGGAAATGATGGTGTATTGGGAGTCAAGAGGACATGAGTTTAAATCTCAGCTTTATCATTTTACCAAATCTCTTTATATACACATGCATGTATGTGTATACATACATATAATTTGCATACATGCAATAATGCTTTAGGAATAAGTTTACCTATTTAAAAGGCTCATACTTTAAAAGGGCTCATATCCTGGCATATTAATATAAAATTTCACATAAAAGTATTTTCAAAAAAATTATGATTCTTAAAAGATTTAACATTAGTCAATTTGGACTTGACTTTTATATATACATACAAAAATATGTAGCCATATATGTATACATATGGATATAGTAAAAAACATATATGTGTGCACACATGACTTCTAAATAGAAGAATAACTAGTGGTACATGGGGCAATCTGGCAAGTAAGAAGAGAGAAGTAAAAGAAAAATAAGAGATGAACAGAATTGGAGGGATACAATTATTACCAGGGGATATCAATTTCTAATGAAATATATAGTTCTCACGCAAAGAATCGAACTTATGTCTGATGCGAAGAAGCCATTACTCTGGTTATCTCCATAGATTCCATCTCTGGAGTCATATGCTCAAAGAGAAAAATCTGAGATATTTCTCACAAAGAAACAACATTTACAAAATATTGCCTGATTCAGTTTCTTCTGACTCTCAATTAACTTACTGGCTATGCTACTTTAGGCAAATCATTTACTTTCTTTAGATATGGTATGGTCTTCCTTAGCTAATCTAAACAACTAAAATCCTTGGGAGTAACACCTAGTGAAAAAATAACCAGGCCAGGAAAATGGTAAACATGTAAATTTGGGCAAATTTGTGCCTCAGTCTCTACATCTGTCAACTGGATGGACAAGTATCCATTACATGTTTGGGGTAGCTTAATTCTAAACTCTGGATAATGTTAAATCATGAAGAAAAATTTAAAATAACCAAAACCTGTATAAGAAAAATGGTATTCGTTTGAAAAGGTGAGCCACCCCTCTCCATCTAGGAGCCTTTTAATCTATCTGCTATCTACTCAGCAGTTATAATAAAAATATAATATCTGTGCAATAGGTATGAAATATATTACTAAAGTACTTTATCAACAAAAATTATCTTTATTAAAAATTGTTAATGTTTCTTCACAATCATATGCAAATCCAATTGCTGTGATACCATTGTTCCCCACACTCATTACAAATGACATAGGTCATCATTTGTTCATCTGGGTTTGTGCTGCGAACCCAACTTGGAAGAAAAAGTGCCCCTCTGGCAATCACAGTTACCTTGCAATTAAATTTTTCACAGCGCCTACATTTTATTTTATCTGTCTGTGTGCCATCAACCATTTGAGGAAGATGATGTTCTTGTATACAGGACTCTGTGTATGAAGCCCTCAATTGCTTTAATTCATCATTTGCCATTTCCATGACTGTCATTTCAGCAAATTCTTTTGGAGATAAGGTCCCAGAAAACAGATTTTGTTGTAAATGAGGATTTTTTTGATTCTTCAAATTTGACACTTTGCTTCGGATACAATTTTTATATTTTTTGAGATTTTTTGAATAAAGTGCAAAAATGTACTCCTCAATTTCTCTTGCCAATTTTTGCCAGCGATCAGCTTTCTGTTGGTCTGTGGAAAAAGTAACTAAAGCTCCATAAAGAAGTTCTACACACTTAGACCTTGTGGGATCTTGCTGCCAAGCTGACTTGCTGCCAATGGATTTAGGGTCATGACTCACAAAATGCTCTTCTGAATGTTCCTCCACTGCATCAGCATTGTTTTCTGGCATACTCTTTTCAACATCTTTTGCAACATCTTGGGCTTGTGAACCAGAGATAGAATTTGCTATGTCTAATGCCTTTTCAACATCTTTTGCAACATCTTGGGCTGGTGAGCCAGAGTTAGAATTTACTATGTCTAATGCTTGTTCTTGACTTAGGTATGGGGAATTTTCTTCTTGAATTAGATTAACATGTTCAATGTTTTTCTTAATGTCATTGAGAAAAAAATTAGGGTTGTTCACTGGGTGATTTTTATAAAGTATTTTCCACTTGCAAAGTAAATACTTGGCTTTCTTTTTGAAAATCACTATAGGGCAATGTTTTAAAACTCTATATACAGCTCTGACAACATTTGTCTCTTGGAGATGCTCTACATTCATGTGAATAGTTTCCAATTCAGTCAAGTGATCTCCAAGATCCTGGAAATTCTTTTCTGTCAATAGCTGCTCAATAATTGAAGCTCTGGTAGCTACATTTTTCTTGGTTTTGTCAGACATCTTCATTCCTGAAAATAAAGGGGAGGGGGCAGATTAATAACTTTTCTTAGTTAGAAATTAGTCATATTAGTGGGACAATGTTTTCATGATCATTCTCAGGGGAAAAAATTAAAGCTGTTCAATTGCTTGAAATGGTTATTTTTGTAAAGTATTTTCCACTTTGTAATGTTTCTTGAAAAACTGGTATTTCTGGTAACAGAAGTTATGAAACATGATTAGCTGCAATAAGGCTTCAGACACAAAAAAGTGACACCTAGTACACAAAATGATCTGATTTATAGCACTAAAGAACACCAGAAAGAAAAATTTAAATCTTTAGTATTAACAATTATTTAAGTAAGATATACTAGATGATAACTTGGACAATTAATTCATATGACTGTAAAGATGAGAAGGCAATTTGTTGGTGTCAATATCAGTTCTATATAATATTACATATAACATATACATATATTATAATATATACTACAATACTTATATAGTATATATAATCCTTAGTACTGAACTATTTTTTTAGAGAGCTGGATGATTTTTGCAATTTAGTTGAAATTATTTATCAAGCATTACAAAATTTACACCATACTTATCTAAGTATAAAAGATGGATGATGAAAGTAAATCAAAGTGGCTATAAGGACTTCAGTTGCCTCTCTTCCTTATTAAAACTGCCAGGAGCCTCAAATGCCCTGAGAACTTGGCTGATATAATGCCTGTACAAAGGGCTGAGAACCACCAAGCTGGAGTTTGAATATTAACTAGTTGTCACAACCTCAACTGTTCCCTTTCCTCCCATCTCTATCCCCACCCCTCTAATTATGAATCAGCACTAGTCTCTAAATCTTGCCTTGCATACCAGATCCAGATACCCTACCTATTTTCCACAATTTATGATCATAAAGCCTAACAATGAAAAGGCAACACTGTCTGAAAGCCATAACAAAATTAGATTCTTGCACCATAGTCATATCTGTAACTTTAACAAAATAGCCATATTACAGTACAAAAGTTATTCTATAAGTACTGATATTCAATCAATATAATTCTGTCATTTTTGCTTCTCACAATAAATTAAAGGTTTACTTCTAAAAATTTCCTTTTAATGAATTTATCTTCTTACTATAGTCACACTGTTGACTTTTAAAAAGGTGATCTGACCTCAAATTAAGCCACTTTCTCTTAAAAATCTTTTAAAATGATGATTTTCTTTTTCTTTAGATGTCAAATAGACATATGTCTTTGTCTTCTGCACTAGGATTACTGTCTGTATTTGAAAGTTACTGTGCTAAGCCACTGAAGAGTACCCTTAGTTGCTACATTTCTCATTTTTAATGAAAGCATTATTTTTATCACAAGAGGGAGCTATAATATTGAATATTAAAGCATTTCAAATTTTTAAAGCATATGGCAGTAGTTTATCAATACGTCATTTATTTAATAACTTGGAATAAACAATTTGCAGTTGTTTTATTGAAAAACAAACCTTGGCTTAAAAGTCTTAGCTATCTCTTTTCTTTTTAAAAAAATTAGCATTTTGAATATTCAAAACAAATTTACTGACATCAATGAAGGAATGCCAGCTTATTTAGGAGGTTTCCTTTTCCATACTTTTTCCCAGATCTCAACATTAATTTTTAAAGTTTGGTGACATTTTGTTCTTTTGCACAAGAAAAGGAAAATAGAAATGATTCCAATTTCACCAAATTGTAGTTACAGAGATAGCTTCTGTACAGCTAATTAAAAAAACAAGATTACTGGAAGGATAGAAAAATGAGACATGTTGAGGTTTTGATCCACTCCGAATGTTCAAATCTTGCACTTGGCAAAAGGAAAATAAAAGCTCTTTAGCACAGAACAAACATTATATATGTAATATAATTCATAATAGTACACGATTATACTATAATTCATTGAGTTTTGATTTGGTTATTGTCGAATAAAGAATTATCAATGCAAATATAAAATATTCTATGAAAGCTTACACAAAATATTTGATCTTAGGCCAACTTAACAAAGAATTACTGAAACCTTAAGGGAATTTCAAGTTGATTCTTCTTCTTTTTTAAATCCTACCTTCCACCTTAGAATCAATACCATGTATTGCTTCCCAGGCAGAAGAGTGGTAAGGGCTAGGCAATGGGAGTTAAGTGATTTGCCCAGGGACATACAATTAGGGAGTATCTGAGGCTAGATTTGAACCTAGGACCTCCAGTCTCTAGGCCTGGCTCTCAACTGAGCCACCCAGCTGCCCCCTCAAGGTGATTCTGATAAAGTCACATATATTAGAGCTATTGTATACCAAAGCTCTATCTAATTATCCCTTGTCAATGGTGATAACAATATGGCTTACAGGAAAACTTTCTTTTTTTCTCTATAATCAATACTATAATCTACTGTTTTTATTTAAGATTTATTGTATGGATAGAACAACAAAAAAGGTTTATGCTTCATTTACCTCAAGTAATTGGTCTCAGGGTCAAAACAAGGGAAAGGTTCTTGAAGTATTTTTTAATAGAAGAGACCTAGGATGGATTCTGGCTCTGACTCTTACTTGCTATGTCTATACAGGGAAGTTTTAAAAAAGAATACATGCTATCCAGGGGCAGCTCAGTGGCTCAGCAGATTGAGAGCCAGGCCTAGATATGGGAGGTCCTGGGTTCAAATTTGCCCTCAAATGCTTCCTAGCTGTATAATTCTGGACAAGTCACTTAACCTCCATTGCTTAGCCCTTACCACTTTTCTGCCTTGGAACCAATATAGAGTATTGATTCTAAGACAGATGTAAGGGTTTAAAAAAAAGAATACGTGGTTATGAGTTATGTTTCATAGGATCTATTTAAATCTGTCTAGTGAATTGTTCCCTACTACATATGCTGAAGGGTGTGATAACTATTGTATGATTATAAATAATTGAATAATTTATTTCAGAAAAAGAATGAATAGTAAACAGTGATATTTTTAAGGAGCCAAAGGTGTATAAACTAAATTTAGACTGAAAAAATGAGTAAAGACCAAAGGAGCAGGTCAGAAGAACTCTGGATTTAGAATAGATTTTATTGGAATTAGAAAAAATATACACAGTTTTGGGGAAAATCTCTACATTAAATATTTCTGATGAAAGTCTAACATCTCTCCTATAAAATCTGTCTAGAAATACACAAATTCGTAAGTTACTTCCAATAGACAAATGATGAAAGGACACGAACAGTTTTCAAAAGGAGAAATGTACCCTCCTCCTATTACCAAGCTTTTAGAAAGACTGTCCTAAATGATAGATAATGAAAGAAGTAAAATTTTTTCAAAGTTTGAGTATCACTCACTTTCATCAAATTAGCAATAATAAGATTTGAAAAATTCAGCACTGGAACAACTCTGTGAACTGAAGGTTATTCTGAAGCTAGCTGAATAGTGAAATAGTCCAATTATTCTGGAAAACAATTTGGTCTTATGTAGGAAAGTTACAAAATTTTTCATTTTTGTTGACAAAGATATTCTACTAGGATTATATCCTAGGTTAATGACAGTGAAATAAGTCTCATTTTTACACAGATATTCATAACAACATTATTTGTGGGCACAAAGTCTAGCAACTAAGTATATGCCCAATGATGGGGGATGGGAGAAGCGGAGAGGGGGAGAAGGCAACAGCCTAACAATTGCAGTTTGTGAATGCAAAGGAATCTAGCTTACAGAATGATTATGAATATTTCAAAGAAACAGAGAAATATTTTTATGAAATGAAACAGAGTAAAGAAAAAAGAGCCAGAAAGAACAATATACACAATGACTACAACAAGGTAAATAAAGATAAACCCTAAAAGGCAACTAAAGTCCAAGATTAAAGTCTATACTATTAAAGTACACATATTTCCTTCCTGTTGTTCAGAAAAGCTATTGTGTTTGTACAGTACTATCTATAGCAATCAAGTCAGTAAGACAGTTTTGTTTGTTGTTTAGATGGAAATTACAAAGTGATTTTCCTAAAGCCAGGTCTGAAACTACTACACAAACTATAATAGATCCCTATGACCTCTAGGAGCAAATACAAATTTCTCTGTTTGATATTGAAATTTCTTTACAACCTGGTCTTTTATACCTTTCTAATCTTTTCCTATATTTCTACTTTCTATGCATTCTAGGATCCAGCCTATTTGCTGTTTCACACAGATGAAACTCCATTTCTCCAAGTTTTAATAGTGGCTTTTTTAGAGGTATGGAATGCCTGTCTAACTTCTGCCTTTCATAATCTTGAATACCTTCCAGCTTCAGCTTAGGTGCCACCTTCTATGTGTAGTTTCCCTGATAGTTTGCTCCCTATTAAAATATCTTTGAATTAATGTTATAGATACTCTGTATAGTCTTAAATGTGTATGTTGCCTTCCTGGTTAAGAAGGTAAGCTCCTTGAGGACAGGAGCTATTATTTCATTTTTGTCTCTGTATCACAAATGCTTAGTAGTGTCTAGTAAATAACTGTTTAATAAATTCTTGTTGATTGATGGAGAAATTCTGCTTTGGTTGTAAAGTGTCTGCTGTGTCAAAACAAAAAGTGTAATGTTTTAATAAAAAAGACTGGACTCAGGAACTTAGGCACAGGTATCTAGTACAAGGGAACACCATACCAACTGGACGAGGCCATGTACTGTTAAGGGTACCAAAGATCTATAATTATCTACCTATATATAGTGGCTAAGCTTCTACTGTCTTCCCTGCCCTCAGATTGGAGCAATAAAGGTAATGGCATTATTATCCTACTCTGTCAGCCTTGGGCTAGTCACTTAGCTTCTCTAGATTTCAGTTTCCTAGTCTACTATTACTTTTCAACTCTAAGCAACTCCATGTTTAGTTCCACAGCAAGAGCAATGGATCTAGAGTCAGATCATTTAGCCTCTTAGGTTTCAGTTTTCTCATTTATAAAATAAGTCCAACTGAACTTAATGGCTCTTCCAATTGCTTTTTGAATACTTTTTAAAAAAACTTTTAAATTTAGAAATAGTTAGTTGGCTCAGTGGATTAACAGCCAAGTCTAAAAATGGGAGACCCTGGATTCAAATCTGGCCTCAAGACACTTCCTAGCTGTATGACCCTGGGCAAGTTACTTAAATCCCATTGCCTAGCCTTTATCAGTCAGTCTTCTGCCTTTAAACTAATACACAGTATTTATTCCAAGATGGAAAGTAAGGGTTTTTTTTTAAAAAAGAAAACTCTAAGTTTATGCTACAACTTTTCAACTTTTTAAGTCCAAGCATAGTTCAGTAGCAAGAGTCATGGAACTGGAGTTAAAGGATCTATTTATTCCCTGTGGGACCTTGGGCAAATCACCTCTCTGGAAGGCCTCAGTTTCCTCATATGTAAAATTAGTCCAACCAGATCGAATGGTCTAATTTTAAATCTATGATACCATTACTTTTCAATCCTAAATCCACCCCTGGTTTAGCAACAAGAGCAATGGAAATGGATTCATTAGACCTTCCAACTAGGCACTTTGCCTCAAGAGTCCTCTGTATCCAAACCAGTAAAAAGAGTCTCTTCCAACTCTACGTCTAGCATCCTATGAAAGCAAAAGCAAAGTTGTGTCCGTGGCAGGTGAAATCCTGAAAAACCGGGGCCGGCGACGCCCCTGCCCTGCGGCTCCATAGAAACAAGGGCAGCGAGGACCCCAAGGATCACGAAATAGGTAGAGAACGCCAGAATGCGACTGCGCGATCCCACCCTCTCCGCTCTGTTGGGGAGGGGAGAGGCTGTAATCGTCACCGTCCACACCTTCCCCAACTCCTCATTATAGACAAAGGGACCTCCCCGGGGTTCTACTTTCTCCCAGTTGCTGACCCTAGGCTTTGCTCACCAGGGAAGTTCGGTCCGCAGGAGGGCACGACATTTAGGGGTCACAGTCGGCCGAGACCAGGCTTCTCACAGCGGATGGGAGAGGAAGGCAGAAGAGGGCTAGCGAGAAGGAAGAGACGCTCAACCAATCAGAGGCCGGCGAATAGGCTCCCTTAAGAGCCAAGGCACGCATGCGTGATTTGGAAGTGGAGCGTGCGCGGTGCGATTTACGGGTCTCCCCCGCCCCCTTTCCTCTTCTTGGGGATCCTTCTGTTTCTTGATCCCGCGGAGGCTACTGTGTGGGTTCCCTACAGTGTCATGTCACTCAGGAAAAGAAGTCTTCCTTTTGTTTGGCCCAGTTTCCCAAATACATATTTAAGTTGACCTTCATGAAGCCTGACCGACGTCCGTGACTTGAAAATTCTTACTCATCAGTATAAGGAAAAGCTCCTTGAGGGGCAGGTCCTGCTTTATTCTTGATTTGGGGCCTGGCACAGGAGAGAAGCTTAACTTATTTGTTGAACACTTTCCAGAAATCTGGATTGTAACCAGATGGAGGAAAATGATAACTTTTTCTTTAGAAATTGGCTGGGAAACATTTTATCTCGGTTCCATTTATCTTATGGAAGGAGAAAATGTTTCTGAACATTTCTCATCATCAGATTTAAAGTATAGGCACTGAGTTAGAAATTGCCTTGGGGGTCGGGGGGAAGTATTTGTTGGATTAGATCTCAGCATTTGATTGCCTCAGGAATCCTTAACCTTAACTTCTTTTTCTAAAAAGATGTGCATAACTTTTAATGTAATTGGTTTACCTTTTAATCCTATAAAGAAAAAGTTGAAAATTAGAAAAGTCAACAAACATTTATTAAAAACTAGGGATGAAAAGAAAGGAAAAAAAGGAAACCTGGAAGAGATGGACTAGGATGGGATCAAAGGTCTACCTAAATCACATTGGTCTTGGTAAGGAGAGGATCAAGAAGAAACCTTCATAATTATCATAGACTGAGAGAAAGGAGGAAAGTATGGGAGATGATATCAAGGGATTTTGAGATGAAGTGAGAAGTAGGAACTCATGGCAAAATAGCATCAATTTTCTAAATTATAGATGAGTTACTCAACTGAGAGAAAGGAAAGAGGTAAGTGTGGGAGGTTTAAGGAGACAAGAAAAGGTTGGGAGTAGCTTCTGTGGAGACAGATAGGGAATTAATTAGGGAGGATTAAGTTTGCCATGCTGCAGTGAAGTAATATTTGAAATTTGGTAACATGAAATTATACCCAGCCAACAAGGTTGTAACTCCTCTTAATATTAGATTAGTGATAGGATCTGAGATCTATGATTACATATTGTTATAGGGAACTCTAGATGAGAAGCAGCAGTAGCAATGTAGGTCACCTCTGTTTCTGTCCCTTATATAGTCTTAGAGAATAGCCCAGAGCACATCAGTATGTTTTAGAAGCAGGACCTGTATCTAGATATTCTTGTGTAAGCTCTATCCATTTGGGTTTAAGCTCTATCCACTATAACATGCTTTTCAACCTATACATGTATTTTGAATATTGTAGTAATTATTAAATTTTTTCAATTCTCTAGAAGAGAGTTTGTAATTAAATGAATGAAAAGACATTATGAGTAAATAATCCCACGAATTTGCTTTCTCCCTCTTGGAAAAAAAAATGTTCTAGTTGCATGAAAATGAAGTTGATTCTAGTGTAGCAAGAGCAGCGATTTTATGCTATTGGAAAGAATTCAGACTGTGACCCTTTCACCTTGCTAAATGAAAATTTGGAGATGCTTGACCTGGTCCTAGTGTGAGATGGTAGGAATATGATGGTAGCTGAAATTAGAGAATTTTGACTTAGGAGGAAGAGCAGTAATCCAAAAGGTATATTTAACCTGAGAGATTCTTCCTGTGCCAGCTGAGTTAGAACGATGGGTCTAATTCAGAAAAGAATAGCAGGGAAACTACAGAATAAGTCACAAAAGAGCTTTTAACCATTCTACTTTGGAAAGAGGTAGTTGCAGTTCGGCGGAGAACCAGCAGATGGCAGTAAAACAATGCAGAAACAACATGTCAGGACCTTTGTAATAGTAACAGCCTGGAAGGTGACAGCTAGTAGATGACATCATCATCTCTTTGAGCTAGCAACAATTAAACATTTTGGAGGTCTAGGGCATAACTCATCTGGGGCAAAACCCTAGGATCCTGAATTGGCCAGACTACTTATGTTACCTCTCAAAAGTGCTGAGGGAATCTGAGTGTGCCTTTTGCTTATGAAGAACTTTTCCTTATTATTTTTCAAAGCAATTAAATAGTTTAGATTTGAGTCAAGGTATCTTCTCAAAAGGGGAAAGTATCAAGGCGCTTGCTTGCTATGGAAATGAATGCATAATAATCCAAAATATCCCTTAAATTTAGGTGTCACTGGGGGAGATGGTAGGGAGGTCCATACTACAATAGAATGATTTTTTTCTAATTATAAAAAGTAACATTGAGAAATCATTTCAAAATGTGACCCATATTTCTCCCACTCTACTCTCCCTTATTCCTACCAGAAACTGATTCATTAAGGTAAAATTCTGAAGTTCCAAGGACTTCACTGGATTATATATTGATAATAAGACTTTAAGGAAAAAGGGGAGACAGATAGGTGGCACAGAAGATAGAGTGCCAGGCTTGGAGTGAGGTAGACTCATCTTCCTAACTTCAAATATGTTCTCAGACAATTTACTACTAATTGTGTGACCCCCTAGGCAAGTCAATTAACCCTATTTGCCTCAGTTTCTTCATCTGTAAAATGAGCTAGATAAGGAAATGGCAAATCACTATTGTAACTTTGTCAAGAAAACCTCAAATGGGGTCATGAGGAGTCAGACATTGCTGAAACAATTGAACAACAAAAAATGAAAAAAAGAGTGTGTGTGTATATGTGTGTGTGTGTGTGTGTGTGTGTGTGTGTGTGTGTACATACATTATTTTCTTCTTTCTTTGTTTCTTCTCAGCAAGGGAGGGGATGAGAGTGAACAAGAGAAGATATTTTGCTGAACTGAAGAGACTGGACCTGACAAAGCTAGATCAGGAATACTGGAATGAACTGGAGGAAAATTAGCTTTAAAGCCTTCCAAACTAATTTTAATATTTTAATTTAGGCATCAGTAAAAATCAGTTTACAGTAGTATGTGGATTAATGCTGGGGTCCTTGACAAATGAAGTTACAATTTAATATTACTTTCTAGTTCCTAATTCTATCAATACAATCAAACATTTATTAAGTGCCTTCCCTGTCTAAGTGACCATTGTAGGAAAATATAAGTAAGGTAATGGGGTCACCAGGGTTATTACAATAAACTAAGTGGTTTGTGGGAACACACTCTAGGATTTATGAGAGACTGGACCAGGGTGAAGAGACCAGAGTTTACTGGATTTCCACAGGAATGGCAGTTGATCTTAACTGTCACCCAGCTTCCACTAGAGCAGAGTATAGTAACAGGCTAACAAGGTAAAAGGGACTTAACAGCTTTAATTATGTAAGACTAAAAGGTGGGAAAGGATTTCTATACTTAAAAACTAAGGGATAAAACCACAGGGCAATGGGAGGACTTATTCTACTCTTATCTAAGTAATCTAAACTAACAGGGCCCAAGGAGCTGTAAATGGAGTCTCTGGGTTTCTGCCTCAAACCTGGAACCTGCCAGGCTTGAGTACAGCTAGGACTTTGTGGCTTTGGGATTCTCACTGCAATCCACTGATGATCTCAGGATGCCAGGAGTCAAGATGATCTCAGGTACCAAGTAGAGTGGGTTCTTCTTGAAGCACTGTCCTCCAGTTGCCTAGCCCTTATTGCTCTTCTGCCTTGGAACCAAGACATAGTATTGATTCTAAGACAGAAGGATAGGACTTAAAAAAAAAGTGTGAAGGGCTTTAAATTCCAGATGGAGGGGTTTATATTTTAGAAGCAATAGCAAGCATGACACAGCCAGACTTGGTCTTTTCAGGAAGATTATTTTGGTGGCTGTGTGCAAAATGGACTTGGGGGAGAGGGCCTGAGAGTTGGGAATCCAGGAGGCTGGATTCAGGTGGCTGCTTTGCTTCAGGCAAAAAGGGCAAGGCTCTGATGTAGGGTTTTTTCTATGAGAATGGAGAGGAAGAGAGTATTGTAAAGATAGAAGCAATAAGTCTTGACAACTGATTAGAAATGGGAGGAGCAAAGGAGAGAGGAGTCAAGAATAGCCCAGTGGATATATTCCTGAATGACTAAATGGATGGTGGCGGAGCCTGTACTTTATGAACCTCTGTTCTACCTCCTGTCTTCCTTGGTTACCCCATTGTCCTTGTGCTTTTCCATCGTCCCATGCCTAGGTGGTAAAAATGATCAAACTGGTGTTAAACTAATCATCTACCAGCTACCTGGCAGATTATGTAGTGTGATTCTTTGCAAGTTAAATACATTATTGAGTGAGTGAATGAATGAAATGAAAATATCTCAAGGGGTATTTGCATTTTTGTCAACATAACATATACATTATTGCATGAAACACAATTTATTTATATGGTATAGTTTGACTTTAAATTATATAAAAGAATTTGTGGTTAAAAATACTGTTGTCTTTCAGCAGAGGGCACTATTATGCTCACTTTTAAAATAAGGATTTTGAGATCTAGCAACTTGCAATACAGTTTGAAAGCTGAATTTTCCCTTTTTGATTTCATTAGCATAGACTCTGAATTATGAAGCAGTCACTATTTATTCAATAAGAGACAGTGTTTTACTATTTAAGCTTTTAAATAGCAAAGATACAATTCTGAAATACATTCTCATAAATTTGGGATGGGAGGTTTAAGGGGAAATTATGGAAAGATGGCCTTGTGTTAGGGCCTAGAGAAGCCCAGAGTCCCCAGAAAAATCCTTAGTAAAATTCTAAACCCACAACCCTTAACATCCAGGGAAGAGAAAGGCCCATGGCTAGCAAAGGGAAGCTTCAGAACCCTGGCTGAAACAAGGCAAAGGCTTTGCATATTAGCTAGGCAGTAAGGACCTAACCTACAGTCTAGCAGTCTCTATCTGAACCATAGCAGGAGATGATGCCAATTTCTGCAGCAAGTGATGTCTAGTCTTAGTCACTACACTCATGTCCATGCAGGATCTTCCTACGCCATCCAGGAGTAAGGTAATGGCGTTTGACCCAAGCACAACTACATAAACTAAGGCTATAGATATGAATAAATAGAAGAAAATGCCACAGAATGAGATACACATTTTTGAACATGGCTAATGTAGGAATTTATTTTATTTAATGACACATTTTTGTTACAAGTGCTTTGTTTTCTTTATTTTTTTCCCCATGGGAAGGAATAGGAAGGAGAGAAAAATAAAGGCTTAATAATTGAAATTAAAAAAATTATAGGATTGAGTTGAAATATCTTGGTCAAATAATCTTTTGACAAAGTAATTAGAATATTAGCACTTTAAAAAAAAGACAAGCTAGAAATATATTTGTAGATTCAGAACATATATTACTCTTCTGGATTTCTAAAAATAAAGCCTTATCCCAGTAGGGTTTAAACTGTGCTAATAACTTGATGATTATTCAAATCATGATTTACTTATTTAAACAAATCTGTATTTTTTATAAACTTATGTTTCAAAAAGAACTCAAAGAAGGAGAACAAGGAAATTCCTGCTAATTATGAAGTGTATCCACAACTAACTCTCATTAAAAAAATTTTCATTATGGTTGTTGTCATTAGAATTTAGATAAGTACATTTGATAAAATAGCTTAGATAAAATAAAATGATCAGTTCAGGAAGTTCATGCTTTTGTTTCAGAATACTAGACTCAAAACAATTTGTTCAATCTTGATTATATTTCCCTGAATTCCCTATAGATGTTGAGAAAATGTATCTCTGCTCATTGCTGACAAAACAAAAACATTCTCCACCTGGCTTTTTGTTATAGACAAAACTGGTTGGCATTTAAGAGGAACATCAGCTTCATTTCATTCACTAGGCAAAAGCCACTTCTCATTATTAGTTATTTCTAGGCTGACTCCAACTTGACTTCACCCCGGGGCTTGTTTTTTTTTAATGTCTCCCAGTTTCATTCTCATGGAATGATATTTTTTCTCCATCATCCATTTTCCTCCAAAGCTTTCTACTCGCACCTAGATATCTCTGAATTTTTCCCTTATCATTTAAAAATATATCATACTGTTTGCTCCCCTGGCTTTATAATAAATGCACTTTGGAAATTGTTTAACATTGTTTCAAAATGACTTAAAATGTGTTGCAAAAGGGGGTGAGGGATAGTTAGATGGCTCAGTAGACTGAGAGCTTGGTCTGGATATGTGAGTTGCTGGGTTCTAATGTGACCTCAGACATTTCTTCAGCTGTGTGACCCTGGGAAAGTCACTTAATCCCCATTACCTAGCCCTTACTACTCTTCTGCCTTGGAATCAATATACAATATTGCTTCTGAGACAGAAGGTAATGGTTTAAAAAAAGTGTTGCAAAATATTAAGAATAAATTAGTTTCCAAGACTCCCCAGCCCTCAAATGCTCCCCAAAGTAACCAATACAATAGAGAAATTTTGACTATCTGGCAAAACTGAGTACAATCCTATAAAGGGAAAATGGAACCTTTATTGAAAATAGGGTTTGTTAGTTGGAAATTGGGATACAGTATCTTTGTTATCTTTGTTGTTATTGTGGTGAAAGGTTGGTTGTCAGTTGTGTGCTGAGGCTCAATATAGCTGTTTCGGCCTAGTTAAAAATGACTGAGTCAAATTACTTAGAGATAGTCTTAACTATCTAAAACCTATTTAATAATTCTTGAAGGATTAAGGTAGGAAAGGAAAGGTAAACAAAGGATTTAGGAATTCCCTCATTTAAAAAAGAACTAAATTTAACTCATAACCTTATGATTAGTGAGAATGGTCTTCCTGCTCCAGCTAGCCTCCTTAATACTCCTTAATCTATTCTAATTCTCAGGGTCTAGTTTAAATAAACTATGCTAATTAATAATCCTCTTAGTTCTAATTAAATTACTATCTCTATATTTCTCTTCCAGCTTTGAATCAGTTTGTAGTTCTCTCACTCTGCCACTGTCAGCTCTTCAGGCCCATGTTAGGCTTCTGGGCCTAAGACAGGCCTCAAAATGGCCTGCCTCTATCTGCCGTCACACAGAGTAAAAACAGAGTCTCTTTCTGCTTTCTGTTGGTCTTCTCCACACCCTTATTCCTGACACTCCAACTTGTTTCCTCCTTCAACTGCCACTCGGTTTTCTAGTTTCCCAGAAAGCCGATCCACTACCTTCCTCCCAAGGCAAAAATACCTTCATGAATGAGTTAGCAGTTGGATCTCAAAAGGCTCCAAGCTCCTCAGGATTCCCTTCAGGAATGCTCTCCAAGATTCTAGCTGTGCCTTAAGGGTAATCTGACTTTATGCTTAACTACTAAAATCCTAATTACTCCAAAATGCTTATTTTAATCCCAATTGGATAAACAAACTACAAATTTGGTGCTCCTTTAAAAAGTGAAAAAATAATTTTTTATGGCCTCTAAGTTAAAAAAGGTTTTCAAAGTTTTATTGAATTTAAAATATAATATAGTACATCATCATATCACTAGAAGACATTGGTTTTGCTCAATAGCTTTGGAAGTGAATTGATCCTCTGAGTATCCTATTTACTCATATTTCCAATAAATTGTCCCCCATGTGTGATATCTGTATATCTTCCTCCCATTAATAGCTTGTGTATTCATGAATGTGCCTGAAATTATATGGGGGAATGCTCTGTCATTACTTTTCTTATAATGATATTTGATTAAATGCCTTTACTTTGAAATAATTGTATCCTCTGGCTCTCTAGTAAAAGTATACATATTGGTGACAGCTTGTGAATAGTGGTTTTGAGTGGATGCAGATCCACAGATGACTCTGAATCTGGGGTAGCATTTCTGTGAGGCCTGTAAGTGAGAGTACTGTATGAATGACCACATTCTGCATGAACTGTGAAATGAAGAAAGAATAAAATAAGCAAACCATCTTAAGTAATTGTCAACTTATACTGTAGGGAAAAGAAAAACAAATAATTTATTTCCAACAGTATTTTATTCTTCAGGGACAAATTTTAATTACAGTTGTTCTCAGTCATTTGTGAATAGAATAGCAATTGAAATATGTTGAAATGTCTGGTAGTTGTTTTGGAATTAAATGTTCATCATTGCCCTAAAAGTGTAAGGGGTAAAATTATGGTTGGACTGAATATTTAAGAGGTTTGGTTGCCAGGAATTGATTACAGAATTCCAAATTAAAGATCCAAGTCAGGATGACTTTTATGGTAGTTTATTTATAAATAGGAAGAGTGAAAGTAGGGAAATTGAAAGAGAGAGAGAGAGAGAGAGAGAGAGAGAGAGAGGAGAGAGAGAGTTACTCTGGCTTGGTCCGAAGGTTGGAACCAGGTAGGTCTTCAAAGGCCCCAGAAAAGGGGAGGGGGGCACAGAGGTTAATTAAATAAGGCTTCTAGCCACAAGGCCTCCTCCAAGATAAGAGGCCTCTTCAAAGGCTAGTGTTTCCAGAAAAGCCAAGGAAAGGCAGTCAGCCTTTCACTCACCCACGTGACAATCCAAAAGGAAGCAGTCTGAGATCTCAAACTTGAGGTCCTCCAAGGCCAAGTTTGAAGGGCAAAATCCCTCTCATAGGAAGTTACCATCATATTTAAAAGATAGTTCTTTGCGTCTCTTCCTGTGTCCATCCTCCAGATCTTTGTGGACAAATGGCAGCCTTAACCTTGCTTTGGACTGCCCAGGAGCAGTCACTTGTTTTTGATTCATCACTCACTAGCACATGTGGGTCATAGACCTCCCCCCTCACCACTTAATTCTAAGTGGGGTGGGGTGTATACATTCCTGATGGCTAAAGTCTAAAGAACAAATAGGGGAGAACGAATTCCATCTTCACAAAAGAGATAGTAAGGCAGTGCTGAAAAGTTAAATCTTGGTCATTATTAGCATTTAAATTTGTTCAATTTCACATAAACTTCTCTTTGTTCTAGACCAGTGATGGGCAAACTTTTTAAAGAGGGGGCCAAAGGAAAGGAAATACTCATCTATCAGTCTGTTTCTAAGGCAACTCTTTCAAAGTTTCATTGTGTTGTATCCTACTCATTGTATTCGTCAGATTAGGAATAATGTCCTGTAGCCAGATAGAACATTTCAGGGGGCTGCATTTGGCCCTGGGGTCGTAGTTTGCCCATCACTGTTCTAGGAGACTTCTATAATACTTCATCAAATATGTTTTCAGGTTGTCATTTAAAATTATACCTTCTTGTAGAGTTGGCCATCTATTGATTCAATCGGGGAAGTAGATGGGGAGAGCAGGGAAGATATCTGTTAAAACAGAGGAATTGTAACTTGTACCAGTGAAGGAAGCTCTAATGAATTCTCTTGAATAAATTGTCCTTTTTGTGGAATCCCTTTTTAAATCCTCGTATGTCTCTGAATGACAGTACAAAAACAGTACACTTTCACTGAGGTCACGAAGACAGCTTTTTCCTGGAAATTCCCTAGGTAACAAATGTAAAATTTTTTGCTTAGACCTTCCCAGAAGCTTTGTATCCCTTTCCAGGTAATGATCACAGCTGTTTTCTGTGGAAAAAGACCAGAATATGGAACCTTTCCTGACATCCAAAGGAAGTGATTGATGTTCATTTCCTGATATACCACTAGACCCAGACATTGTGCTTAAAATAGTGATGCTCTTATTAAATCATATTCCATAATGCAAAGGCTAAAAACAATGTATCCTTCCTTTGCAATCTCAAGAGGTAGATAATTTTAGGAAATGTATGTAATATATTAATTATATAAACATGTGTACATATGTGTATGGCTATATATCTATATTTGTATGTGTATACATGTGTATATGTGTTATAATAAAAGAGAACCCCCTCTGATACTCCTATCTATTAGATGTATATGCAGATGGAGTACAGAGAGAGGGTAGGATGACATCTCTCTCCTTTATAACAGTTGCCCAGGCAGGATCCTTTAGGACAATGAATGATATCCCTTCAGGACCCACCTGGGTTAATTGATATTATTTATTGGGCTCTTCAGCTTGGTAACATTGTAATCTGACTGCCTGTCTCCCTTCCCAAATAAGCTTTGAACAACCAATTCAGGAAGGTACTTTAAAACTTTGAATGTATTTAGCAAAGAAGGATAATGGTATGGGATAGAGGTATTGGGAGACCCTAATTTAAATGATAATAATGAATCTCTAACTGCAGGCAAATGAAGGAATTGAGATGATAGCTTCTCTCTGGTACAGCCTGGCCAGGGCCACACCAGAGCAGGCAAACTGCTGTGTAATCTTCAGCTTCTTCTTCAGTAGATGTTAAGCCTAATCAGTTTGAGATATCCACCCCTTTTCCAACCTCTTCTTCTTCTCCTGCCCACTTCCCGGATCCCTCCTGGGCCCTGGGAAACCTAGGTGACTAAGATGATTGGCTTCCTAATATTTAGGGGCAGTAGAATCAGAGATGGTGGTCTGATACAAGTTGATGATGGTACAGGAACAACAGGAGGAGCTTGCAGGTTGCAAGTCTCAATTCCCCAAAGACCAGGATCCACTGATTTCCAGTCTCAGGGACAGGTCAAGAACCAAGAACCTCTGCCAGGGCTACCAACTGCCCTCTCCTGTGTCCATATGCCTCTCTGGGAACATTCCGACATCCAACTGATCCACCTGTCAATCACAGAGTGAACTCCTAGCTCCCAGAGATTCAATATAACAAAAGTTACTTCCTCTTCGCTGGCTTCATGTAGGAAAAAGTCTTTCCCAAATTTCCCCTTCAGCTTACCCTTTGGGGCAAATCCTTAGTTAGGGGTTTCTTAAACCTTTTTTGTGTCATGGACCTTTTGGCAATGTGTTTAAAAACTATGGACTCTTTAGAATAACGTTTTTAAAGGTATAATATAAAAGACACAGATTTACAAAGGAAAACAAACATTAATGAAAATAAAGATGTACTTTTTTTTAACCCATCTGAGTTCATAGACTCCCTAAAATCTGTTCCTCCAGATTAAGAATATCTCTGCCTTAGTCAGTGCCTTTTGTCTGCTTCTCACTCAGGGTTTGTGACTCTGCTGAGAAAGAACAACGAAGGAGCAAAAACTTGCCTTAAGTACCTCCAATGGAGGGAGGTATCTCCTCTTCTTTACTCATCCAACCTTCTTTCACCACTTAAATCAGCTTACTTTTGTTTTAAACCTTTACCTTCAGTCTTAGAATCAATACTATGTATTAGTTCCAAGGCAGAAGGGCAGTAAAGGCTAGGCAATGGGGGTTCAGTGACTTGCCCAGGGCCACACAGCTAGGAAGTGTCTGACTTGCTTTCAATTTAAATCTTTCCCTTCTATGATTCCTTTTGTCTTCTGGCTGAGACATGGCACTCCCTCTCTCGACCCCTCCTCCCATAACAACAGCCTCCAAGGCCAACCTTTCCAGTAGTGGTTGAACTCATTCCCTTCTGCTCACTGGTTAAGGTGGGGGAGTTGGAATATTCCTTGCTCCCCACTGCCAGTTCCTTCTCAGCTACCTAGTCTCCTTTGAGGTCTATATAATCCACATCTTCCGCCCAATTAAAATCCTAGTGACTATAGTTTATAGACCTCCGGGACATTCCCCTTCCTTCTTCACGGTGTTCAGTGTCTAGCCTCCTGTCTTCTCTTCAGTTCTTATCCTCGTACTAGAGGATTTAATATCCATTCTGATTCTTATTTAAATACCCTTTCTCTAGTTCCTCAACCTACTCACTTCCCATGACCGATTCCTCCACTCTACATTAACCACACACAAAGATGATCATACTCTTGATCTTGCAATCACCCACAGATATACCAACTATGTGTTCAAGAACTCTGAAATTTCCTTATTTCAACTCAGTTTATTGTTTTCTACTTTCCCTGCTGCCTTCCCATGCCAAATCCTATAATTTGTCCATGACATGAACTACAGTATCTTGACCTCTCAGTTCTGTCTCAGATCATCTCCCTTGCATGTATTAACACTTTCCCTTCTCCATCTTGACCCTTTGGCAAACCAGTTCAGCTCTACATTATTTTCTTCTCCTGAGTCCCAAGCCTCCTGCCATGTCCCTGGTTGTATCCTGCCAAGTCTCTGCTGTGAATTACTCCCAACAACTGCTTCCTTCACTCCTACACACAAGCTACTGAATGAAGATGGTGAAAATGATGCAAACATTTAGAATGGCTCCACTACAAAACTGTTAAACAACCTCAACTGGACTCTCACGGTTGCGAGGCAATTCTTCTATAGCTCTTTTATTAACTCTCCACAGAGACCCTTCCAAAGTTTTTCATTTCTCCTCAAACCTCTTACCCCTATCCTTGACGCAGAGAATATTATCTCATAATTTACTAGAAAAAAATTAGGTCATTTGCTGAGCGCTCCTTTTTCTTCCTTCCTCTTCATCTTGTGTCACTTGGATGCCTTCCTTCACCCCAGTCTCAAAGAAAAAAGGCAGAAGAGTGGTAATGGCTAGCCAATGGGGGTTAAGTGACTTGCCCAGGATCACACAGCTAGGAAGTGTCTGAGGTCATATTTGAACCCAGGACCTCCCATCTCTGGACTTGATTCTCAGTCCGCTAAGCCACCCAGCTACCCCCATTGACTTAGTGATTTAATAAACACTTATTGACTAATTGAATCCCACTCCCATCTTATATGAAATTGAAAACAAAACTTCCTGAGCTGCTACCAAATGTCCAGATCAAATTCTGTTCACATTCTCTCCTCCCACTAATGTATTCATGCACATAGAATTGTTGGGACAAGTAATAGTAGAAGCCCAAGTTGTGACCACAACAATCTTACTCTTCCTCCTGGATCTACTCTCTCCCTCTCAAATTACAAGCTATATATTTCCCAATTTTGCATAATTCCTCACGTATAATCAAATCTCTCAAGAGTTTCTTAATTTTCTCCAGGATGAGAAAAAAAACAAACAATACTATCTATTTGGGACTATATTTCTAAGAAAGTGACACAGATAAACTCTAAGAATCATCTTTCTCAGCACACAGAGGAATTGTTGACACCCAAATATCACTATATATCTATATAATTAGGACACAGAAATCCTTCTAATGTAGCTTCTTCAAGTTATATGCTTTATATTTGCATAGTTGAAACGAAAGGCAAGAAGTGAGAACAGAGAATCAATATTCTATGGAATATTATAAAAGGATGATGGAAATAGTTCCTATACATGTATTGTCAATACATGACAGGGCACAAATTGATTAACATGCTTAGTGTAAAATATAAAAGTATAAAATATAAAATATAAAAGACTTATGGACCAATGGCTTAAATCACAATGAGATTTTTGAGGTTGGTTGAATTTACAATAATTTATGTAATAATTTTGTTCTTATAGAATAAAAATGAGACTAGTCTTAAGTAACTCCAATAATAACACCAACATTTTCTGATTTTCTTCAAGATCTTGCAACCCAAATTTTTTGCATGAATTAATATTTGAACTAGAAAGACAACTTTCTAGTTCTTGCCACATAACATGTTTTTTACTTCTATGAGAAATATGTAGAAGATCAATATTGCTACTAGTTATATACAGTGATCCCTCACCTATCTCTAGTTATATACTAGTTATATACAGTGATCCCTTACCTATCGCGGGAGTTACATTCCAGAAATCCCAATGATGGGTGAAAATCCGTGAAGTAGCAGCTTTATATTTATTTTATTATTCTTTGATGGTAGGCATCTTCCTCTAGCACTTGGATTCACTGCCAGAAGCCTTAGAAAGTACAGAACAAAACTTCACAAAAGCACAACACTGCAGAACACTACACACAGCAATCAGACGTCGATGTGAAGTGGACAAAGAGGGATGCTGAACATATGGGCACAGTGTGGGAGAGCAAACAGACTGATGCTACAATCACTGAGCCAGTCAGTGCCCAGGATACAGAACACAGCGCTGTGGTTGGTCACTTTTCATTCCATCAGTCAATAGTGTGCCAGGTACAATCTCACCTTGGTAAACCTGCACAAGCAGTAGTGACATACTGCATTTCCATTGTATACAGTCTGGTATTCATCTGCAATATCCTGTGATATAGTGAAAACTCTGCAATACAGACTTGGATATTTTTTTAAAAAACATGATATGTGAAGCCGCGTGTGTGATATAGAGAGGGACTACTTCGTACTACTATGGAAAAATGCGTATGTAAGCAGGAGTACCTTGTCAAATGAAGTTCCAGATTGTACTAATTTGTTTTCTATTTCTCTAAATAGTTAAATTTCTCTATTTCTACCAAAATTGTGATATTTTAGAACCTACAATGAAGAAATATAGACCCTGATGTTGCACCAATTTCCTTGAGAGAATATCTTTCTAAATGTCCTGTTCTACTGGAGGAATTCCATGTGAACTGGAATGACCTCCAGGAATTGATGCAGAGTGAAAGGAGCAGAACCAGAACATTGTACACAGAGAATGATACACTGTGGTACAATCAAACATAACAGACTTCTCTACTAGCAATAATGCAAGGATCCAGAGCAAGGCTGAGGGACTTATGAGAAAGAAAACTGGCCACATTCAGAGGAAGAACTGTGGGAATAGAAACAAAGAAGAAAAACAACTGCTTGAACACATGGGCTGATGGGGATATTATTGGGGTTGTAGACACTAAACGATAACTCTAGCCCAACTATCAATAATATGGAATTAGGTCTTGATCAATGATACATGTAAAACCCGGTGGAACTGTGTGTTGGCTAAGGGGGCGGGGGGGGGGGTTGGGGGAGAGGGAAAGAACATGAAATATGTAACTAGGGGAAAATATTCAAAATAAAAAAATATCCTGTTCTAAAATAAACTCATTTTAATTGATGGAGCAATATAATTACCACCACTCTTCCTCTAAGTCTTCCTCCTCTTCAACTTTAAGAGTTTATTTTAGGAGAACAGTTACAAGTTCAGTTGCAATTTTTCTGAGCTCCAAGTTAAGAAAATTCTTAACACCTCAGCAGAAGTTAAGTTCTCTGCATAATTTAAATCCAATAAACATTTATTAAGCACCTACTATGTGCCAGGAACTGTGCTAATAATCTAATGGGGTTGGGGCTGACAACACACAAAAAGGAGTCAGGAAGGGGTATGTGTGTGTGTGTGAGATGCAAAGTGGTACAACTTCTGCCCTTTATAAAGGAAGACATTGGGAGGATTTCAGTATACTGTTCTCCAGTTCTTTAATCAGATATGAGAGAAGACTGAGGGAGGTGATGTCAATCAAGACTTGAGTTAGCAGCAAAGTGGTTAAATTAGAGGTGATGAGCTTAACCATGTGAGTGGAATCTTGTTTCATAGAGTTGAAACAAGAAGAGCAGCAGATGGGAAACAAAGAACTTCATATTTATATTGTATCTATTTGTATCTAGTTAACATCTGGCCTTTTTGTGGTTCAGGCAAAATTCAATTTACTGGAAACATGTGAGTAATGAAGCAGCCCATTATATTATAACATTTGTGGGTTAGTATTGGAAGAAGCAGAGAAAAAGCTGGCCTTTTCTTAGGACTTTCCTAAGCCTGGGTCTTTCCTTTATTCATAGAGCCCTGTAGAATAACTTTCCTTAACATCTCTCTTCTGTGCCATAGTCTTCCCTTTATTTTTCACTGGTGTTTTTTTTCAGCCTCTTAAATCCAGATGCTCATAATCTACTCATGTAGTTCTGAAATAGTATCTCTCTTTTAAAATTATTGTTTAAGGTATAACCTAGTTCCTCATACCATAGTTTTGATTGATTCAAGGAAGCATACTTTCCCTCTTCGCACTCAGTTCCAATTGTTTGATTCAATTAAAAAACATTCTTTTCTAGTTTAGGTACCAGAAAGTAAAAAAAGCCCCACCAAAATATTATCACTTAACTCTCCCTACACCAATTCATCCTTTACCTACATGATAGTGGTACAGATCAAATCATATCACAGTCCTCCAGTTCCCTTTTGACTTGAGTTCAGGAGGACTTAGCTTTAAAGCTCTTCTCAAACACTAGCTCTGTACTTTAGGCATATTGATTAATCTTTCTGAGCCTCAATTTGGAAAGAATAAGTTTAAGTCCCTATTTGAGAGGGCAATACCAAAGAACATTCAAATTACTGAACAGTTGTGCTTGTTTCACAACCCAGCAGGGCTATGCTTAAGATTTTCCAAGTTTTTGTTCATTTGTTTAGTTGTGTCTTACTCTTCATGACCTGATCACCATAGCACACCAGGCTTTTCTGTCCTCCACTATATCTCAAATTCTCTCCAAGCTCATATTCATTGCTTCCATGATACTATTTATCCATCTTGTCCTCTGCTGTCCCCCTCTCCTTTTGTCTTCAATCTTTTCCAACATCAAGGTCCTTTCTAATGAGTCCTATCTGCTCACTATATGGCCAAAGTATTTAATCTTTAGTTTCTGTATTTGTCCTTCCGATGAGTAATCTGAATTAATTTCTTTGAGTGTTGATTGATTTGGTCTCCTTGTTGTCCAAGAGACTCTCGAAAATCTTTTCTAAAATCATAATTTGAAACCATTGATTTTGTGGCTCTTAGCTTTCCTATGCTTCAGCAAAATGTCAACCAAGAAGTACCAGAAATGCATGCTTTTTGAAGAAGCAGTGGAACTAGAGAACAAATTGCCAATATTACCTAAATTATGGAGAAAGCAAGGGAGTTCCAAAAACACATATTCTGCTTCATTTACTACATGGAAGCCTTTGACTGTGTGGATCAAAACAAAATGTGGCAAGACTTCAAAGAGATGGGAATAACAGATCATCTTACTTGTCTCCTGGGAGCCTATAAGGGGATCAAGAAGTAATAGTTAGAACTGGACATGGAAAGGAGTATGACAAGGCTATATATTGTTGAAAGATAACTCCAGGGAGCCAAGATAGCAGAGTAGAGCAGAGAAGTTCCAAGTCACCATGAGAATCCTCTCTAATAAGTATTAAAATAACACCACAAAATGAATACAGGAGTGAAAGAACCAATAAAGAGACAAAGTGAAATAACTTTCCAGAAAAGAAAAACCCAAAATATAGGCAGAAAATATCAGGGGAACCGGGATTAGAGGGGAGCAGAGTCAGCAAGAGGCTGTAGCAAGGAGTGAAGAGCAAGCCCCTCACCCCTACTCCAAATCTTCTGTGGCAGGTTCAGAAACTAATCCCAAGCCAACATTCAGACCACGAGACCCTGCTTAGGCGAACAGTGGTCCAAGCCAACCCACACCCATTGAAATTTCAAAACTGTGAAGAAGTCCAGAGTTCTTGCCCAGGGCAATCTCTGCTGAGGAGGGCTGATCTGTGTGGGCTCAGATTGAAGCTCAGAAGGAATCCCAGTCTGGGCCTATGGAGAGAATGTGGATCCCAGTTTGGGGTAGCTAATAGTACTAAGGGTGGCCTGGCTATTTTTGCCTAAAGCACAGGGTGGAGCTCCAGGACAGGGAAATCAATGGTGTGTTCAATTAGAACAAGCACACAGTAAGACCAAAAACTTATACCTAAGCCTGAGGTTACAATTTGAGTAGTTCCTCACTTGATCAAGATCAAAGTAAGACCAAAAGCTTACAATCAAGCCTAAGGCAAATCTTTGAGCTATCAGGACCTCAAGGGTTAATTGAATCAGCAGGAGGAAGAGGCTCTCAGAGCTCTCAGTCCTCAAGCCATCGCATCATCTTTAAAGAACTGAAACTGGTAGAAACCCAGAAAATAAGTTAAGAATAACATAAAGGAAGGACTGAAGTTTAAGAGGGTACCTTAACCTCCTAGAAAACAAAGCCTATCTATAAATTGGTAGGAGAAATGAACAAACAACAAAAAAAGCACCTAACTCTAAAGAATTTTTATGGAGACAAAGAACAAGGTACAGATACAGAAGGAGATAGTGAAAGCAAAGAAAACACACCCAAATTCCAAAAGAAAAATATGGATTGGACACAGATTCTAGAAGAGTTTTAAAAAGACTTCAAAAGCCAATTAAGAGAGACAGAAGAAAAGTGAGAAGAGAAATGAAAGCAATACATGAAGAAATGGACCAGTTAAAAAAGGAGAACCAAAAAATGACAGAGGAAAATCTTAAAAATCAGAAATGAGCAACTAAAAACTAATGATTTCATGAGAAATCAAGAAATAGTAAAGCAGAGGGCAGCTGGGTGGCTCAGTGGATTGAAAGCAAGGCCTAGAGACAGAAGGTCTTAGGTTCAAATCTGGCCTCAGACACTTCCTAGCTGTGTGACCCTGGGAAAGTCACTTGACCCCCATTGCCTAGCCCTTACCACTCTTCTGCCTTGGAGCCAAAATGAAGTATTGCCAGTACAAAGTATTGGCTCCAAGACAGAAGGTAAGGGTTTTAAAAAAAAAGAAATAGTAAAGCAGAATCAAAAGAATGAAAAAAAGAGGAAAACATGAAATATCTTATTGAAAAAATAACTGACCTGGAAAATAGATCCGGGAGAGACAATTTGAGAATTATTGGACTACCTGAAAACCATGATCAAGAAAAAAGCTTGGACATCATAATATATACAAAGAAGTTATCAAAGAAAACTGCCTGGATCCTTGAACAAGAAAATAAACTTGAAATTGAAAGAATTCACAGATCACCTCCAGAAAGAAATCCTCAAATGACAACTTGCAGGAAAGGCTATATATATATTGTCACCTTATTTACTTAACATATGCAATATTCCTGATGAATATGAGCTTGGACAGACATTTGGAGATAGTGAAGGATAGAAAGACCTGGTGTGCTATAGTCTGTCAGGTCATGAAGAGTAGGACACAACTGAACAAATTAACAACAATAAAAGCTTGGGAAATTTTAAGTACATTTTGTAAGATGTACTCTGCATATAAGATAAATAAATAAGGCATTTTGCCAAATTGAATGAGTCAAAAGTTGGATTTAATGCTGCCAGGAGAAATAGCAATAATCTCAAATATGTACATTAATGGAGTAAAATATTAGAAACTGCAAATAAGACATGAAACTAGAATAGTTATATATTTACAGTGTACCAAGTCCCATCAGAAGCTTTCTCTTGTTCTTTAATTAATTCATTACAAAAAACTACCACTGAGATGGCAGAAAGTAAAGAAGAATTAAGAAACTACTCAATGAGGATGAAAGAGGAGAGTGTAAAAGCTGGCTTGAAGCTTAAGTTAAAAAAAATTAACATCATAGCAACTGGTTCCATCACTTCCTGGCAAATAGAGAGAGAAGTCATGGAAGCAGTGTCAGATTTTATATTCTTGGATGCAAAGATCACTGCAGATGGAAATTAAAAAATGTTTGCTTCTTTGAAGGAAAGCCATGGCAAATTTGGGCAGCATGCTGAAAAACAGAGACATCACCCTGCCAACAAAGGTCCATATAGTCAAAGCTGTGATTTTTCCTGTAGCAATGTATGGCTGTGAGAATGGAGCTATAAGGAAAATTGAGCACTGCGGAATTGACATTTTCAAATTGTGATGCTAGAGAAGACTTTTGAGACTTCCTTGGAGACCAAGGAGATAAAATTATTTAATACTTAAATTAATTTAAAGTACTCATTGGAAGGACAAATACAGACACTAAAGCTTAAATACTTTGGCCATATAATGAGCAGATAGGACTCATTGGAAAAGACCTTAATGCCAGGAAAGATTGAAGATTGTATCATGGAAACAATGAACATTAATTTATACAGACTTTGTGCTTTGGAAGATCGTGGAGGAGAGAAGGGCCTAGTCTTTAGGGTTATAAAGAATTGGACATAACTGAATGAATGTATGACAACAAAATGAAGGTTTAGATTCAGCACCTTCTCATATCCCTTCCATATCTCCATCTATGATTCTATTATCTCATGACTTGAGTTTCTAGAATTTTGAAAGTAGTAAAATAAAGAATCTGAATAAGATAGGAAATCTTTATGAACATCAAGGAAAACACTGTCAGAAGGGATTAATAAGCAGTAGTAAATGATAGATTTTTCTCATGAAAGCAATAGAGCTGAGAGGGATTCTTTTTATGGTGGAGACCAGATGGTCCCTCTTTGTTTAGCTGCAATTAGACAGATGTGAGTCTACCCAGAATCCCTCAAATTACATCTTGTAGGTGGCTACTCACTTTTTTTACTCTTTACATAGGCTCTGACCATTTTAATTAAATATGGGATTTAATTATATATACCCATTATAAGGAGAAAAATTGAATTAAAGTAATTTTTCAGTTCAGGACAAGAATAAGAGCCTACATGGCACAGGGGATGGAGCACTGGAAGGAAGGCAGGAAGACCTGGGTTTAAATACAGCTCTGTCACTTTCTTGTTGTGTGATCCTGGGTAAGTCACTTAACCCTATTTGCCCATGTTTCCTCATCTGTCAAATGAGTTGGAGAAGGAAAGGGAAAACCAATCCAGTATCTTTGCCAAAAAAGCCTCCAAGATGGGGTCACAAAATGTGGGACATGACTGAAACTACAATTCTCTTGGTTTGTGTTCTGGAACATGCTGGAAATGAAACAGCAGATACTCAAACTCTTATATTAGCCATATGGCAATAGTTAGTCATGATGCATTAAGGGATGGTAAGGTTAAAAAAGGGGGAGGGGAATAAGGCTGAAATGGAGAAATTATTTCACTAGATCATTATAATTCAGATCAGTATACTTTTGGAGACTTAGTTCTCCTATTGAGCCAGCAGATGACTCAAAAATTGCCTATACAGAAAAGTTTCCATTTAAGTTTTTCCCATCGATAAAATAACTTCTCCATGGCAACATGCCCAAGTTATATTATGAAAAGAAGGCCTTGCCTGGTTATGGTCTAAAAGAACAATTTTTTTTAGCTTCATAGTAAGCAGAGCTAGTGGAAAAATGAATCAGCAGAGAATAGTGTCTTATAGTTAAATGTTATGTTGATGAATTGCAATCAGGAATGTCACTTTAAAAAATATATAAGCCAATAAAAGAAGATTTATTTCAAGGAACAATGACAATATCAGAATCAACATATTACAATTATACCAGTAAGCATAAGAGCAATTTGAATTAAAAACTATTCCAAGAAGGTCAAAGCCCTCTTTGGCATATATTTCAGAAAAGTTTTAATAGCAACTGGGAAAGACATTGAGTTCTGAAACACAAGTCTCTAAGTAGACTTGGTGTTTGAGCCACTTTAAAAAATATATTTTTCTTGAACTTTGTTTTACTAGATGCACTTGGTAGAATCTCCAGTCACCCAGTAAAAACAGTTTCAGTGTCTATGACTTTTCAACCTTTGGCATATAGTTAATAAAATAAAGAAACAAAATCCAGGACCCACAATACTGGAAATCAAATCTAATTAAATTTTTTGGGCTGTTAGAAGACTCTGTGATCCAACTATAATCTAAGTTAGAGAGACTTACTTTGGATGAAGTATCTTTATGGGTTGCCATCTCTTTACCTTTAACCTGCAGTTTCGGTCCTTTGAAGGATTCAAGGTACTCAGCAGATCCACAATCCTAAAACCATAGCTGAGGAGCCCTCCACAATTTTCAGTAGTCAAGGAGAGGACACAATTAGCTTCAAATAGACATGTCAAATTTTTCCAAGCCTTCTGCAAAACTCCAAAGTGCTACTGAACTAGGTTAAAATATAATTGAGAAATATTTAACAAAATAATTAAAAATTATAATACAATATAATGTTAATTTGTGATTTTCTAAATTAATATGCAGTCCACAGAATCCATTTCTATTTAACCTTGGGTTTAAAGCAAAGACATTTACTTATGCAGAGAGAGGAATTACATTTATTATGAGAATTTTTGATTCTTGATTTTCTTTTATTAATTTTTGCTATTTTGGGAAAAGTCAGGGCCATTTTTTCAAGTTTGAAGGATATTGAGCTAGCTGAAACCTGTCCCAGGGACAGGAAAATTTACTTAAGGCCTCAAACATTCCTCACAGAAAAAGCTAAAAATGAGAATCAAGGCTTCCCAAGCAATTTAATGTAATCAAAATTATACATTTAATTTTTCATAATGTTCTCTATATCTTGTTTGGTCATAAATTCTTCACTTATCCATAAGTCGGGGAGGCAAACTTTTCTATATTCCCTCAATTTGTTTATGGTATCACCCTTTATTTTTAGATCTAGATCATTTTGACTTTATCCTGGTGTATGGTGTGAGATGTTGGTTCATGCTTCGTTTCTGCCATACTGCTTTTTAAGTTTTTCCAGCAGTTTTTATCAAATAGTGAATTCCTTCCCCTAAATCTTGGATCTTTGGGTTTATTGGACACTAAGTTGCTATGGGCAATAACTGTCATGTATTCATTGCCTAATTTATTCCACTGATCCACTACTCTATTTCTTAGTATCAGATTTTTTTTTAAGAAGTTAAATGCATTTTACTAAAGTAGCTAGTTAATGACGGAGCCAGGATTAGAATGCAAGTCCTTTGGTTCCTTACATACACAAATAGTTTTAGGGACATATCACCCCTAAGAGTAACCCATTCCTCTCTTCTTTCAGGGTTAACTTCTGGTTTTAACTGTGAGTAAATGCCCCTGATCTTATTTATAAGTAGGGCTTCTGAAATCTCATCTCAATCCAGATGAGGATAAATTTAGACATGAAAAAATAATTGAGAGATCACTTTGTCCTGGGGTCCATAGGGACTCAATGGATAGATTTTAGGGGTTCTGTGAACTTGGATAGGGAAAAAAATTCCATTTTTACTTTAATGAACTTCTAACTGAAATTTAGCAGTGTTTTCCATTGTAAAAACCATCATTTCTGAATAGGGATCCATAAAGGATTCCATAACACACACAAAAAGGTTAAGAACCCTAGATTCAGATAAACCACTTCATTAAACAATGAAGAAACTAAGACCAAAACAATGAAAATTCCACTGTCACACATATAGTTGAGATTTGAATTCTAGTCCTTAGATTCCAAACTACTTCCTACCTTTTTTGTGTCAGTGGGTTGGCTGTCTGAAAGGAATAAAATCTACTGTTGCAGATATTAAGCTACTCAATTCTTCTCTCTTTAAGCAATGGATCAGATAAATCCTTTTCCCCAGATATGCTTAGTATATTCTAAAATATCCATGCTCCCGTAGTCTACCTATAGTATTCCTTTTACTTCTTTATATTTATTTATTTTTAAATTTTATTTTTATTGTCATGCAAAACACACTTCCATATTGGTCACAGTTGTAAGAGCAAACTCATACATTACCAAAACCCCCAAATAAAACCATAGGTACACTGATGTGAAAGATGACTCCAACAATTCTTTCTCAGGAGACATACAGCATTCCTTGTCATAAGTTTTTTAGGACTATTCCAGAACATTGCATTGTTGAGAGTAGCCAAGTTTTCACAGATAATCATTGGACAATATTTTTGTACAGTGTTCTCTCAGTTCTGTGTATTTTGCTCTGCATTAATTCCTACAGATCTTTCTAGGTTTTTCTAAAATCAACTTGCTTATCATCTTATAGCACAATAGTATTCCATCACCAACATGTACCACGATTTGTTCAGTCACTCCCCAATTGATGGAAATCCTCACAATTTCCAGTTCTTTGCCACTACAAAAAGAGCTGCTATAATTTTGTATTTCCCCTTTTTATTATTTCTTTGGGGTACATCTTTTACTTCTTAATTATTTATCCTATTGATATTGTCTCTGTCTTCTTGCTGTCATCGTTCAAGGTGATTTTTTTTAAAGCAAAAATAAATAGCTGTTAAAAGAATGGAGGAGGGGATATGTATCCCCTCCTCCATTATATATATATATATAGATAGATGTGTGTATGATCTGATCTTTTGCTTTGAGATCAGATCTTAGTTTCTTTCTTTCTATGTCTCCTCTCTTGCTATTACTATTCCCTATAGCTCTTCCTTCTAGATATTACAGGATAGCTGGTATGTTATTCTTAGGGATAGCATAGTGAAGGAGGGATCAGAGCCCAAGGCCTATGCCAACTGCAGTTGGTGAAGGAAGAACACCCACTCCCTCACAGTAGCTGTTGCTGTAATTTATCCCTCTTCTCCCTGACAGGTTTGGTTGGTTAAACCTGTCAGTGACTCCTTTTAACAGCTGCCCAGGTTGGGACCCCTCAAGAGGTTAGGTAGATGGTTAACCTCTCTAGGCCCAACCTGAGGTTGAATTGATTAATAATGGGTTATTAATTGGCTTTGGAAATGATTGAAATCTAACTGTGTAATTAATCCTCCCTTCCCAAGGGCTGTGATAGAATAACCACTGAGAAGGTACTTTCTGTTGAATCACTATATTATCTATTGGTGGGGAAAGGATAGCAAGGTATTAGGATTGGGGACTGGAAACCCTATTGCTATATTTGACTATTAATCTAATTGATGATCAGGACTGGAGATTGCTAGGCTGGTAGAGGCTTGAGGTCTTCACCTTCTATCTATCTCTGACCAGACCTGGCCACAGCCAAGCCAGAAAATAGGGAAGGCTATAGATGTAGATATGACTTATGCTTTGGGTATTCTCTTAGCTCTACTACCACTGATATTGATGGCTTACTAGCTCTCTCAGCCAAGCAAGAATATAGGTTTAAGTTCAGGCCTACCCTTTCCACCCTTCAACCACCCTTCAACCTCCCTCTGCCCAGTTTGAACCAAAGATGTTTGCTCAAGTCCCAGCTCAGAGATCTGAGACCTCTCCATTGTAGTCCTTAGCGGGTATATATAGGGTGGGGACCAACCAACGTTTGCCCCTGGCTCACAGCACCTGGGAACATTCCAAATTCTCAACTGCCATCTCTCTCAGTCAAGGTGGCAACCTTCTTATCCCAGATTAATGATTTTAACACAGCCAACAAAAGAACTCCCCTATCCCACATTCATCCCCTAGTCACATGAAAATAAACATTTCATTTAACTTGCTTTCATTACTATCTCAAAGTATTTGCTACTATTTGTTTAGTTTGCTGTCTGAATACACAGTTCCCTGCCCGGAGTTTGTTTAAAGGAATTAAATATTAGATTGTTTTTATGATTACCACTTTCTAGAGTGTGAGATCTTTCCCCTCATTAATTCTTTTGATATTCTTGCCTTTTGTTCTTCCAAAGGAATTTTTTTTTGTTATTTTTCCTAGTTCTATGAAATAATTTTTGAGTAGTTTGATTGGTATGGCATAGAATAGGCAAACTAATTTAAGTAGGATTGTCATTTTTATTATATTGGCTTGGCCTATGTATGAGCAATGAATATTTTTCCAGTTGTTTAGGTCTGACTTTATTTGTTTGAAGAGTGTTTTGTAATTGTGTTCATATAGTTGCTACGTTTGTTTTGATATTACCCCTACAAGTTTAATATTGTCTACAGAGTTATTTTGAATGGAATTTCCTTTTCTCTCTTTTGAGAGAGACTTTGTTGGACTTTTTTGGTGGTAAATAGAAATGCTGATGATTTATATGGGGTTATTTTGTATCTTGCAACTTTATTAAAGTTATTAATTTTATATTAGTTTTTTGGTTGATTCTCTATGTAAATGTTAATACATCATATCAGCTGCAAAATATGAAAATCCTACTTTCTTTATATTTGAATTCCTTCAATTTCTTTTTTTTTTCTTATTGCTATAGCTAGCATTTCTAGTAAAATATTAAATAATAGATGTGATAATGGGCATCTTTGCTTTACCTCTGATCTTACTGGGAAGGGTTTTAGTTTATCCCTATTACAGATAATTATTGTTAATGGTTTTAGATACATGCCATTTATCACTTTAAAGAAGGTTCCACTTATTCCAATATTTCTAAGGAATTGGTGATGTATTCTATCAAATGCTTTTTTTGCATCTATTGAGATAATTATATAGTTTCTATTGGTTTTGTTATTGATATAGTCAATTATTCTGATGGCTTTCCTAATATTGAACTATCCCTGCATTTCTGATAAAAAAAAGTACCTGATAACGGTGTATGATTCTTATGATACAATACTATAATCTCCGTGCTAGTATTTTATTTAAACTTTTTGCATCAATATTCATTATGGAGATTTAACATTGGCTTTTTAAAATAGATAATTTAATTAAAAAAATTTAAAAGATAATTTACTTTATTGTGGAAAGTTCATTTATCACCATCATTTTTAGTGTTTTTTTTAAAACACAAATTGATGTTTGTCAAAAGTTTTTCTAGCATCTATTGATACAATTATATAATTTTTGTTGTCTTTGTTGTTAATATGGTCCATTAGGTTTATAGCTGATGTGGGCTTCCATCACCTCTGGAGTGATCCTAGTCAGGGTACTGCGGTTTGTCTTCCATAACTCCTGAGGTATTCCAGGTCAAGGCCCTACGTTAATCTTCTGTCCCCCCTGGAAAAATTCCCATTTATAATGCTACTTTAGGTTTCTATTTCCCTGTGGGCTTCCTAAGTCAGAACACTTCGGACCTTTGGCCTGTTTACCTGTGATCATACTAGATTCCTCTTCTATTGCCCATGGCTTATGAGTCTCTTTTTGTGCATTTGTGGGTTGAACAAAAGAGCTTACTGAGTCTTCTCTTTGGATTTCTTGATAATGAAATTATATGGTTCCATTTAAAATAATTTTTGGGGTATATATGAGAGAACCAGACTTCTCTATATCCTTTCGCACTGCCACTTTACTAGAACTCGTTCTCTCTGGTGTTTATTCTCTTCTAGCTCATGTTGAACTTTGTCCCATTTGCTTTTTCCCTCACTTCCATTTTGGGTGATATCCCACTCACATCAGCCCCTTTGATTAAGTCTTATGAAAAATTCTAGAGAAGCATTGATACTTTACTCCTTTTTTGACTTTAAGGAAGTCACATAATCTTTCTGGGCCTAAGTTTCATCATCTTTAAAATGAAGAGGCAGTTCTTGATAGCCTTTGAGACCTCTTCCAAATCTAATTATATGATCTATGATACTATGAACTCTTACTCCTTTTCTACTTTTCTTTCCATCTCCTAAATTCCATTAGAACCACTGGGCAAGGGAAAACATGGATATGATTTTTACAGATTCTTGGGCAGTAGCCAATGGATTTACTAAATGGTCAGCTAAATGGAGAAGGAGAGTTGAACAAATATGAAGGACTTAGAAGGACAAATATGAAGATTAAGGTTATTTATGTATTTTAGCTCATACTAAGGGGAAAATAATATGAGGTGAAGTGGAATGAAAAGGTGGCTCATTTTAGCAAATCGAGGCCACAAGAGGTGAAGGAACAGAATTAAGGGATAGAATTATTGCAAAATGGGCACATGAGGAAATTAGATACTTGAGCATTCAGCTAACCAAACCTTGAATAGAAGATAGAATGGGACTGATAGAGGAAGTTTTAATGTGGTCTACTATACTACTGTGTCCCATTTGCCAAAAGGCTAGGCTAATATTGAAACTGTTACCCAGATTCATTAAATGTTGGGCTCTGGGAACAGTCTGAAAAATAGATTACACTGAACCTCTTAATGATAAACTTAAGAATTATTATTTAACTATATAAACACAGCCCTTGTACATCTCTTTATGCAAGCTGATTCCAACTTTCAAATAGACTATTATGGTTGGCCTGTAATAATTGAAAGTAAACAAAGTTCACATCTCACTGCTCACAAGGTTAAGAATGGTATTTAAGCCCAGGGAATTCTATAGAGCTATCATTTAGCATATAATTCCAAGTGATAGGGATATTAGAAAAATTTAATTGAGTGCTTAAGATCCAAGTTAAGAAACTCTGGAGAAACAAAGGCTTATTTACTGGAAAACAGTTATCAGAATTATAGTAAGACAGACAGAAATGATCCTGTTTTTGTAGCTGTATTTAAAATTATAGCATCCCCTTCAATTGATTCAGATTGTCAATAAAAGACAAAACATTAGTGAAGGAGCTAAAATGTGGTATAACCAACTCACAACCATCAATTGATTCTAGCAGAAATCATTAGGGTAGGAAATTGTAATACAGTGTGGAAATTATAACACAAATGGACCTGGTAAATTATGTTAAGATGAGATTAACTCTCCCCTGCCCATTTTAGATTAAATCATCAGAAGCACACCCCACTTATTCTTAAGTGTGGAGAGGTCTGTGACCCACATGTGCTATAGTGGGTGATGAATCTGGGCCCTCTGGGCAGTAGTAAGCAAAGGTATAACTGCAATTGGTCCCCATAAAGTGAAAGGGAGGCACAGGAAGTGACAAAAGGAAGGATCTTTAAAAGTGGCAAGAACTTCCTGTGATCAGCTCTTTCGCCTTTGAACTCGGCTCTATAGGAGCTCTGGCTGGGGAAATTGGTCTGCTGTTGGATTTTCCCTTAGAACTACCACGTGGGTGAGTGAAAAAAGTTGACTCCCTTTCCTGGCTTTTCTGGAGGTTTTTTGACGACCACATTTTTTTTTTAAACCCTTAACTTCTGTGTATTGACTTATAGGTGGAAGAGTGGTAAGGGTGGGCAATGGGGGGTCAAGTGACTTGCCCAGGGTCACACAGCTGGGAAGTGTCTGAGGCCAGATTTGAACCTAGGACCTCCCGTCTCTAGGCCTGGCTCTCAATCCACTGAGCTACCCAGCTGCCCCCGATGACCACATTTTTATACATTTAGTACAACCTATAATTTTTAACCCTTACACTCATTCTAGGACTCTTTAAGACAACTCACAAATAGCTGCTAAACTGTTTTCTTTTTACTGGAAGTGCAGGTTTTGTTATATCTGGATTGATACCTTGCTGACCTTGTTGCTAATGATCTACACCAGTGGTGTCAGACCTAAATCCTACCTACCCTTGCATAGTAGAACCAGTTTAAAATATAATTTGAAACTATTTGGCAAAATGAAAATTCAACAGAAGATGGATAATGTTAACATGTGATTTTCTAAGTTGTGTAGGAATATAGTTAGGGTTAGTTGAACGAAGGGAATTTTGAGAGAAGCCCTAGGAAAAGGATTCTGGGTAGAAAGGAATTGTGGGCCTACAACTGGAAATAACTGAACTTCACTTCCTCTTGGATTTTGACCAAGCTGGAGGAAGATTTTGTCTCTCTGCCTACAATTCCCATCAAGCTAAAGGAGGATTTCTCCTCTGAATGATTCTCCCTGTGAGTTGGGATTTTGTGGAGAAGTCTGTGGCATCCAGGTAGAGGATTTACTTGGAGGGAAACAGTTTCCCCGAGTCCAGGTTTAATCTGCCAGAATTCCTATTGGTTAAGGTAATCCAAAGCTTTCCATCTATAACTTTGGTTCCTTAATAAAGCAGCCAAAACCAGGGTTTTTTCCCCTTTCTTTATTATTAATTATTAGTAGTAAGTTTAGATTAAGTCAGATAGCACTGGGGGGAGGGTGGTTTCTTAGATAACATAGGGAGGATTGAGTAGAGTCCATAGAAGAAAACAAAGGCTCTCCTTCAACAGGAGACTTAGAAGTTGGGTGGAGTTAGTTTGGAGAGTGCTAGGGTCCTACCTACCAGTTTCTTATTTCTCTCTTTTTAAAATAAGTTTTATTTTCATAAACCAAGGGTTTTTTTTGCTTCACTGTCCCTGGGGAGTTCAAAGGTGGGTTATAACATCTAACATCCCTCTAGGACTCTTCTATAATACTGTAGTATGTGTAGTGGCTTCATTTCTAGTTGGTTTTGACACATCATTGGTCTACACACATCTAAAATTGAGTCCTGATCCTATTGTTAAGTGAGTCCAAGTAATCTGGAAGTTAAGTGACTTAGCCAGGATTATATAGGTTTATAAAATTCAGGGTGCCAGATTCAAGTCCAAGTTTTCCTGGTTAAAAAAAAAAAACACACTACTCTTATCTACCATGAAACAATCTCCTATGGTATGATGAAAACTGGTTGTCTTACTTTAGACCAAAGTAATAAATAAATTAAAAAGCAAAAGAGCTTGGATTTTTTCTATAATTATGTTTCATCCAGCCCTATTTCTCAGGATTTTAAAATCTGGTTAAGTAGTCATAAAGGAAGAAACAATATAAATATCGATATATGGATGTCTTTATACAAAATCTCCCGTTATGTAGAAGTTGTAGAAATGTGACTAAAATACTTTTTCTCACTTTTGATCAATGGTCAGCAGATTTCACATTTGAAAGAGAACTCTCTGCCAAAGATACACTTGTTTACATTTCTCCCCTAGACTCATTTCTAAAAGCTGATTTGGTTTCTAAACTAGAATCACGGAATTTTAGCTAGAAAAGACATTAGAGAATCATCTAGTCCAAAGTGAACACTGATACATGGGGAGATTGTGTCATATTCCAGATGGCACAGCTAAGAAGGGCTAGAATTCATGTAGCAAGGTGGCACAATGAATGGAGCCTTAGGCTTGGAGGTAGGAAGTCCTCTTCTTAAGTTCAAATCTGGCCTCAGAGACTTATTAGCTAGATGACTCTGGGCAAGTCACTTAACCCAATTTGCTTCAATTTTCTCATCTGTAAAGTAAGAAGTAAATGGCAAACCATTCTAATATTTTTTCCAAGAAAACCCCAAAATGGGACCACAAAGATCCTGGGTACCACTGAACAATACAAAAGGACTAGAACTTAGATCTTCTTGCTCTCAGTTCAACACTACCCTTCAAGAAATCTACACTGAATTCAAGTGGAAATTTTATATACTTTTTCTTCATACTTTTTTCTGCAATAAAACTTTCTTATTACTCTAGTTTTAAGTACTGTCTCTTCTTCTCAAAATTACTTTGTATTTATTTTGCATTTACTTACTTGTGTATACATTTGGTACCTCCAGTAGAATTAAAATTTCTTGAGGACAGAGACTGAATCTTTTTTTTTTTTGTCTTTGTATATACCCAGTACCTTGAAGATACTAGGCACTTTAGGTTTGTTCAAATGGGTCGAAAGAAATATGAGAGTCAATTACAGTATTTTATGAAGCACAAATAAAATATTTATAACTCAAGAACCCTCCAAGCAAGAGGGAGATTTTAGTTCTACAAAATACTATTCCAATTCACATCACCAAGGTGGCGCCCTAGGAAAGAAAAGGAAAAATGTAATTTAACCTTCACTACCTGAAGGCTATAAGGAAATTACATTTTACTCTTCCTCCAAGTACTCCTCTGGTACCTTGAAGGGAATTGCAGAGTGTCTAGTCTCTCTACAAATAGCTATGGCCCCCCAAATGGTGCTCCTTCTAGGAAGGGGAAGAGAATAAAGTTCACAGATTACCTTGGTTTTTATAGAGTTCTAAATCCAAAACCCTGCTTGGGCTTCCTGACAGGTGGACTGGCTGACTGCAGCATCCCACCTAGAACCCTTACCCCAAGAATCATACTCTTCAGGTACTCCAAGGTAGTTTAAACTTCTGAGGCTAGTAAGTCTGGTAGGGATTACCTTCTGTACCTGAAACTGAAGGCAAATGAAACAGAACAGAAACAAATAGCTCGGCTTCCAAAGCTGAACCTCCAACAAACCGTTTGTTCTACCTCCATCCCGGCCCTGTTCTACCCAGCTCAGCCCAGATCAGACATTTCTGGCCCATCCTGAGTGCCACCATGGCCCAAGCTGATATTGTCCTGATTGGCTGGACTGGCTGTCATGGGCCAGAACCTAATTTTAAACATGAATGACCATGGCTTTGTGGTGTGTGCTTTTAATAGAATAGCCTACAAAGTTGATGACTTTTTCACCAATAAGGCAAAGGGGACTAAGGTGGTTGGAGCTCATTCCCTGGAGGAAATGGTGTCCAAACTGAAGAAGCCTCCCCCGATCATCCTTCTCTTCAAGGCCAGCCAAGCTGTGGATGATTTTATTGTGAAACTGGTGCCCTTATTGGAAGTCAGGGACATTATTATTGATGGGGGGAATTCAGAATATAGAGACACTACAAAGTGATGCCAAGACCTCAAGATCAAGGGCATCTTGTGGGAAGTGGTGTTAGTGATGGAGAGGATGGGGACCATTACGGGCCATCTCTCATGTCTGGAGCCAACAAAGAAGTTTGGTCACATATCAAGGCCATCTTCCAAAGCATCACTGCCAAAGTGGGCTCTGGGGAACCTTGCTGTAATTAGGTGGGAGAGGAGGGCGCTGGTCACTTTGTCAAGATGGTGCACAATGGGATAGAATATGGAGACATGCAGTTGATTTGTGAACTCTACCACCTGATGAAAGATATCCTGGGCATGGAGCACATTTAGATGGCCACCGTGTTTGAAGAATGAAATAAGACAGAGCTGGACTCTTTCCTGATTGAAATCACTGCCAACATCCTTAAGTTCTGATATCCTGATGGCCAGCACCTCCTGCCCAAGATCAGGGACAGTGCCGACCAGAAGGGTCCTGGGAAGTGGACAGACTAAATTTGGGGGTGACAAGAAGTCCTTCCTGGAGGACATTTGAAAGGCCCTCTATACCTCCAAGATCATCTCTTACATCTAAGGATTTATGCTCTTGGGACAGGCAGCCCAAGAGTTTGGCTAGACACTCTATAGTGGAATTTGCCCTGATATGGAGGGGTGGCTGCATCATCCACAGTGTCTTCCTGGAGAAGATCAAAGATACCTTTGACTGGAACCCCCAGCTCCAGAACCTTTTCCTGGATGACTTCTTTAAGACTGCTGTGCAGAACTACTAGGACTCATGGCAGTGGATGATCAGCACTGGGGTACAGGCTAGCACCCCCATGCCCTGCTTCACCATGGCTCTTTCCTTCTGTGATGGGTACAGGCACAAGACGCTACCTGCCAATTTGATCAGAGGGATGACTTTGGGGTTCACACCTATGAACTCTTAGCTGAACCAGGACACTTTATCCATACAAACTGGACAGGTCACGTTGGCAGTGTGTCCTCTTCTTCCTACAATGCCTAATGAGATTTCTTCTGTCTGCTGATGAATTTCCATAGACCTTCCTGCCAACCCCTTCTGCTTACACTGCATTTGTTTCCTGCCTGGAACTCTTAAAATCAGTTATTGTAAGAGCCCTTCCCTGTGGGGAGGACAAATAGAGTCTATACAGTGAGTTTCCTGCCCTCTGCCCTTGCTTTTTAGGATTGTCTTGAAATTGATCATGTGCATGGTGGCTCTGATCAGTGGCCCACCCTACCCTAGAAGCAGGATCAATCAAGGCAGCAAATAGGGTCCAAGACGGTGGTAGCACCTACATTATGGTTGGGAAAGGCTCTGGTAGAATTTGACCAAAAATAGAACCTTTGTCTTACACAGGTGAATAACCATTCTTTTACCTTTTAATAAAAACTCCATTATATTTATTTAAAAAAAAAAAGAAACAAACACCTCGAGGCAGTGGATAGAACACTGGGCTTGGAATCAGGAAGACTCATCTTCCTGAGTTCAAATATGGCCTCAGACACTAGCTGTGTGACCCTGGGCAAGTGACTTAATCCTATTTCCTTCAGTTCTTCATCCGTAAATGTGTTGTAGAAAGAAATGGCAAACCACTCCAGTATCCCTGCCAAAAAACTCCAAAATGGGTTCACAAAGAATTGGACATGAGTGAAACAGCTTAACAACTTGCCTATTTCTCAGAGCCAGGATAAAAGAAATTTAGGTCAGCACTCTCGTTGGTTCAGTTCATGATGTCATAATGTTAGTTGAACTCTGATCTTCACTCTCTGAGTATAGCAGGAAAACATGTGTATGAAAGAAAACAAGTACTCCAGTCTGGAAACTGTGGCTTAGAGAAGAGAATGGATTTCCCAGCTTCCCATATATAATAGTAGAGGTGGAATTTGAACTCAGCTCTCTTGGCTCCAAATTTAGTACAGATATTCCTCTACATCACAAGGGTTAGGAGTACAACACCTCCACAATCTAGAAAATCCATGTAAATTTTTTTCTCAAACTTTCTCAAATTGTTTTTTTTTTTACTTATTTTAAACTTAAAAAAGAAATTGAGCATATTTATGGTATTAAGAGATAAAATATGTTGACATTATATAACACTATGTGTTCTGAGCTCTAAACTTATTCTGCTAGGCTTTGGCATGTCATTTGTGGTTTCCTTCCACAAAAATCCCCCTAAAATTCCCATTTAATATCTTATGCTGACTAGTGATATATCATAACTGCAGTGGGAAAAGATATTCTCCCTTTCCTCCTCTTTACTATGGAAAATAGACATCATAGGAGTGGTTTTTAAAAATTAAAATAAAAATTTTAAAAAATTAGTTAGACAACTATATCTGGTATCACATACACACTTATAAGAAAAAAAAACTTGGGAAAAGATCAATAAGAATTGTAATGGGGATAATTTGAGGAAAGGTGTGTGGTAAAAGGGGATTTTGAAAGGAGGTTGTCAAAGGACTTGCTAGGTAGGTAATCTAGGTTACAGGTAGGCTGGAATAAGGAGATTCAGGATATAATAGGGCTGAAGTCAGGAGTATAGCACTAAAGGGAAACAAAGATCTTCAGGGAGAGGAGGAATTAATCTAAACAGGCAAAGATAGCAGGGCTTATAGACCAGGACTCAGACTTAAACACAAACTGAAGGAAATAGACTGAGCTGAAATTAACTACAGGCTTTAGTTAATTTCACAGGAAGGGACTTGTTTTGAAGTTACACCTTCCTTCAAGATGGATACCCGGTTTCCCTTCAAGCCCAGAGTATGTTAGTTCTTTCCTTCTTCTTCCCTCTCTTAATAACTAACTGACAAATTATACTAATAGGTCTGTTGAAACACAAAAGGGTTTATTATCTTTAAAGGATGATTTGTCAGGAAAGTGGATTGAGGAAGCCCTAACAGTTGTCTCAGGAACTTCAGGTGGGGAAGGGAGGCAGAGATGGAGTCTGAGTAAGGACCTGCCTTAACTCAGCTTATAAGGTGCTCTTGATATCTAAAGGGAATAAATGATGACTGACTAATTTCTTTATATATAATACTGTCAAATTATAGTTAAACCATTCACAGATTTGAACTCCTCTCTAATTTACTCTCCTTATTAACTCCACAGACATATAAGGTAAGGGAAGGAAGATAGGAAATAATAAAGGAAATGAAGATACAAAGAGTTTATCTAAACTAACAATTCTTAAATAAATATTTCAAAGCCAGGCTAAATTTCAATTCTACAGATAGGTAAGGAAGCAGCTCAGCAGGTCTAAAACTCTCTCCACGAGATTCACAAACCAACTGACTTTTCTCTCTCAAGATTCCAAACCCCTAACTGATTACAGAATTCAGCCAAAGCTTGAAAAAACTATCATGACCCCCTCTCTCTATACTACAGAATGTAAAAAATGCCAATTTTAAAAGAGAAATATCTGTTTGACTCTTACCACTGTCTCCTTTGTACTTGCTTTGTAAGAAAGCTTGAATTTACAAGTCTGTTAATCTGATACTTTTAATGGGAGCTACATTAACTCTAAAATGATACAGTTTTCCAATTTTCTTTGTCAAATTTCCAGAACCCAAAAGAATTGAAAGCAAAAATCAGGAATTGTTTTAAAATATTTTAAAAATAACAAACTCTTTGAAAGCAGAAATATTTGACAAATTGCTTTTATAAGATGATATCAGATCATAGTGCATTCTAAACTTTTGATGGTTTCCATAATTGTGGAAAGAATTCATATCATATTTCCTTAGTTTGGAGAAATCAATTCACCCATCTGATATAATGGAAGAGATTTTATATTGAAGTTCTGGGAAAGAAGATGAAAATGGTGTTATTTGATACTCAAAGGAGGTGAGCTATACTTTTGTGAGAAGGTTGTGAAGGTCCTACAAATGTTAAGGTTTATCTTATGGCAACATTAAGGTGGCACAGTTGAAAGAATGCAGGAGCTGGAGTCAAGAAAACTCATCTTCCTGAGTTCAAAACAGGCCTTAGACACTTACTAGCTATGTGATCCTGGGCAAATCACTTAACTAACCTCCAGTTTCCTGGTTTCCTCATCTATAAAATGAGCAGGAGAAGGAAATGGCAAAACACTCCAGTATCTTTGTCAATAAAAGCCCAAATGGAGTTATAAAGAATTAGACACGATTGACATAACAACATCAATGTGGAAGAAACTCTTGAATCTCAGTTTGTCCAGACCCTATGCCTTCCCAGGAAAGTGCAATTCTACATCCAACAAATGCTTTGAAACTCAAAAAAAAAAAAAAAAAAAAAACCAAAAAAACCAGTGTGAGAGTAAAAGATGAAAGAGTAAATCCACACAGAAGATGCCAATTTTACATATAAGCTAGAGAAAGGAATAATGGAGAATATCAAAGTTGGATAAGATTACATCTTGGTGGCCTGGCAGTAGGAAAGTTTGGGGGATGCCACATTGGAAGTAGGCAGAGATCACGTTACCTCTGAATTTATCAGTGACCTAATGCAGCAACATTAGAAATCTAGAGTGAATCACCTTGTTCAGACAAAATGGTAGAATAGGAAGAAGTAGTATAGTCTAGCAGAGCAGAAACTATGGAACAGGGGAAAATGGGGATCTAATAGTCAGATGTAGAGAACAAAAAGAGGCCTTTGGTGTTGTCCAAGAAGAAGTGATCTTAAAGTCAGACCCAGAGAAATGAAGAGGACTGAAGTACTGCCATTCTGACCCTAGTAGCAGAACATCAAATAATAAAGACCAGGACCACACAAAGTCACTGCAGTCTCACCAGAAGGGTGCAGGGCCTCCTAGACCAGACACAAAGCCCCAATTTGGGAAATAAATCTAGGGGGATGAGTCAACAAAAAAATGATAAAGAGCTATTATGTTGCTGAGGATACCTAAGAAACAAACCCACAAGAGGAGATAATTCCAAAACACAAATTGTCAAAAAAATAAATAAATAAAACTTGGGCACAAGATCAATTAGAATTTCTAGAAAAAAAGGAAGGAAAATTTTTTTTAAAAGTTTAAAATGGTATTATGAGTAGAATGACAGTGCTAGAGGAAAGAATTAGGAAATTAATGGGTAACTACAGAAGAGTGACTTGGAACTGGAAATAACATTTTTGCACAAGAGAAGCATAACCTTATCCAAGTAACAGACTCCTTAAAAATTAGAATGGGTCAAATTGGTCTTGTTCAAGGACACATGACAAAACTAGTGGAAACACGCATCGGCGAAGGTTGGGGGGGTGCGGGGGGGGTTGAAGGGGAAAGGTGGAGCATGAATCATGTAACCATGTTAAAAATGAATATTAATAAATGTTTTAAAAAAAATTAGAATGGGTCAAACAAAAGTCAAAGAGAAAACAAAAAAAATTAAAACAAATTCCAAAAACCAAAAAAAGAAAATAAAATGTAATCTATCAAAAATAACTGACTCTGAAAACAGATTGAGAGAGAAACTTTTTAATGTTCTTTTTTTAATCATGAATTCAAAATTCTCTCCCTTCCTTACTTCCTCTTACTCCTCTTTCCCTGAGATAGTAAGCAGTCTGATATAGATTTTACTTGTACAATCATGTAAAACATTTTTCCAAATCAGTAATTTGGGAGAAGATATCATTGAAAGAGGGTTTAATAAACATTTGACTATCTATAAAAAGGAAAAGGGGAGGTTTGGTTGGATATTAATATTCAAATGAAGTGGTCTGAGAACCATGACCAATTCTTTTTTTTTTAAAGCCTGATTATGGTTTTTTTTCCTGATTTCTTGAAATGTGCTATTTAGGCTCTTTTAAAAAAAATTTGGTCATGGCTCTCAGATTGTACATCTGCTTGGCTAACACATTGTGTCATGAAATGTGAACTATGAATTTTTTTATTATAATTTTTGTTTTTTCTTTAATATTTGCTATAGGATATTTGAATTTTTTTCCTTTTTCCTTTCCTTTTCTTTCCCTTCTCTTGTCTTTTTTTAGTACTTGAAATACTTGGAATCAGTATTAATGTTTTGGATCTTGAAGGATAAGTTAACAATATCTACTAGCCCTAATATTTATGCATATCCAAAAGCTTGAGACTATGGAAACCTTCCATTGATTGTTAAGTATTATGGGACTTTTACTAATAATTGTGTCTGATTTCAGAAGGGATTACATACAGCCACTGCACATTGCTATGAAGTACAAGGCCAAGGAGACCAATAATCCCTGTGGGAATGAAGAGAATATGCACCTAGACAGAGGACTTGTTTGGAGGTTCGAAGAAGCAGCTTTTTGACAATTTCAGACAGGGGACTCCCTTGTACCAAATTTCCGACAGGTACCTTAGTGTGGCTTTCATTTTGGCTCCACTATCCCTGAGAGTAAACATAAAATCAGACCAGGGAACCATATTTCCCTTTTACCTCAAACCATAGTCCCTTCTCTTTTAGAATTTGGCAGTTTTCTGTAGTCCTGGCTGCTGATGGGTAAAGTGCTATATTGCTGCAATTGTCCTCCAGGCTTGTGGGACATATATCACTTTAATTTGGGCTTGCTTATGATTCAAGGGCATGTTACAGATTTATTTTTTTTACTCAGACTCTTATACATGAAAGATTTCATTTCATTTTTTAATCATTTTTATATATATTTTTTATACAAAATTTAATTTTGCTCTTTTATTTGGGATTTTTTCCTTTTTCTTTTTTTTTGGATTTCTGATTTTCTTTTGACAATTACATTCTCTCATCATTGTCATCTTTTAAATGAAAAGGTGGGATAAGAAGAGTTCTAGGTATGAACAAATCATGAAAGTATTAAAGATGTATTAAAAAAACTGACTAATGAGCAAAGTGCTCATGTACCAGACTTATGGATATATTTCTAATATTTCACATAATTGATTTCTTGGATCCTTGGATTGAATTGGAGCTCAAATCTTGTATTAAAATCACTCCCCATCTCTGCAGTCTGGAAGGTTGGCTAGCAATTACTATAGCTTCTTTGTTATGGCAAAGCATTTGTATGAGATAGGGCCAGTGTGCTGAAGGAAAAAGGACTTTCAAATGAACTGATCTGGGCATTGTCTTACTCCATTGTCCTAGGATCTGGCTCTTTTATCTTGTTCTTGATTACTGATATGATGCTAATTTTTCTGCCATATTGCCTATTTGATTAACAATCCCACATCCCCCATTCCTTGAAATCTCAATAAAATCCAGTTTACCTGTCTGACTTGAGAGAATCTCTCTCTCATCATCAGAGTAGGATCTGACAGACTAGAAGTTATGCTGAAGAATACTATGTCTCTATGTCTCTTTTCTCTCTTCCACCCATATTCCCTCAGTCTCTTTCAGGTGCTTTACTCTCATGAGAATATCGTGTAGTTGCTGGATGGTTATACAGACATATTAGAACAAGACAAAAAAATAAAAATAGAATTTACCAATTACTTCCTGTAAGAAACTTCAAAATGAATATTTCCAGAAATGTCATAGCCTGAATTTAGAGAATCTAGGTCAATACTTCAAATGACTAGAAAGAAAGGATTTAAGTACCAAACAGTTACAGTCAGATCACACACGATTTGGGAGCTACTACTATAAAGAGGTGGAGAACATGGAATATAATAGGCAAAAGATATAATAGGCCTTCACTGAAGAATAATTTGCTCAGGAAAACTGAATGTGATCCTAAAGGAGGAAAAAAAAACAATAAAATGGAGGACTTTCATGTATTCCTTTTTTTTTTTTGCAATTATTAGTTAATTAGTATCATCCAGGATTCCACCTGAAATTATACATAAACAAATGCAAAACTGAAATTAGAATCTGAAAGTTGAAATTGTATAAAAAAACAGTACTCCATCACAAAAGTGTATAAGGGTACAAGAACACTATTTTAAAACATTGGTACTGAAGGGAACCATGATTTCGAAACCACAAAACTGCCAAACTGTCCCCCCAAATGGTAAACAGATAAACATAAATGATCAGTTTTAGTGGATATGGTTAGCTTTGATTTTAGAAAGGAAAAAATATTTGATCAAATTAGGTGTTTGGTGTTTAAACAATTTACTGTAATGCCAAATTTTAAGTGTATTTTCCATCAAGGCCTATTTTTTTAAAAAGAGTATCAAATATTACAATTACTCGTAAACCCTAATAGGAAAAACACTTCATTTTAAATGAGACTACATTCTAATTTTATTTGGGACTGACTTAAATCAAATCTGAATTTTCAGTTTTAAGAATCTAAAGTTTTCCAAGGGCTATTCACTGCCAGCTCCTTCACACTATAAGCCCACTTAGCCTTTAATAAATTTACTCCCAAAGATTAATGTGGCAGTCTTGCATTTCAACTCATGCTTTGGGGGCATATTCTCAGCTTTTCTGAAGTTTGGGAATTAGAAACATAACTTCAGTTACATAGTAATAAAGTTGTGAATGTTGTATAATCCCCCACATAAAGATCACAACATAGCCTTCTATTGGTCCTTCTGGGACAAAATTTTAGTATGTTTCACTCAAACAATTCCATGCTGCTGATTTCTGTATTCTCCACTTGGTAAATGTTGTAACTGGATAGAATACTATACTATGTGAAATTTGAGTTTATTAACTGGGAACTTCTGATTTCTAGTTACGGAAGAAAATTGTTTCTATACAAGTTTATATCAAGATTAGACAGGGTGTGTAGATCAAAGCTTTTTTTTTTTTTAATCAACTAACTATATGAAAAGATGAAGACATGTGATCCCAAATGGGCATACAAAAAGCAAAGATGAGCTTCCCCGCAAAAAGAAGTTATGATTTAAGGGTACTTATGAAAAGGACAATACTAATAAAAAAATTGTATTTACTTAAAAGCACTCAGAATGTCAAAACAGCTTCAACTTTTTTTTTTCAATTACAGAGCAGTATTCATTTAACAGAACAATTATTTCATATGCTGCATCAAAGACAACTAAAGATGAAAATGAACTACATCCCCATATATTACTAATTTGTGCTGTGCACCAACATGAACCTGCTTAAAAATTCCATGCCAATTTACAACCCCCTTACTGTACCAGGCAAGGTTATTGTCTATTGAAAATGTCACTAAAAGACAGGGCTTTCTAAAGACACATTCAGTAGTGTGTTAACTATATGTATATGTATATATGTATATATATATATATATATATATAGACATTGTACAGTTTAAAAACAAGTCTTACACAGCCTTACATATCCATTTTTTTTCTTTAAAAGAAGTGAGCTGTGTATGGGTGGATGGGTGGGGATTAAATGCTTTATAGACAAGAAAAACTGCTCTAGAACGAACTTATTCATCATCTTCATCATCTCCCTCATCCTCCTCATCTTCTTCATTCTCCTCCTTGTCTTCTTCATTTTCCTCATCTTCTTCCTCCTCATTTTTCTTGCTCTTCTCAGCTTTGACAATTCTTTCTTTTTTATGCACATCAGGTTTTCCTTTAGCCTGTGCAGCAATATCCTTTTCATACTTTTCCTTCAGCTTAGTTGCCTTTTTTTCATAAGTGAAGCCGTCCAACAGCTTCACGAAGATTCCTAGTGGGTTGGACACTTAGAAAGGGGAACCAAGGACTGAGTGAAAATGGGTTACGGGTTAAGGATTAATGGAAAGAGAACATAAGGCGAGAATAAAGACACGCAGACACAGAAAGTTTTGGCATAAGGTAGACAGACAGCGAGTAAGCTCTGATGGTCAAGAGCTTCATGGTTAGGAGCTCTGATGGTTGAGAGCTCTCTTGCCAACTGATGTCTTGTCACTTTTATTGGGGTTACAACAGTATGGGGGGAAGGGGAGAGGCTGGTGGCCTGATACATTAACATTATGAGGTAATCATCATAAAATGCAAACTGTCAAAACCTGAAACAATAGATAGAGCTAAGATCAGGATCCAGGGTGGATATGGCCTAAGGCATCTACTGTTGTTTGATACCTATATTAATTGATCATTGAAGGAAAAGTAAGGAGACTGAGATAACTGACTCTCTTCTGGGGTGTAGCCTTAGGGAAGGGCTAGGGATTTGGCAATTTGACTCAAGATTACAGAGATCAATCATTAGCAGAATAAGAGTTAAGTTTTTTTTAATACTTCTTAAAATAATATCAAAATTAATGTATACCTGGATTGCTACAATAAGGTTGTTTGACATCTGCAGCACTATCATACCACATTTCTCCCAATTTTTTGTCCACATTTCCAATAGAAAGACCAGGATGCTCCCCTTTGATTTTTGGGCAATACTCAGAACAGAATAAGAAGAATACCAAAGGAAGCCTCTTCCGTGCATTGGGATCCTTAAGCTTCTTTTTTGTTTCTCCTTTAGGTAGTATGTAGGTTTTTGTATTTCTTTCATAAGGAACCTTATTAGCTTTTGCCAAGTCCTCAAATTTTCCTTTCTCTTTAGCAGACATTGTCTTCCACTTTTCTGAGCATTTTTTAGAAAATTCTGAGAAGTTCACAGAAGCATCTGCTTGCTTTTTCTTGTGTTCCTCCTGGCAGGTTTGCACAAAGAAGGAATATGAAGACATTTTCTCTATTGGCTTCTTAGGATCACCTTTGCCCGTTTTTTAATTTTTTTTAATTTTTTTTTTTATTTTCCCTTAGCACCACACAGAATAGCCCAGTGCCCATTTGGCTCTTGCTTGCCTTGATTACTGTCTCTATGGAGCAATCCCATGTATTCCTCTTAAAATTTTTTCTTTTCCTTTCCAGATAAGTCTTTAATAAGTAATTGCTCAAATATATAAAATCACAGAAATTAGATGAAAAGAATAGTTAGCCTCCTAATTACACCATTTTATCACATTCTAGGTATCATTCCAAAAATCAAAAGTGCGTCTATACTATTTTTCCAACACAATGCAAAAAATGGTAAATATTAACATAAAATAATATAATGGACTTAACACATGAAATTTAAAGCAAAACTTTTTGCCAAATAGCATCAATGCAGGTGAATGTATCTCCAAATCATCCTACATGGAAAAATCATTTTATCTATCTATTAATTTTGGCATTCTATACTAGTTGCATTAAGAAATCTGTATAGAGTAGTTAGTAATTTTGCTTTTACAGTTACAAAGGTATATCACCCAACAGTTAGCATTTAGAGCACAAATCAACTATATTATGAATATTACTTTCCCCCAATTAATTTATCAACTTCTAAGCATTCTTGATGAAAATAACTAGAGCTGAGTAGAAACTTTGAAACATAAACTCAGGAGTCAAGAGAAATCTAATAAAGTAAATGAAAGTGAGTAAATAAAAGAATCTTTACTTTCCAATGGGTACTTTTATGTATGGGACAATGTGAGTGCCTCTCAGAACCTTAATTTCTCAGTGGTTATTAAAGGGAGTGAAATAAGACAAAAGGCCTGGAAGTAGTTTTGTTATATGTGTGTGTGTTTTTTAACCCATACCTTCTGTCTTAGAATTAATACTGTGTATTGGTTCCAAGGCAAAAGATTAAGGGCTAGGCAACTGGGGTTAAGTGACTTGCCCAAGACCACACAGCTAGGAAATATTTGAGGTCAAATTTGAACCCGGGACCTCCTATCTTTAGGATTGGCTCTCAATCCACTGAGCCAACCAGCTGCCTCCTAGTTTTTTTTTTTTTTTTTTAATTTTTTAAACCCTTAACTTCTGTGTATTGGCTCCTAGGTGGAAGAGTGGTAAGAGTGGGCCATGGGGGTCAAGTGACTTGCCCAGGGTCACACAGCTGGGAAGTGTCTGAGGCCGGATTTGCCTCCTAGTTTTGTTATGTTTTGATGACTCTTAAATGGAAGGAAAGAGAGAGGGAAAAAAATGATATTTTAAGGAGAAAAAGCAGTTAGATGCCTGAGAGGATAGGGGATAGCCCTGGAATTAGGAATACCTGAATTAAAATCTGATTTAGACACTTACTAGCTGAATGACCTTAGGCAAGTCACTTAATCTCTGCCTTAATCCACTGGAGAAGGAAATAGTGAACCATTCCATTACTTTTGCCAAGAAAACCCCATGATTAGTGTTACCATGCTACGGTCTGTGAGGTCATGAAGAATTAGGAATGATTCAACAACAATGGGAAAAAAAAGGGGAGGGAGTATGGGTGAATCTCATTTTCTCAGAAAGTGTCACCTTTTTTGATCATAGAACATTAGAATTAGAAGGGTCCTTGATGCCATGTCTAACTTCTCTCAGCCTCAACTCATCTACAAAATGAAGGAGTTGTACTGGATGGACTCTAAAGTCATCTGTAAATCTATGATGTAGTTAACCCCCCCCCTTTTTTTTTTTTTTGTAAATGAGGAACCTGAGATCTGAAATAGCTTGCCTATGTTTAAAAACATCCTTATTTAAAACAGAAAAGTCTGGGGAACAAAACTTCCATGATAATTTGATTTATTATGTAAGGTCAGTGGTTACCTTAAACCAAAGGTCATTGGCTCCGAGATAGCCAGAGACAAATGAATGATTCACAGAGCTTATTTTATAGTACAAAAAGCTGACATACTGATGTAGTTTTTCATTATAATATTCTTACAGGGATATATGACAAAATATGACTAGTTTCATAAGAAATGAGAAACAGGTGATTTGTAATATGCAATAGTTGGGTGTAATAGGAGCAAAATAAGGAATGTCTAAGGGGTGGGATAACTTCTGAATTTAATATTCTGTTAGACTAGGCCTTATACCCATCACTTCATAGCCTGCTGTTGAAAGCAGGTTTTGATAGCCTTTTCTGAAAGTGGAACTTTGTTGTTTTAGAAACTTGATCTAACAAGGATTTTCTGGAAAGACAGTCTGGAGAGGTGAAGCCAAGATGGTGGCTTAGGAGCACCTAAATCCATAACCTCTTCAAAAATCCTTCCAAACCAATATTCATATCGTGCTTTCAAGCAAACAGAAATCCAAACTGTTATATTTGTTAAACAGGTATATTCGTGGGAAGCTGCAAATGCCAGTGGTCTGTAGAGTAATCAGGTCTTGCTAATCTTTGGTTTATGAAGATGACACACACACACAGGCTCTCAAGCAGGCTTGTCAGCAGGGGATAAGATCTTGCTGAGTGCTCCTTTTTTCCTTCCCCCTCCCACCAAGCAGTTGGGAAATCAGTTACAAAATGGAGGTTGATCCGTTATCTTCTGGGCTCTGTCAGGAAACTAGGAAGGACAACACTCCTAGACATCTTAACTTTCTCTAAACTATTTCCCCACAGGTTTGAGTAAAGAGAAAATAGTAAAAGCTTGATGTCTTGAAGCTTTCAGGCACAGAGGAAAGGACTTGCTTTTGGGGCTACCCAGCAGGAGGAAGTCAGCTTGAGGAGTTGTAAATATTCCCCTGAATATAGCCAGACACAGCTACCAAATGATGAAAGGCTTAATGTTATGTGGGGAAGGGAAGGAAGGGAGATTTAACAAGGATAGACAAGGTCTGGGAATCCCTAAACTGTTATGTCCAAGCAGCCCCTCCCCACAGAGGGGAAAGGTATGTTGGTTTGCTAATTAGCCTTCTAACCTAATAGATAATCTTCTCTTATAGACTAAATAACTAATTAGAAGTAACTGTAATGTTGATTGAAGGTCTATTCAAGCTAAGGCAGGTTGGCAGCAGAGAACTAAAATGGCTTGGTTCAGATTCAAGCCTAAAGCCCTCCAGAGCCACCTAGATCTGGGGTCAGCAAACAGAGAGTGTCCTGCTCACTTCCACCCCAGGAATCAACTGCCCTTAACTGCCTTAATCTGCCCCCTCACCCAGAGTTCTTGGGGGGCCCTCTCAAATTCTGAGCTGTGGCTTGACCCCTCATCTTGCAGCTGGAAATCCACTCTGCCATTTCAATGCAACAAAACCCAAAAAGAAGAAGAAATCACGAGACTCTCCTTCTAAAAACAACTTGAAAGATAGGTATAGTCCATCTATTTTCAGGGGAAAAGGGAGAAGCACCCTCCCCCACCCAGCATGATGAGACCTCAGCTACTTGGCTGACTGTGTGCCCCTGCACAGAGATGCCAGCCTCAAGGGTTTGCATCTGACCCACCATGTGTGGCCCAGGGTTCTGATAATGACTTGCAGGGAGGAATTTGGGGGCTACCAGTGGGATACTCTTTCCCACTCACCTCACTGAGACCTGGTTGTTTGTGTAAGACCTGGGCTGAGACTGTAGCTGTGAGGGCTCATCTCTGACCTACCACACATGGTCCAAGACTATAACAAGGACTGGCAGAGAGAAACAGGTAGGGGGTGAGGTGAGAGCCACCTGGCTAGTGTGATAATGAGATTAAATCTACCCAGCTCATTCTTAGATTTAATCACCAAAGGTGAAAACCACCCCACTTAATTCTCAAGTGGAAAGTCTGTGACCCACGTGTGCAAGAGTAGGTGATGAATAAGAATTGATTGACTGCTCCTTGGGCAGTCCTAAGCAAAGTGTCTGTTGTGATTGGACATTTAAACTAGGAGGAAGGCACAGGAAATGACAAAAAAGAAGTGCCTTTAAAAGGGAGTGACAACTTCCTGTACCTCTCTTCTGGTTTGTATCTTGGACCTGATGGAGCTCTTCTTATTCATGTCTTGGACTTGGAGGAGTGCTGACTGGGACTTTGGACATGGTGAGACTGCTCTTAAATCTCTTTCTTAGAACTACATATAGTGAGTGCAAAAATTGGCTTTTCCTGAATTTCTCTGAAGGAACTCTTCTTTTAAGAAAGACTTCATGACCAAAGCCTTTGCCTCATTCGTCCCTGGCCTTCGGTTCTCAGGCCTTGGCCCTTGGCTTAAGGCTGAGCTTTTTCTGACTGGGGACTAGTTAGACCTGCCTGGGTTCAACCAGCAAATTATTTAGTGTGTTAGGTTAATTATTTTACCTTGTCCTTTCTGATTTTCTTACTTTTTCTTTCTCTTCTCATTTGTAAATGAACTACCATAAAAGTCATTTTGACTTGAGAATTTTTTTTATTGGGGATTGATATTTATTCAATTCCCTGGTGACCATTCCTTTTTAATATTCACCCAACAAAACCCTCCTTTCCCCCCCTTACATTAGATATCCTCAGTCTGCTGGCTACAGTGAAAAATTTGCTCCAGGGTAGGCCAGCTCAGCAGGTTAGTTCAACCAGGTGAATCCAGTTTACCAGCAAAGGGTTGAGAAAAGAGAAGATTTTGTCTTAGGGCAGAAAAGCTCAAATACTCTGGTTAAGTAAATCAACAGAGGGGCAAGTCTATATAGTCCATAGGATGGAAGCAAAAAAGTAAATAAAATAAACAAGAGAGGAAAAAATGTTGCAATTGAAAGCTCTTTTGGGGGTAAGGACCAAAGAACAGAACCAGTGGATGGGGTTGAGATCCAGGAAACATCAAGCAAAGCCTGAAAAAAACCAGAGAATTGGATACAGACTATGGAGGGACTCAAACAGGAATTTAAGAATCAACTAAGACTGGTTGAAGAAAAATGGCAATAGGAAAATAGTAGCCTGAAAATCAAAATAGTCATCAGGAAATAGAGGCACAGGTATTGAAATTCAGAACTGATCTGCCAGAAAATGACACAAAAAAACAGAAGAGAAGAATGACTTGAAAGGAAGAATGGATGAAAAGGAAAAGGAGAATCAAAAGGCCATGGAAGAAATTTAGTCTAAAAATTAGCAATGGGCAATTAGAATCTAATGACCTCACAAGACACCAAGACATAATAAAACAAAATCAAAAGAATGAAAAAATTGAAGATGACATGAGACACTTTATTAAGAAAATAACTGACCTGGAAAATAGATCCAGGAGAGACAATTTAAGAATCATTGGACGACTTGAAAATCATGACCAAAAAAAAAAAGTCTAGACATCATATTACAGGAAATTGTCCAAGAAAACTGCCCTGAAATCCTTGAACACGAGGGCAAAATAGAGCTTGAAAGAATCCACAGATCACCTCCAGCATTAAATCTGCAATTGACAACTCCCAGGAATGTCATAGCCAAACTCAAGTACTCCCAAGTCAGGAAAAAGATTCTGCAAGCTGCTAGAAAGAAATAATTCAGATATCATAGAGTACCAATTAGGACTGCACAGGATCTGGCAGTATCCACACTGAAGGGCTAGAAGGCATGGAATACGATATTCTGGAAGGCAAGGGAACTGAGACTACAACCAAGAATCAACTACCCAAAATCTGGCCTCAGACACTTCCCAGCTGTGCGTCCCTGGGCAAGTCACTTCACCCCCATTGCCTAGCCCTTACCACTCTTCTGCCTTGGAACCAATACATAGTATTGATTCAAAGACAGAAGGTAAGGGTTTTAAAAAATTTTTTAAAATCAAATACTGTAAGGGAAATTAAATCTACGGGGAGACCAGTAGGTGTATATTCACCAACTATCATTCATTAACCCAACCCTTAAGGTAAGGTGGGTAATAACCCTAAATGGAGGAATTACCATTGGGCAGTTACTGGTCATCCACAAGCTGGATAAAAGACATATGTAAATGATATACTCTCTGGGTTCTTATTGGAGTTAAAGGATGGAAACAGGAAGTAAAAAAATATATAGTTTATTAAGAAGGGTGATATATTGGAGGAAAGGGAAAGGTCTCTCTACACTGGGATACTATGGACAGACATCAAGGATTGGGAAAATGGGTCAATCTATTCTCAACTACCACAAGCTATCAGGGCTCAGCTGGTCCGGTTAGGAGAATGTAAATGCCTTACAACTGGGTCCTCTCCTGTTCCAATGATGATCAAGGGTTTCAAGGAACACAGGTCCATAGCAAAATAAATCCATAGAATGAAGAAGGCAAGGAGATGGAGCAGTCTGAGGTCCACCCTCCAGAGCTGTGCCAATGCTCAAACTGTACTTCCTCTCAGGATAGATGATTTCTTGAAGGAGACAAATCCACTCTTCCCTGAGTTCTCAACTGAGGCAGTTGATTCAGTTTCTAACTGCACTTAGCTCCCAACATGGAATCCAAACCCCAGAGCTTCCTCCTTCCTCATTCCATTTAGAATTCTCCAGCCTTCCCTGATAAGCCTGGTGCCTAACTTAATCTGTAAATTTGCCTATTACACTACCCAGCAAAACTGACTATATTGTTTCAGGGGAAAGTATGGTTATTTAATAAAATAGAAGATTTCTAAGCATTCCTGAAAAAGAGACCAGACCTAAATAGAAAATTTGATGCTCAAATACAGAATTCAAGAGAAACATAAAAAGATAAGTAAGAAATAAGAAAAATTTAAGGGCTTCAATAATGTCAAATGGCCCATATTCCTATATGGAAAGATGGTATCTGTAACTATTTAAAAATGTTATTATAATAGTAGCTAGAAGAAGCTGGTGGTAAGTGGTAAGCTGTTTAGGATGATGTGTCAAAAAACACAAAAAACAAGGGATAAAGAAGAGGATAATACTAAAATAAATTAGAAAACAGGTAAAAATGGGATAAAACATATTACATAAAGAAGTCTGGGGGAGTAATGGTGTAGAAAACCAATACGATGAAAGGGTTGGTGACAAACAATGCTTAAACTTTACTACTCTCATTGGAATTGGTTCAGAGATGGAAGAATAGTCAGATCCATTGAGGTACAGAATTGGCTCTTCCCTATAGAGAAGTAGATAGTTAATAAGAAACGGGGAATAATACAGGGGAGAGAGAGGTTGGGGGGCATTCAAAAGGTCCTATTAGTAAAAGGGGAATAAGAAAGGAGGTGGTGGGAAAGGGAGCAATATAAAGGAAGGCAAAGGGTGGAGACTGACTAAAAGTGAAACACTGGAGGGAAGGATAAGAGGCAAAGGAGAAAGGTTAGGATTAAAGGAGGAAGTCAAAATGTAGGGGAATACACAGATGGTGATCATAACTGTGAATGTGAATGGGATGAACTCATCCATAAAATGGAAGAGGATAGTAGAATGGATTAAAAACCAGAATCCTACCATATGTTGTCTATAAGAAACACACTTGAGGCAGGTAGGGTAACAAGTTATGAGGCTAGAGAAGAATATATTGGGCTGCAAGTGAGGCAAAGATGGCAGGAGTAGAAATCATGATCTCAGACAAAGCTAAAGCAGAAATAGATCTGATTAAAAGAGATAAGGAAGGAAATTTCATCTTAATAAAAGGCAGCATAAATAATGAAGAAATACCACTACTTAACATATATTCACCAAATTTAAAATTGGTACAGCATTCAGATTTTTAAAGGAGAAATGAAAGGAACTTAAGGAGGAAATAGATAGAAAAATCACATCAGTGGTGGACCTCAACCTTCCCCTATCAGAACTAGATAAACCAAACCAAAAAATAAATAAGAAAGAAGTAAGGGAAGTAAATAAAATATTGGAAAAATTAGAGCTAATAGATATCTGGAGAAAACTGAATAGGGATAAAAAGGAATATGCCTTCTTTTCAGCAGCACATGGTACATATACAAAGATTGACCATGTACTAGGATATAAACACATTGCAAACAAATGTAGAAAAACAGAAATAATAAATGCAATTTTTTTCAGACCACAATGCAATAAAAATCATAGTTAATAAGGGCTCATGGAGAGACAAATTTAAAATTAATTGGAAACTTAATAATCTAATTCTTCAAAACTGGTGGGTCAAAGAACAAATCAGAGAAACAATTACTGTTTTCATTGAAGAGAATGACACTGAGGAAACAACATATAAAAATCTATGGGGTATAGCAAAAAGTGGAACTAAGGGGAAAATTTATATTCCTAAGTGCCTATATATCAACAAAATAGAGAGGAAGGAGATCAGTGATTTGGGATTGCAATTTAAAAATCTAGAAAGAGAAGAAATGAAAAATTCCCAGATATAAACTAAATTGGAAATCCTAAAAATCAGAGGAGAAATAAATAAAATTGGAAGTAAAAGAACTATTGAACTAATAAATAAAACTAGGAGATGGTACTTTGAAAAAAAAACAAATCAAGTAGATAAAGTACTGGTTAATCTAATAAACAAAGAAAGAAAAGAATCAAATTAACAGTAGCAAAGATGAAAAGGGTGATCTCACCTCTAATGAAAAGAAAATTAAAGTAATTATTAAGAACTATTTTGCCCAATTATATGGCAATAAATATGACAATCTATGTGAAATGAGTGAATATTTATCAAAATATAAATTGCCTGGATAACAAAAGAGGAAATAGAATACTTAAATAATCCCATCTCAGAAAAAGAAATTGAACAAACCATCAAAGAATTCCCTAAGAAAAAATCTCCAGGACCAGAAGGATTCACAAGTGAGTTCTATCAAACATTTAAGGAACAACTAATCTCAATACTATACAATCTACTTGGCAAAATAAGCAAAAGAAGCAGCCTTACAAAATTCTTTTTATGACCCAAACATGGTACTGATTCCAAAGCCAGGCAGACCAAAAACGGAGAAAGAAAACTACAGACCAATCTTCTTAATTAATGTAGTTGCAAAAATCTTAAATAAAATGCTAGGAAGAAGACTGCAGCAAGTTATCACAATGATTATTCACTATGACCAGGTGGGATTTATGCCAGGAATGCAAGGATGGTTAATATTAGGAAAACCATCCACATAATTAACCATATCAATAATCAAACCAACAGAAATCACATGATTATCTCAATGGAAACAGAAAAAGCCTTTGACAAAATACAACACTCATTCCTATTGAAAACGCTAGAAAGTATCGGAATAGAAGGGCCCTTAAAAATAATATGTGGTATTGATGACTGCTGCTTTATAGTATAGTTTAATATCTGGTACTGCTAGGCCCCCTTCCTTCACATTTTTTTTTCATTATTTCCCTTGATATTCTTGATCTTTTGTTATTCCAAATGAAATTTGTTATAGTTTTTCCTAATTCAGTAAAGAATACTATGAGGTGCTAGAAATTCTAGACATATTAAGTCCAGGAAGAATATCTGTGGATGGAGAAAGGCCAGCGCTTAGAATGTTTAAGGCTCTCCCTCCTTGAAGTATTTGGAAATTTAGTCCTTTGAGGCTCAGGCAAACCCTCTCACAGCAGGGAGGAGCAGAGGAAGGTAGTCTTCCAAATTCCAGACAAGAGCTTTTGCTGGCAATTGAGAGTGACTTTGATTGGAGAAAGGCCTGGAACACTGGAGAGAGAGCAAGGAGCCTGGATATGAGACTTGTTTTAGGTCTCTCTGGAATGAAAGGGCCAGATAGTTTTCACTGTAAATTAGGTTTTTCAGGAGACCAAAATTAAGGTTTTAAACAACAGGAATTAAGACAAGAAAATTAGTTCAGTCAGAATAAAAGGGGATTCCAAAATTATTTCAAAGAAGACTAACCTGGGTCCATGTTTTTAATCCCTACTGGTCTATTATTCAGAAGAAAGAAACAAATAAAATTAAATATGCAGTTTAAAAAACCTATAATTTATTTAAAGCTGAATACAAAACAGCAAGATATGATGCAAAGTTCTCAAACTTATTCAGTTTACTTTCTTGGTATGCATTGCTCTGTTTACATAGATTCTTGAGCCAAAACCAAAATCAAACCAAACAAACAAAAACAAAAAAATCTAGAGAAATATATTTTGCTATTCAGCTAAGTTAGTTAATGGTTTGAGGAAGAGAACTAAAAAAAATATTCCCCGAAGTCAAGTCACTTTTAAGAGCTTTTAAACTCTTATTTGACTTTGGCTGGTTTCTACACATATGTTACAAATCATTTTGCAAATTTTAACTATGGTATATCAGTTATTCCAATCATTTAAAAAACTACTACTGTATAAATTTAAATGGTGCTTCTGAAAATATAGTAGAGGGATGCTGTAGTGTATTAAGACTCAAATTCTTTCATTTTTGTATCATATAATCAACCAGAACAACAATCTGAGGTCCACTGTCTTTGTATATTTATTCTGGTCTTGCTTTAAAGGAAAAGCAATGACATACAATTGAAAACATGTTCATTGGCTCTAAGAACATTACTTTTCCCAAATGGAATTTATTGTAAACAAAGTTATAAAGTGAAAATGTAGGCTTTTACTATGACATTGTTGGTTCAGAAGAGATAATAAAATCAGGAAATATGTACCTTGCCAATTTCCTGCCACCCAGTAGACCATTAATGTGCAGACTTTATGCATAGAGAACCAGATAGAAGTTAGATTCTAAGCTCCCTGAGGGCATGGAGTGAGCACACATTCTCTATCTTTATAAATCCCTTGATGGTGGATCAAAGTATTTTCCACATAATAGATTTTTTTAAACTTTTCAAATAGTCTGTTTTATTATGTGTTTTGTTCTTACATTACAAACATTTACAGATTGCTTCCACTCTAAGAGGTCTCTTATAATAAAGTAAATGTTAAGTAAAATGAATACTACAATGACCTCTTGGAAAGTTCATACAACATTTCTCATCTCCCCAACACATATACTTCTCTTTAAAAAAAATAACAGAAACATGTAAAATTCTCTTTTTAAAAATCATTTCTGTCTTTGTAACAATTCTAATAAGACAGAAGGGCAAAGACTAGGCAAACAGGGGTAAGTGACTTGCCCCAGATAATATAGCTAAACATAATAGATACTTAATGTAATTGGAAAGTCATCAATAGACACATGAAGAAGCCTTTGGAGTTCTAGTATAGCAGACTACAAACTCAGTGAAAATCAGAAGTGTCATATGAATGCTAAAAAGCCAAATTCAAATTCCATCTTAGGCTGTAATGATGGATGTGTAGATGCTCAGGACAAAATTGGAAATCTACTTTGGTGCTAGGATTTAGAGCTAGAAAGGGCTTTATGCCATCCACCTGCCCCACTTCATTAAAGAGATGAGCAAACCAAGTCCTAGAGAGATGTGATTGCCAACAGTCACCCAGTCATTAGCAGGGGTGATATGTGAGTCTAGCTTTCCTGGTTCCAAGTTCAGTTTTTCTTCCTCTTACCTCCATATCGCCTCACCTGGTATATAGTGTTCTGTTCCAGGTGCCACAATTTAGTAGGGGAATTGGCACCCTGGGCCACATTCAGAGAAAAGAACAACTGCTGAAGGGACTTGCAGACATGTCCTATGAGGTTCAGTTGAAGGACTGAGGAATATTTTATTTGAATAATAAACTTAGAGGGCTCACTCTCACTGCCTTCAAAAGAGTTATCCTGGGTAAGAGGACACAGGATCATTGCGAATTACTCGTTTTAGCTCCGGGGGAAGAACTATGATTGATGGGTGAAGTCCTAATGAAACTGATTTCTACCTTATAGTTTAAAGAAAAATTTCCTAATAACCTAGTAACAGTAATGGAGTGGATTTGCAGTTAGAAAATCTAATTAAATCTTTCTGTGCTATTTCCTAGCTGTTTAATGTTGAACAAGACATTTAAAATCCCTGAATTTCAGTTTCTTCATCTGTATAATGGGGTAAGGAGTGGTTGGACTAGATCAGAAATTCTCAAACTTTTTTATCTTGTGTAATGGTGAGGCACCAGGGATGTTAATTATTATTATTAAAATGTAACCTAAATGGTTTGTGGGTACACACTGGGTTGAAGGAGAGACAGGACCAACCAGGATAGGAAGACAGGGTTTACTGCCAAGCTGTTAACTGACACAGGAATGGCAGTTGGCCCAACAGTCACCAGCAGGCAAAAGGTAAAGTATATGACAGTTTATTGTTTGTTTGTTTTGTTTTTTATATTTTTAAACCCTTAACTTCTGTGTATTAGTTCCTTGGTGGAAGAGTGGTAAGGGTAGGCAATGGGGGTCAAGTGACTTGCCCAAGGTCACACAGCTGGGAAGTGTCTGAGGCCAGATTTGAACCCAGGACCTCCCGTCTCTAGGCCTGGCTCTCAATCCACTGAACTACCCAGCTGCCCCCTATATGACAGTTTAATTGAGGGTAACTAAATAAAGGATGGGATAGGGGATTCTATACTTGAAACCTAAGGGCAAACTACAGGAGCAAGGGAAGGACTTGACTACACTATTCTATTGACCTAAGCCAGGCAGGGCCCAAAGGAAGCAGTATTGAAGTCACAGGGAAAACTCCTCCAAACCTGGTTCCAGCCAGGTTTGGTCAGCTCAGCTAAAGGGCCTGAGGGTGGCTTTGGGGTCTCACAGTAATCCAAGGATGGTCACAGGATGCCAAAAGCCAACTCCACCAGGTGATCCAAGGTATCCAGGTATGGAGAGTGAGTTTTAAATGCTGTCTACCAGATCCCAAACCACTTTCTCACTTGGTGCAGCTCTGTTGTCCACTTGCTAAAAGCCTTCACCTCTCAGGATCCCAGGAAATCTGGATGTAGTTTTCCCCTAACTCTGAGATCTCCCAGGGTTAGCAACAGTTATGTCCCCAACCACTATGGAGTCTCTCTCAGAGCACAAGCCCCACTTCCTGCTCCTTCATTCCATCTTGAAATCCTCCAGCCCTTCCTGCTAGGTCCATATAAACTATATGTAACTAATACTAAATAATCTTCCTCACAACAGTTGGGATCCCTTTACACTCTTAAAAATTATTGAGGGCTTCAAAGAATTGTTATTTCTATCAGTTTTTCTTGTTGTTCAGTCATTTTAGTCACGTCTGACTGTCATTTTGGGATTTTCTTTGCAAAGATCCTAGAGTGATTTGCCATTTCCTTCTCCAATTCATTTTCTAAATGAGGACCTAAGGCAAACAGGGTTAAATTAAGTGACTTGTCCAAGGTCACATAGCTAGTAAGTATCGAAGACCAGATATGTGCATGTACTGTTGAAACAAATACCTGTGGCTAGTTTTGAACTTGGCAAGATGAGACTGATGACTCCAGACCCAGCAATCTATCCATTACACCATCTAGCTGCCCTCTATCAGTTTTTATCTATCAGTATCTACCATATTAGAAATGAAATCTGATAAAAATTTTAAAAAACTATTTATTAGTTCAGTTAAAATAACAATAATAAATCCATTACATGTTAACATAAATTACACATTTTATGAAAAAATGATATTTTCCAAAACAAAAAAAACTGTGAGAAGGGTGGTATTGTTTCATTTATTGTTGCAAATTAATTTCATGTCTGGTTTAATAGGAGACAGTTGGATTCTCATGTCTGCTTCTGCATTCAATCTGTAGCTCCATGTTGTTTTGGTTGAAGCATATGAAGAATATCCAGCTTCCCACAGATTTGTAGTTAGAAATGGGAGGAATATTTTAATAAGCAAATAATATCTGAGAATTATTGTGAAAATGGTTTTGGCTTCAAAGATCTTCCTCCCAAGGGTTTAAGGACCATTAGACCAAATAATTATCAATAAGGTCCCTTCTAGCTCTTGATTCTATGATTTAGAGTTGTCTAAATATGAATGAACTACCTTATGGAAGAAGTCAGCTTTCTGCCATTTTTTGTATTTTTCTTTTTTATTAGTTATTATAATAGGTGGCTATCTGGAAGATAGAGGAGAGTGTGATATGTTAGGAAATGTTGTTGATGTTAAAAATACATAAAGGATGCTTTATTTTTAAAAGAACAAAAAGAAATCAGTACCCATATCACCAAAGGTGTTCAAGTGGAGGCTAAATGACTACTTGATAGGAATATTATAGAAGAGATTGATGCTTTATGTAGAAAGTTGGTCTAGATGGTCTCCAAAGACCTTTCCAGTTTTAAATTTCTATGATCTTGTGAACTGAAAAATTCATTCTGAGGGATGGAGATGCAAAAAATGAAGAAGAGGCTTATTTTTAAAGAAACTAGAATTCTGAAAGCATGCAAAGAGAAGACTATAGGAAGTGAATTATGATAGTGTGCCTAGGAAAGCCATCAATTAGAAAGGATTCGGAGGCTGGGGAAAAGTTTGAGAAGACATGAAGGGCTAAAGTATATGTGGATGTGGCAGCCAGGTGGCACAATGGAAAGAGTGCCAACCCTGGAGTCAGGAAGATTCATCATTATAAGTTCAGATATGGCCTTAGTCACTTCTAGCTATTTGATTCTGGGCAAGTCACTTAACCCTGTTTGCCTCAGTTTCCTCATGTATGTTGTCATTGATACATTTCAGTCATGTCTGACTCTTCATGACCCTGTCTGGAGTTTTTTTGGCAAAGACACTAGAGTGGTTTATCATTTCATTATCCATAAATTAAGGCAAGTAGAGGTCAGTGACTTGGCCAGGGTCACATAGTAAGTGTGAGGCAAGAATTGGATTCAGGTCTTTCTGACTCCAGGCCCAACAATCTATCCTCTGAGCCAGCTAGCTGCCTCATGTACATATGTATTTCCAAGTCCCTTTACATATCCATCTATCCATCTATCCATCCGTTTGTCTGTCTATCTATCTATCTATCTATCTATCTATCTATCTATCTATCCATCCATCTGTCCATCCATCTCTCTCTCTCTCTCTCTCTCTCTCTCTCTCTCTCTCTCTCTCTCTCTCTCAAAAGTAGTATGGCTACAGGCCTAGGAAAGGGAGAAACTATTTTTGGTAGATTTCTTGATGGGGATTGAACTTGATTAAAGCTATTTAGGGCCAAGGAGATCCGAGGAGCCTAGTTTCAATGAGAAATCAAGGAATGGACCTAGGACCCAGCCAAAAAAAAAAAAAAAAAAAAGGCCTCTTCTAAGGAATGTAAAAAAAAGCATTGGTTAGAAGGTAAAAATAAAGAGTGGAGTATGAAAGAAGGCCAATATCTCGAGGACTGGAGCTAAAGAAGACATCAGCCTATTTATAAGGTGAAATAGAAAATGTCTACAACAGGCTGATAAATATACAAAGCTGAGAAAAGATGAATTGAAAAGTAAGTAGGGAGAATTGATGGATTCTGTATATAATTTAGAGCTAGAAAGTTCCTCACACCACAATGAAATAATTTTAGCATATCAAATAAATGAATACGTGTTTGTTTTTTAAAGCAAACACTGTGGAATGCAAATTGTTGCAGAATAAAATAAAAAAGCTGTGATCCTAAGATTGTGATCTGTGGAGAACACTGTCACTCAGTCATTCTTGGGGGTTTTATCAAGGAACTATCACCCTCAGGCAAAAGGACTGGGAAGTTTTCTGACTATAGGCTGCCTTGAGTCCACTTCAAATTTAAAAGGCACTCTTAAAAATTAGTCCAACCTAGTCAGTAAAAATTAATGTCACAAGTTCAAAGAAATGTCACAAGAATAAAACATTTCTCTTAAATGTTTCTTTTACGTTTTTTTGTTAACTAGAAAAGCTGAATAAAGAAATTGAAAAAAAACCAAACAAACCTAGAGGCTTTTTCATACTCCATAAATCAAATGAGCAGAATGATAAAACATTGTGGTGCTACAGAGAAAGCAAGCATTAGCACAGCACATATTAAAAGGTTTGTTAAGAAGGCCATTGCTTATGGCTTGTTTCAATGCTCAGTTTGCATTTCTAAAATGTATTGGTATTCATGTTATAATAAAAAAGTACTTCATTTATTGAAAAGACAAATATTAAAAAAATAGAAGGCAATAGCACATTTTATCATACATAGATAAAAAGTCTTTGAGATATAACCCCAAGTAGAATATACTTGCTTATAAACAAGGCACTCAGAATTCCCACATGAACATTAATAATCCTGAAAACCAAATAAAAATCAGATAGAGAGAAGAGGAATAATTCGTTACATCTGAGGTCTGCTAACTTTGTCCATATTAATTCTGTGAGGTTTTGGACATAACAACCAGTGCTAATCTGCATGGCACCTCTAAGCAATCACTAATTTCAATTTCAAAGATAAGTCCTTGACTTTCCATAGGAAATCATTTTTAAAGAGTATAAAGAACAAATTCTACATTTTCCAGTATGGCAAATAATATTAGAGTCTATAATGCAGTTCTTCACTTAAAGAAAAGAATTTAAATCATAATGATTATTTGTAAATAATTTTTAAAAAGTACATATAAAACATACTGTTAAATTGGGCTAAACCATTAGGAAAAAATTATGACAAATTTGTGTCATTAAAGTACGTTTTTTTCATTTAGACATTTCTTTGGACTTTTTTTTTTCTTAAAATAGAGAAGCTGAATATAGCATTTGCATAGCTTATGCTTATAAAATGAAGACTATATATTGCAAAAATTTGGACAGGCACTTCTGTACTTTATGAACCAATCCAAAGTTGAGTGACAAAACACAAGACTACCACACTATCACATTTCAGATAAAAATGGGCACCAACAAGTAAATTTCATAGTAAATAGTTAACATCTTTAGGATGTATTGGTATCTATGTCATTATGTAGAAAAAAAATACAGTACTAGCTTAAAGGGCAAATGATAAAAAATTTTTTTAAAATCATGTTCAGCAATTAAAGACCTTCAGGACATACGCCTGAAACTAATAAGACAGTGTCTACACCAATCTCTCCGGTTTTGCCCTTGCCACGTTCTGCTTCAAAAATGATCTGTAAGAAAGAAGAAAAGTAAGTTTGAGTTTAAGAACTTTAAAATAATTAGAAAACATTGAATAGCTATGATAGGAAGGAATTTGAGGAAAAGGTAAAGGACCAGAGTGGAGAGACAGAAGTTTGATGGAATGCAAGAAACCAGGATGTACAGGAGGAGATCTCAGAATCCTGAGGAAGGATTCTGAAGTGGTTAACGGTCAACTGGGGAGAGTGGGAGACTGTGGAGAAAGACACAGCTCTGAACTAAGCTCTTTCCTGATACTGTGTGGAACCTACCCAAATCATCTACTTTGGTTCCCGTTATCCCTCTTTGATCCCAGACATTGAAGTGACATCTAGTGACCTCTCAAGAGAAACTATCATGATAGTTACCCGGACATCTGAGTTACCTTGGTGGGCTTTGTCAACACCTGGGTGACTAGGTCACTCCTGGCACCAGCTCCTGATTCAACAGCTATCTCTGACTTTCACCAAAGACTATATTTGTATGGGCTTAGCTTGGGGTAGCTAGACAGGCTGGTGGGATTGGAGGCAGAGAGGGAGTAAGTATAGCCCCAACCCTGTTGGGGACTGAAGCAACCCTTTGCAAGGTCAGTGGTCTGGGAAAGGTAGAATCTTATTAGTGAGAGGAAATCTTCTAGCCCCCAATCCTTTCCTACTCTATTTCTTATAATAAATCTGTTACTGTTTGAAAGCTAGAAGTCAGATTGAGTGTCTAAGAGGCCTGGGACAGAGAGTAGTTATCTTGCTCTCTGTGCCAGGAAGGATTCATTACCAACAGACTTGAGGTTCAACCAACCTCATTTCCAGGTCCAATTATCATCTTTTCCCAAAAAAAAACGGGAATTGAATATTAAGAAAATGTGCTAACAAAAATTAAGTATTTAAAATATTCTGAAAAGCTACATGATACTGAGAAAGAATTATGGTGTTTAAAAAAACATACCATCACTACCACAAAATATGTATATGTTTGAGATTTGGAAATTATTTCCTAGGCATAAATCAATGGTATGATATGACAGAGCATTTTAGGATTAGAAGGGTCTTTAGAGATCTTTATTTGAGGCCTGTGAATTTCATATCTTTATCTATTTATAACTGTATTTCAGTATAATTGGTTTCATTTATAATCTTATATATTTTATTTTACACATTTAAAATATTCAGAGATGGGGTCCATAGGCTTCCCCAAATTGCCAAAGGAGAACATGACAGAAAAAAGATTAATAATCTCTGGATCCTAGTCCAATTTACTCATTTTTATGCATGAGGAATCTGTAAATACACTAATTTTTTTTCAAAACCCTTACCTTCTGTCTTGGAGTCAATGCTGTGTATTGACTCCAAGGCAGAAGAGTGGTAAGGGTAGGCAATGGGGGTCAAGTGACTCGCTCAGGGTCACACAGGCTGGGAAGTGTCTGAGGTCATATTTGAACCTACCTCCCATCTCTAGGCCTGGCTCTCAATCCACTGAGTTACCCAGTTGCCCCCTGTAAATACACTAATAATAGTAATAGCTAATGTGCTTACTACGTGTCAGGCATTGTGCTAAGCACTTTACAATTATTATCTCTTTTGGTCCTCACAATAACCCTGGGAGGTAAATACTGTTGTTATCCTCATTTTGCAGATGAAGAAACTGAGGCAAACAGAAGTTGAATGACTTGCTTAGGATCACCCAGATAATAAGTGTCTGAGGCTGAAATTGAACTCAGTTTTCTCTGACTCCAGGCCCAGTGCTCTAATCACTGTGCAACCTACCTAAAAATCTATAGAAACAACTTAGTAAGCAATTCATACTCTTTATAGCTATTGATGGAAAAATTAGATTATGAAGGGAATAATTTTGATAGGTTTAACTTTTTATAGAGCAACAGCACAGCTAACCTAGAAGCTGAGAAGACGTGGATTTCAGTTCTGTTTCTGACATATAAAGACCAAGAAGACAGCTAAATATACCTGGTTTGAAACATGATATTTTAATTGCTTCAAAGAGTATATAATTCATAGCTTTGATGTAACATGAGGGTATTCCTTCTAACAAATTGACATTTTAGTAAAGGTTTATTAATGGTCACACCTCTAAATGGCACTACAAAAATGATATAGAACTCTACTTTTGACATCAAATCTTTTCTATGGGATGAACAATTATACCATGGGATTAAGACCTGAAAAATTGATGTGACTTAGTATCTGCTATCATCATTGACCCCAACTTTCTTTGACTTCCCAAAGACCATTTCATGGTAGTGATAGTGTTTTTTTTTTTTTTTAAACCCTTAACTTCTGTCGTATTGGCTCATAGGTGGAAGAGTGGTAATGGTGGGCAATGGGGGTCAAGTGACTTGCCCAGGGTCACACAGCTGGGAAGTGTCAGAGGCTGGATTTGAACCTAGGACCTCCCATCTCTAGGCCTGGCTCTCAATCCACTGAGCTTCCCAGCTGCCCCCAATAGTGTTTTTTTTTTAACACCACAATTCTTTCTCAGTATCTTGTGGTTTTTCAGAATATTTTAAATATTTGATACTTGTTAGCAAGTTATTACCTATTATTTTCACAAGAAAAGTATGAATAGAAATAAATAAATAATGTTTTACTTTATTATTCCCTGTTTGTGAACTTCAATTGTTATTTATTCTTCAATAGTGACATGAACATAAAAACATAAGTGAATAGAGAAAAGTAAATATTTTACTTTCACTCACATTCTTAGTAGTTTCAATTCCTTGATATAGTTGAATTTTCCCAGTCCTCCACCTTCCATCCTCACTGCTGGTCTCCTCCCAGGCAAGAGTATTATTCTTCTCTTTCAAAAAAACTCTAAGTTTCCCCACTCTTTCTCCAGCAAGTCGATAATCAAAGATTAAGCAGGAGCTGCTTTGGGGCTGAAGGTTGGTAAGGAGAAGTTTCAAGCGACCAACATCCTTCTTATGTCCAACAAAGGCTGGGACTACCATGTAATATCCAACAGCTTTGAGAGAAGAGAAAGTCGCTGTTAACAAACCTTGAAATTCACTTTTGTGAAAAGGTTTCAACTAATCAAATCTTAAACCAAATTCTAATTTCCTACAAGTTTTATTTTGTGTATGTCTTTTACATGTCATATTGAGCAACTTAATACCATAACTTCTGCCTATGAATAATTCTTCTATCTACTATGATAATGAAAATAATTTTAAGAGTTACAGATATCATTTTCCCATATAGGAATATAATCAATTTGACCTGAAGCCCTTAAAAATTTTTTCCCCCTCTTTATTGTTTACCTTTTTATGGTTCTCTTGAATTTTGTATTTGGACATCAACATTTCCTTTTGGTTCTGGTCTTTTCTTTAGGAATGCTTGGAAATCTTTCTATTTTGTTAAATGCCTATACTTTCCCATGAAAGTATATAGTCAGTTTTGATGGCTAGGTGATTCTTGGTTGTAGACATTATTCTCTTGCCTTCCTGAGTATCATAATCCAAGTCTTGTGGTCCTTTAGCATGGAAACTGCCAGATCTTGTGTAATCTTGACTGGGACTCCTTGATATCTGAATTATCTCTTGACTGTTTGCAATATTTTCTAATTGGCTTGGGAGCTTTTGAATTTGCTATAACATTCCTGGGGGTTGTCTTTTGAGGATTTAATGTAGGGGGTGATCTAGGGATTCTTTCAATGTATATTTTGCCCTCTTATTCAAGAATATCAGGGCAGTTTTCTTGAGTAATTTCTTGTAATATGATGTCAAGGATTTTATTTTGTTCCAGGCTTTCTGGTAGATCAATAATTCTCAAATTGTCTCTCTTGGATCTGTTTTCCAGATCAGTTGTGAGATATTTCATGTTTCCTTCTATTTTTTCATTCTTTTGATTTTGCTTTATTAATTCTTGCTGTCTTGTGAGATCATTAGCTTCCACTTGCCCAATTTTAGTCTTTAAAGATTGATTTTCAGCTATAGTCTTTTGATTTTCCTTTTTGGTTTAGTCTGTCTTGCTTTTCATGGCTTCTAGCAGGTCAATTATGATCTCCAATTTGTTCATTATTTCACTTGATTTCTGTGTCTCTTTTTCCATATGGGCAATTTTGTCTTTTAAGCTGTTATTTTCTTTTTGTATTACTTTCATTTCTTTTTTCCCACTTTCCTTCCCATTTTCCTTCTATCTTTCTTACTTAGTTCTTGAACACCTTTTTGAATTCCTTGAGAGCTCGTGACCAATTTCAATTTTGTTTGGAAAGTTTGGATGTGTTTCTTTGTTTGTCACTCTCTGCTATTGCTTCTGGATTTTGCTCTTTTTCTCCATAGAAATTATCCAAGGTCAAGAGCTTTTTTTTTTGCTGCTGTTTATTCCTTTTGCTACTAGTAGATTAGGGTTCCTGCATGTTGATTGCTTTCCTTCTCAGTCAGAAGCCTGAATGAGGGCAGGTTCTTTGTTTAGAGCTCTTTAAAGCATTTTTCCCTGAGGCTATCTTTCCAGTCCCTGCTACCCTGGCTGTGTTCAGCCTTGTTTCTGCCTAAGCTCTGCTCTCTGCAGCCCAGGCTCTTCACTCTTCAGCCTCAGGTCTCTTGCTGCCAGGCCTTGCACTGCCCTAAGGGGTAAGTCTGAGGTGCTTTCAGCCAGTCCCTGAGAATTTAGAGATTGCCTCAGCCCTCATGCTGACTCTGGCGTGGTAGGTGGTTTGGGGGAGGGGTGATCAGCTTGCACTTTGATAAGTGTAATTTTGCCCCCTTATAGCATGGGAGTCCCCAAACACTGCCTACCATTAAGGCTGGGCCAGTGGGAGAGCCCCTTTATTCATCCGATTTTGATTTCTTTCTTTTTGAGATTCTTTGTAATAATTGGTTGGAAAGAGATTCAGAAGGCTCCTGTTACTATGCTGTCATCTTAGCTCCACCCCACTGTGTATGTCTTTTAAAACGTGTTTGGTAAATAACAGATTCTTTGTGGCATTTTTTTTCTCTTTTCTGATTAGGGTCTTATTTCCAAGATGCATAAGGAATAGATAATAATAAGACAGAATATGTTCAGAAGAGAGAAATGAAAAAGGGAAGGGGACTTGAAAGTAGACAGGAATTGGAGACTGTTAGTTTAGAGAAGACATCAAGGGCATATTATTCATATTATTGCTCTTTTCAGTTCTTGGAAGAAATGTCATATGGAAGAAGAGTTTATAAGAGTTCAAATTTATAAGAATAAGAGCCATTTTTCATTTGATAAATGGTAAAAATATGAATAGGCAGTGTCAGAAGGAAGAAATCCAAGCTATCAAAAGCCATATAAAATGTTCCAAATCACTAATAATTAGAGAAATTAAATTAAAGTGACTCTCAGGTTCAATCTCATACATATCACATTGACAAAAAAGACATTATGAAAAATGTTGAAGGAGCTGTGGGAAAAGGACCTTAATATAATGTTGGTGGAAATATGAATTGTTCCGGACCTTTTGGAAAGCAATTTGGAGCTCTGCACCAAAAGTTAATAATATTTTTACTAGTCTTATAAGCCAAAGAGACCAAAGAAAGAGGAAAAGGTTCCATATGTACAAAGATATTTATAGTGGCAATTTTTATAATGTTATGATTGAATTATTTAATATGATTTATTTGATAGTATGAGACATGCAATTCAGATGAACAGATATCTTATAATTTAATTGGGCACTGGACTTGTAAAATAAAATTACAAATCACAAATATGAAACTTATTTACTTATTGGTCACATTTCTTGACATGAGTCATTAGAGTGAACCTTTACTCTCCTTAAATATATTCATAAATATAAATCCTCAATTAAAGTACTCTTTTCCCCCTGGAAGGCATGGACTAACTTGACAAAATAGATGGAAAATTCATGGAAAAAATGTTGAGAGTATGAGATTATAGAGAGCCTTCTGTGTTCCCAATTGTGAAATTGTTCTGTTTTGCAAAACTTTGTACATGTAATTCAATTCAATAAACATTTATTAAGATTCTGTTAAGTGCCATGGAGAAGGAAATGGCAAACTACTCAAGTATCTCTGCCAAGAAAACCCCATAGCAAGTCATCACAAAGAATCAGACATGACTGAATGACTGAACAACAACAAAGAACAAGGGACCAGGCAATAAGCACCTAAAGATAAGAATAAGCTGCTCACATTTATAGTCTAATGGAGTCAACATCTTTACGATTCAGTTTTCTTATAAAAAGAGGGTTGAAGAAAATGATCTCTAAGGTCTTATTTGACTCTTCTTGGTAGATACAACATATACACAAGTACATATAAAGGATCACAAAATATTTTCAAGAGCGATAGAGTGATAATCTAATGGTGGAATAAAAGATTATATTTACTTTAATACTGCTATAGCATCACAGTGCATAAAAATAATGATGTAATTTAAATACCGTTATCTCGATCTGCAGGATTCCAATCAAAATCATCTTCTGAATCCTGTTTCCAATCACAAATCCCTTGATCAAAGCTGCAGTCAACTGAAGCATTTAAATCTATTAAGAAAACCATTAGGAAGGTTAGGGCAAAATGTAATATTTGATCTTTTGTAAACATTAGTCTATTTTAAATTACATGCACAGTTAATGGCAATTAAAATGCCAGTGACATATAGACTACTGAATTTTTGATGATCAGTGTCACTTAAGGCCAAACTCTCACTCTGAGTTGGGGTTTTTTGTTGTTAGCAGCAACATTATAATTCCACATAATTCAAAAAGTCAAAAAATGTTGGCTCATAGGCCAAGATTAGAAAGCTTCATATCAACAATTCTCATATGGATCAAAGAAGAAATGAATCCAAGTTCAACACCTAGGTCTTACTCCCTGCAGGGACCCAGATATTCAGGATCTACTACAATAAACTTCTCTTAACAATTGTTGGTAGCATTATCACAAATATGATATTGCACTCTTCTCTTTACTGCAGCATATTCCAAGGAGAAAGGGTATATTAATATTATGTGAACAAAAATAAAACAATCATTTTAGCTTATAAGAGAATAACATTCCTTTTTTTTTGTTCAAACATAGTGCTCAAGTTGGAACTTTATAAATGAATTTTATATTTTGTTAATTATAGGACCAAGTTGCCCTGTTTGTTAGGCTTTATAATTTGTTATTTACAATTTGTTTAGTCATTCTAGGAGGATTGGCTCTTGAAGTAGTACTTTTTATTACTTTGCTGTAGATCAGAAGTGCTTAACTTTTTTTTGTGCCATAGTTCCCTTTGGCCATTTGGAGAAGCTTATGGATCCCTTCTCAGAATAATGTTTTTGAATAAAATAAGATATATAAGATTAAAAGGAAACCAATTTAATTTTAATTTAGTTATTAAAATATTAAGGAAAAAATCCAAGTTCAAGAACATAGACTAAAAAGCCCTACTGTAATAATAAAATATTATACATATTATATGTAATAATATATATATATACACTATATAATATGACATGCTATATAAAATATAGTAATAATAACAATAGTTAGTGTTTATCTAGAGTTTCAAGGTTGGCAAAATACTCTATAAGTATTGTCACATTTTATTCTTGCAACAACTCTGAGAGGTAGGGCCTCTTCTTACTCCTATTTTGCAGATAAGGAAACTAAGAGATAGTAACATTAAATAACTTGTGCAGATCACATAGCTAGTAAATGTCTGAACCCAGATTCTGTTCAACTGAATTAATTAGAAGTACCTACTTGTCTAAAGAGAAATTCATATTATAATAACGATGTATTGGGAAGACGCAGAGTCAGGAAGACCTGAGTTTGAATTCTGCCTCATACACTTAACAGCTGCATTTAAATTCTATCAGTTTCAGTTTCCTCATCTGTAAAATGGGGATAAAATAATAGGAGCCACCTCATAGAATCATTTGGAATTAATATATGTAAAATGCTTTATAGACTTCAGAGTTATACAAATGATAGCTATTTTAGATTATTAGCAAATAACCTCTTTTCCTTCTCATATACGGCCACATAAGTAATAAAATACAGTATGCAAAAAAGAGAAAAGTCTGGAAAAAATAAATGTTGGTTTGTATTTGTAGGCTATATTCTTTTTCTTCTGCATTTCTTTTTGTTTTCTTTTTTAAAATCTTTACCTTCCATCTTAAAATCAATACTATGTATTGGTTCTAAGGCAGAAGAGCAGTAAAAACTGGGCAATGGGGATGAAGTGACTTGCTCAGGGTCACACAGCTAGGAAGTGTCTGAGGCTAGATTTGAACCCAAGACCTCCTGTTTCTAGGCTTGGCTCTCAATCCACTGAGCTACCCAGGATGTATTTTCTATGGTCATAGCCACGAAACACCCATTTGATCCAGCAAATCTAAGGCTAGCTGGAACACCAGAGTCTGTGAGTTTCTGATTCTTAGAACAATTTTTTAAAGCTACAACACATTTCTGACTAATCAGGGAGCAGAGAGAAATGTTAACAAAGAGAAGTGAAAAATAACACACTTCAGGGAAAGAGAGGTGGAAGCAGGGGACCAATGGGACCTGTGAGGAGTCTACCATTAGTCTTCGGGAGACCTCTGTTTCTTCAGGAAAGACTTCTCAGAACACTTTTTTTTTTTAGGAATGACCTGGAGGAGGCAGAGAGACGGCTTATTAGATGGTAGAAGAAAGTTATTCCAAAGCAGAGGAGACAGAGGGAAAACCAGTGCAGACACAGAAGCAGCAGAATGGAACGAAAACTAGCATAAACTTAGAGAATGTGGGACAGAAATGCGCACATCTGAGAGGAATCAGAGAATCAACATCAGGGACTTATTAATGAAGCCTGGGAGAGAAGGTTATGAGTCAAACTCCCTTCTTCACTGCTGGCTGGGGTCAAATGAAGAAGTAGGGGAAATTGCTTTATGTGTGCTTCCCTCAGGATTACTTGAAAACAAGGTTTTGGGGATCCAGAGGCAATGACCAGCCTACGTTGTCTGTGAAATGCAGTTAGATGGAGTTTGCATGCAATCTGGAAGGGTAATTCTCTCCTTTTCCAAAGATGTTCATTTAAACCAACCTGTTTCCTCTCTTCCCTACTGGGGCATGGAGTAATGGAACAGAGAGAAATTTGTCTTGATAAATTATAATCATTAGTGTTCATCAAAGAAGTATGTAATAGTTAAAATAGATTGCTGGGGGTAATGATGCATCCTCTGGATTTGCAACCAGGAGAGTCAAACTGGCACAACGCCACTGTGATTCATTAACAATGATCTCATTGACTATTTAATTAAAAAATGAGACACAGAACCCTGCCACATGAGAAGACGCAGATTTTGGAGGAAAAATTCTTTACCTTTGTGTTCCAGTTTTGAGGTTGGAACTTTTCTCTGGACCAGGAATAGATCAAATGGAACCTCTTCATTAACCTTGGAGACTAACAAAAAATATTTGATATTAGAAATAATTTGAGATTAGGAAAATATGCAGATATTTCTTATATAGAATGTTTAGTTTAGTTTGGTAGAATTCCGTTTCTGTCCATATCATCACAACATTTTATCATCTTGAGTAAAAGAGAAGTCAAATGCAACTGTTGCAAATTATAACCTAAATATAAAACTTCACATTGTTGTAAAAGAAAGTTCCTCTGAAAATGGCATTTTAATAACTGTCAGAGTAGTTTCATTTAAATGGATATGCCTATAAAATTATGCACAACTATAATGTGGCTGCCAAATGCTTTTGATTAAAAGAGAATTTTTAGGAATTCTGATACTCAGCTAAGTATTAATGGATGAATTTAAAGTCAAGAGATTCTACTTTAATATTAATAGGCAACACTTATATGGGGGAAGGTAGGTAGCACAATGGATAGAGTATTAGGTTTAGAGTCAGCAAGATTCATCTTCCAGAGTTCAAAACTGGCCCCAGACACTTATTAGTTGTATAACCATGGGCAAGTCACTCACCCTTTTGGCCTTGATTTTCTCATTTGTAAAAGGAATAGGAGAAGGAAATGGCAAATAAACTTTAAAAAGATTAGATTCTTATTTTTTATTATTAGATTCTTTTAAATTACATTATCCTTAGGCTATCAAAAGTTATTTGTAGTCAGGTTAGCTAGATGATGAAAGGGTAAAATAACAAATGTTGGAGGGGATGTGGAAAAATGGGGACACTAAGGAACTGTTAGTGGAACTGTGAACAACTTTTTGTTTGCAAAGTATTTTATTTTATTTTTAATTAAAAAAATTTTCCCCATGGTTACATGATTCATGTTGTCTTCCTCCCCTCTTACCTTCCTCTCCAGAACTTGACAAATTATTCTTTTTTTTCCTATTGCTATTTCTTCTTCTTCTTCTTGTTCTTCTTCTTTTTGTTTATTATTTTCTTTATTTAGAATATTTTCCCATTGTTACATGTTTCATGTTCTTTCCCTCTCCCCCAACTCCCTCACCCCCAATCCCCTGTAGCCAACATACAATTCCATTGGGTTTTACATGTGTCATTGATCAAGACTTATTTCCATATTATTGATAGTTGCACTAGGGTGATTGTTTAGCATCTACATCCCCAATATCCCCATCAGCCCATGTGTTCGAGCAATTGTTTTTCTTTTGTGTTTCCACTCCCACAGTTCTTCCTCTGAATGTGGATAGTGTTCTTTCTCTTAAGTCCCTCAGAATTGTCCTGGATCATTGCATTGCTGCTGGTAGAGAAGTCCATTACATTCGACTGGACCACAGTGTATCAGTCTCTGTGTACAATGTTCTCCTCCTTTCACTCTGCATTAATTCTTGGAGGTCTTTCCAGTTCTCATGGAATTCCTCCAGTTCATTATTCCTTTGAGCACAATAGTATTCCATCACCAGCAGATGCCACAATTTTTTCAGCCATTCCCCAATTTAAGGGCATACCCTTGTTTCCAGTTTTTTGCCACCACAAAGAGCGTGGCTATTAATAGTTTTGTACACATATTTTTTCTTATTATCTCTTTGGGGTATAAACCCAGCAGTGGTATGTCTGGATCAAAGGGCAGGCAGTCATTTAACACCCTTTGGGCATAGATCCAAAATGCCTTCCAGAAGTGTTGCATCAATAACTGGGAACATTTTGGAGGACAATCTGGAATTATGCCTGAAGAATATAAAACTGTGTATACATTAGACTCAGCAATACCTCTATTGCTTTTGTTTGCTAAGGTAGCCAGGGAAAAGGTAAAGAACCTGTATGTTGGGGTAGGAGCAAGGGCAGAGGGGGCGCAGTGAGCCTTTGGGGGGGTCAGGGTCCCCCCCAGACTGACTGCTGGTGGAGAAGAAAAAAAGTGGAGATCTTTTAAGGGGTGGGGCTGGGTCCAGGGGAGAAGAGTAGACCCACCCCTCAGCCGCCTCTTGTCCCTGACAGAGGCAGGAGAAAGGGAGGTGCATAGCCTGAGAACAGCACTTACTGAGGGTGGGGAGGTGTGGTGGAGGCGGGGGTGGGGAGTGTGTGTGTGGGGGAACAGCTCCATGAATCCCTCTGCCTTTCTAGAAACTAACTCTGCTGGAGAGGTCTCTACATGCCATCTTTGGCATGTATGCCATAGGTTCACCATCACAGCTATATGTTCTAAAATATTTATAGCAGATCTTTATGGTGGCAAAGAATTGGAAATTGAGGGGATGCCCATCCATTGATTGAGGAATGGCTAAACAAGTGTAGGTATGCAATTGTGATGGAATACTACTGTACTATAAGAAATGATGATCAGGTTAATTAAAAAAATGTGTATGAAATTATGAAGAGTGAAATGAATAGAGCCAAGAGAACATTATGTATAGCAAAAGAATATTGTTTGGAGAATAACATATATGCCTGCCTCCAGAGAAAAAAATCAATAAATAGAAATAAGCAAGACATAGTTTTATATATACATATATCTTTTTATCAAATAATGCTTTCTCTAGTACAGGGAGGGAAAGGAGGGAAGTATGGAAGAGTTACTTGGGAATTTTAATCTAATAAACAAATGAATAAATTTAAAATAAAAAATATAAAGTGTATTTAAAAAATAATCTGTAGACCCTGAATAAAAATGAACTGATAGTTTGGAAGATGTCATCCCGAAACAAGCAAGTGCCAGAGAGAAACTAACCTTGCATTATAAATTTGCTTTATATATTTCACAAAATAGAGAATTCCTATATGGATAATAGAGAGTTGAGCAGAGATGCTTCAATGGAAGGAGAAATCAACTGGTCATACCCCTCTACCCCCGTGCCTGGAATTCTCTCCTTCCTCATCTCTGCCTCTTGACTTCCCTGGCTTCCTTCAAGCCTTGGGTAAAATCTCACCTTCTACAAACAAAACAAAACAAACAAACAATCCTTTCCTGATCTTCCTTAATCTTAGTACCTTTCCTCTGAAATTATTAGCAATTTATCCTATTCCTATTTTGTTGGCACATAAATTTTTTCTTTTCTTATCTTTTAAAAAGAATCCTTGCCCTTCTCCATTAAAATTAATATTAAGTATTGGATCGAAGGCAGAAAAGTAGTAAGTATTAAGCAACTGGGATTAAGTGACTTGACAAGAGTCAAGGAAATATCTGAGGCCAGATTTGAACCTTGGAAAACTCCAGGCCTGGCTATCTACTGAGCCACCTAGCTGCCCCGACAGAGTTGTTTGTGTGTTGTTTTCCCCTATAGACTGTGAACTCCTCGAAAGCAGGGGCTTCTTTCTCTCTTTCTTTGTATGCCCAGAACCTTGCATGATACCTGACATAGAAGAAGAGGTGCTTAATAAATGTGGTGTTTTTTTTAAACTTGATTGAGCACTAAATCCTAGGCACTGTTTAAATCAGTGGAGGAACCAGTAGGTAGAAAGGATGACTGGAGTTAGGAATTGAAAGCAGCTGTTTATCACTTAAACAATACTACTTGGTTAGTTTGACAGAGCCAAGACAGCAGCTCAAAAAAAGAAAGTGTGATCCTTCAGGATCCACTTTTCCAGCTGGGTCAATTCATGGTAGGTTTAGGACCGAGTAATGAGAACCAATATAGATATGGTAGGCTGATGCCTTGCAGTGCATTGCAGCAAACGTATCTATGTTCCACAGGAAGACTGCCTATATCTATGCAACCATTAGGCACTCTAGCAAGTAGGCCAGAAAAAGGTTCAAGCAAGTCATGATGTTTTATAGTGTGTGTCTTGTTTGTCATTCCTGATATACTAACTACTTCAATAAGTATTCCATTCCTGGAAATCATTTCTTTCGATGATAGAGAATTATGCTCAAATTATCCTTTCCAAGAGTTGGATCTTGCTCCTTTAAAATATTTATTTCTCTAAATGGAACTGCATTTTAAAAAACCTCATCTTGGCTAGTCCTGTGGACTTCTATTAAGGAAGCCAATTGGAAGAATATGTCTTGGTTGATGTCATTAATCACAGGATTTAGAACTAGAAGAAACCTTAGAAATCATCTATCCGGTTCAACTCGATCTCAGGCACTGGCCTTTATTTAAAAGGGGGCACAAAGAATTGTAAGGTTTGTTATTTCCCTTTATTATTGCAATCCATTTTCATTTTTCTCCAAGTCAGGACTATTTAAGGTCTGAGAATAAACGAACAAGATGAGCTATTAACTTAAAGTCTTTTTCCAATACTTGTCTCCTCAGAGACAGAAATGAACTATCTATTAGCCTTGAACATGCCTAAAGGCCAAGATTATTTGTGCTATATGACTTTCCCCCTCCATTTTAACCATCATTTTTATTTCCCCATAGCCTAATTTCTTTTAGACAGTTTAATTTCTTCCAGATGTATTTATAGCCCTTTGCTAATCTGCATGATTGTTTTTACTCTATCATTCTCTAGGAACACTGATGGATCATTCAGTAGGCACCCCAAGGCCAGAGGAATAAAGGCAGTGGGAGACTTGGAGAACAATTGAAAGTATCCTCTTCTATGCTCAGTCTGCCATAGAATCTAGGTCCACTCACCTCTAGCATTTTAAGAGTGAGGACTGACTGTTCAGGGGCCATTAGAGCATAGTAGAAAGGGGGAAACGGAAGGAGAAGAAATAGGAAGAAAAAGGCGGAGAAGCATAGATATGAATGGTGTATCTCCTGGGCTCCTGTAGAACACTTTGGGCAACTTTCTAGGAATTAGGTGGGACTTGCTTCTCCCTTCTCCTTCTAGAGAATTCAAATGGATAGGGAAGAGGGACAAGCCCCTGGGCTTTTGGTGCCCAGGGCACTAGGGAGACTTAATTTACCTCTGACTAACAGTATGTCACAGTTTTTAATCTTAATATTCCACAAAATTTCCCAAACCCAAAATATTCAGGCAAAGAATCTGCATACAGCTTTCCTCTAGTGTCTTTGGGGGGAAAAATGCTCAATTACCCATGCTATAGGATGGAAGCAAGGCAGTAGAGTGGATAGAGCACTGGGCCTGCAATCAGGAAGACTTGCATACCAACATGGCCTTAGACACTAGCTCTGTAACCATGGGCAAGTCATTTAACCCCTGCCTACCTCTGTTTCTTCTACTATAAAATAGGGATAATAGTAGCACCTACCTTCTAGGATTGTTATGAGATAACATGTATAAAACACAATACCTGGCACATAGTAGGTGCTTACACAATGCTTAATTCCTTCACCCTTTCCTTAGAGGATATTGATTTATTTGTGCTAAACCACATTCCTGATGACCAGAATTAATCCATTTTTATAAGAAAGCCAAAGAAATATATAAACTTCAGTTAGCACTACAGATTGATACGACTTATTTGCAAGGATCTCAGTGATCTATAACTCTTGTATTCTTTGTAGCTTCCTACATACTAGGTGAATTCTCTGTGCCAAACTTTTGGGAGAACATGGATAAAAGTTGAATAGTATGGGTAGATATGGGTGAGCTGTGATCTGTACTACTGTAAGGAAATCCCAAATAGATGGGATCCTAGATCCTTTTGAGTATTTAAGTCAGTGATTCCCAAAGTGGGCACCCCCCCCCCCGTGGGTGCTGCAGCAATCCAGGGAGGCGGTGATGACCACAGGTGCATTTATCTTTCCTATTAATTGCTATTAAAATTTAAAAAAAATTAATTTCCAGGGGGCTAAGTAATATTTTTTCTGGAAAGGGGGCAGTAGGACAAAAAAGTTTGGGAACCACTGATTTAAGTGGTGGTGGCTTGAAAATATATATATATATATATATTATAACCCTTCCCTGCTTTCTTAGTATCTATTCTAAGACAGAAGAGTGGTAAGGACTAGGCAATTGGGGTTAAGTGACTTACCCAGGGTCATATAGCTAGGAAATGTCTAAGGCCAGAGTTGAACTCTGAATCTTCCATTTCCTGACCTGGCACTCTATCTACTATGCTACCTTGCTGCCTCAGCTAGAATATTTTTGATCTGGTCATCCACTCCTTACCTAGGAGGATAGTCCTAAAGGACAATCTTGGGTAGGCAGGGTGAGGATAAAATTGCTCTTTCCCTCTCCCTACCAACCTTAGCTGGTGATAGGGTTGCTGGGCTGCCTTAGGAGAAGTCACCCTGTTTCAGATAGTAATTGCTTTGCACTCCCTGAAATGAGAATAAATAAGAAATTCTCTTTTTATACAATAAATGGAATTATAAAACAAGTTATGTATGTTAAGGAATAAAACACAAAAGATGTCAATAAAATAAAACTCACAGTTCTCATTTCCTAAATGGAAAGATTCCAATTCTGGATGCTAGTGCTCTTCTGTGTAACTCAAAACCCTTGGCACATACTGTATTTTTTTAGAGACTCAGAACTATGTTAATGAAATTCCATAGGATACCACTGAAATGTTAAACTAAAACAGAGACAGTGGTTAAGAAGATGAAAACATTTTGAAAGTGGATTAAATGAAAGCAAGCATGCTAAAAGCTTGACTTCTTAATGTAGCTCTTCCAGCAAATCTAAATGATTAGTTAAAGCAAAACAAATTAGAGGCTGGGTGGGTTAAGGTCCTGATATATATAATCCCAAACCCTAGGATTTACTAGCTTACTTCTAAAATATTTACACATGAGAATTAACACATTTCAGTAAATTTTCCACATTTGCCTTTTTAAGGGGGTTTTTACTTAAGCCATTTGGAATAGCCTCATAATACTAAAAAACATTTTCAGTTCTTAGTTTTCTGGTTTGAGAATAATCCATGCCACATCCCAATTTCCATGTCCCAAATCTTACTGTACCTTCCTTAATGACACTAATACGTAATACTTCCTGTACAGTTCTGGAATTTGGGAGATGGACGAGTCATAGAATCTTGGGTCCAGAGATGAAAGGTACCGCCTAGCAATCATTATAATTTCTAATAATAGCTAATATTTATATAGTGTTAACTATGTTAGGCACTGCACTAAGCCCTTTCAAAATATTATCTTATTGGACCCTCACAAGTTCCAGGAGGGGAATGCTATTATTATCCTTGTTTCATAGATAAGGAAACTGAGGCAAACAGAGGTTAAGTGACTTGCCTAGGTCAAAAGCCAGTAAGGGTTTGAGGCTGAATTTGAACTTAGATCTTCTTGGCTCCAGGCCCAGTACCCTATCCACTGTGCCACTTAACTATTTTTACTAAGAAGAAAATGGATACCCAGAGAGTAGAAGTGATTTTCCCAAAGTAAAAATAGTTAAATAAAAACTAACAAATAAATAGAAAATTTTAAAAAAGTTAAAAAATAATTAAAAAATGGCTAAATCCATTGCTTGTAGTAATATCACTCTAGTTTCCATTTATAAGCATTATCCATAATTTGGTTAATTAAAGCAACATTTACTGTGAGCTGGCTAGGAGCAAGGCACTGGGCACACCAAGAGGAAAAATGTTCAAGGCCCTGCCTGCAAGAAATTAAAATAAAGGGGGCAGCTGGGTGGCTAAGTGGATTGAGAGCCAGACCTAGAAACGGGAGATTCTGGGTTCAAATCTGGCTTCAGATACTTCCTAGCTGTGTAACCCTGGGCAAGTCACTTAACTCCCATTGCCTAGCCCTAACTGCTCTTCTGCCTTAGAACCAATACTTAGTATTGATTCTAAGATGGAGGGTGAGGGTTTAAAAAAATTAAAATAAATTTGCAACAAAGGAAGATATTCCAAGTTTATTACACCCTCCAGAATGTATTTTGCCTCTCACCCTACCCATCTTGAGAATCTAAAGTATGCTTTCTTTAATATTTAGGTAACGTCTTTCTGACAAGATACATCTTCAAAGCTTAAAGATGTTGTTGCTGTTTTGTTTTTCAGTCACATCTGACCCATCCTGACTCCATTTGGGGTTTTCTTGGCAGAAATACTGAAGCAGTTGGCTCTTTCCTTCTCTTGCTCATTTGACAGATTTGGAAACTGAGGCAAACAGGAATAAGTGACTTGCCCAAGGTTGAAGTGTCTGAGGTCAGATGGGAACTCTGGAAGATGAGTCTTCCTGGCTCCAGGCCCACCTAGCGGCCACTGTGCTTAGAGTCACCAAGCCTCCACAGAGACTCAGGAAAGGAGTGGGTCATTGTGGAACAAATGGCAGCTGGAGTCCAAGGGCTAAGTTTCCAGGACCAGCTGCCATTTTGCCACCTGCGTGACTGTGACCTGTTCATCTTTGGTTTTCTCATATGGACAATGGAGGGCGTTTGTTAAATAATGACAGTGATATCTAGTATCTATATAGATTTTTCAGGTTTGCAAAGTGTTTTCCAAATATTATCTCATTTTATTTTCACATCAACCCTGGGAGGTAATTGCTATTATTATCTTCATCTCATAGCTGAGGAAACTGAGATGAGGGGCTAAGTGACTTGTCCAGGGTCACACAACTAGAAAGTATACGAGGCTGGATTTAAACTCACATCTTCTTGACTTCCTGTCTTAGGGTCCAGTGATCTATTTTCTTCATCTTTCTATTAGAAAGATCAATTAAAAAATTAGTTTGATTGTTACATTAAAGTTCCCAGATATCTCCCTCCCTCTTTCCCCTCCTTGCACTAGAGAAAGCATCTTCTGACTAAAAGATATGTTTAAATAAAACTAAGTCTTGCTTGTTTCTATTGGTCAGTTCTTTCTCTGGAAGTAGATAACACAAGTTAGTCTTCAAACAATATTTCTGTTGCTTCAGGGAATGTCTGCCTAATTCTGTTCTTTTTTTCCTTCATAATTTCTTGTAGGCTGTTTCATATATATTTTTTAAATCCTTCCCTTCCATTTTAGAATCTATACTATGTATTAATTCCAAGGTAGATGAGCATTAAGGGCTAGGCAATGGGGGTTAAGTGACTTGCCCAGGGTTACACAGTTAGGAAGTGTCTGAGGCCACATTTGAGTCCAGGATCTCCCATTTCCAGGTTTGGCTCTCTATTTAACGAACATGACTTTTTTTCTTTGGAATGAAAGGAATAAAAAATTCCTTGACATTTTTTAACACAAAAAGCAGCAATATATCATACACTCCCATGTTGGCCTAGGTGTAGGCAATAGATATGATAGTGGTATTTTTAGCATATATTTTTTCTCATGTTTCTTTTTATTTCTTTTTAATTTTATTTAATTGATTAAGAAAAATTTTCCATGGTTACATGATTCATGTTCTTTGTCTCCTCTCTTCCCACCCCTCTCCCATAGCCAACACATAATTCCACTGGGTTTTACATGTGTCATTGATCAAGATCTATTTCCATATTATTTATTTTTTTAAATTTAAATCTAAATTTAAAAACATTATTTAATTGATTAATTAAGAAAATTTTCCATACATTTTTTTTCTGAACCTGCGATCTCATCAATAAAGGTAGCTACAGAGGAGAAAGTCCCTTCTAGCAGTGCAGATCAATGGCCGTTGCCATGGATAAGTGACTTGTCCATTATCACAGAGTGAGGAGGTATCAGAGGTGGGGCTTGAAGTCTGGCCATCTTGACTCAGAGACCAACCTTTTATCCATCATACCACCTCTCCTGTCTTTCTTTATCTAAACTGCCTTCAGAAATTCTTTCCTAATGATATCAGTTTAACCATTGTGGCAGAACAAATCTAGAGCTGTCTCTTCCCAGGGTCTTGCCCACATTGTGATAGCAGGGGAGAGACACTGTCCAGATCAGGGAGGGGAGCAACTCACAACAGAGGAGCATCTCTTGACTTTCTTGGGACTCAATGCAAGTCCTTTCTGGGTGAGTAAAACCACACTCTATTTTGGAAGAAAAATAATAGTGTATCTAGCCCCTAAAGGTTTACAAAGTAGGAGAATTTTATTTTTCTTATGCCTTATTCATTCTTACATATTTGGGAGAATTTCTATGTGTTTCTGTATCTGAAATCTGGGTCGGAGATGCCATTTAGTCAGTCACTTTTTGCATTTTCTTTGTCCTTGGGAATCCTAAGAAATGCCTTTCTTTTAAACAGAATCTGGTTTAATAGATGAAGGGGAGAAGGGATGGGGAGGGGTGGATAGACTAATATTTTAATTAGCTATCACCAGTGAAAGATGTCTTGGGATGGTCAAAGGAGAGGCTGACTAATGAGCTCCTAAAAAATCTATTTATTAGGCTACCTGACCCACCTCAGGCCATTCTTGGTCCCAAGAGAGCCCTGGAGACCTATATTATTTTATTGGTTGTGATGCTGGCCTAACCAATAAACCTGATATAATCCATACATTTATATTCTTAACCCTAAATCAGTCTCTGAAGATAATTTTGATCATAACCAAAGCACTTTCTTCACCATGTCAAGGGAGATAGGTTGTGAGAGGATTATGATCCACTTTTTATAGATGAGAAAATTGAGCTTCTAAGAGGTTGTGACTTACTCCAGGTCTTATGGTTCGTAATTGTACCAACTGGAATTTGGCCTTGTCTCCTGGTTCCATACCAGCATACTCTTTACTATGCCATGTTTTTGATTCTTGAATTTTTAAAATACCAAGAAATGAATGTGATTTAATAATAGAACATTATTAAACTCATCCACAAATCACTGGGATTCATATAATGAGCTCATATAATTTCAGATTTAGAGCTAGAAAGGACCGTGGAGGTCATCCCGCCTAACTCCTTCATTTTATAGATGAGGAAATTGAGGCCTCAGAAAGGTAAAGTAGCCACAAAGTAATGTTTTGTTCTCCTTTGCTTTTGAAGAGGACCAGTGACATGATGGGGTGACAACTTCACTTGGTAGTGAATTGGATTTAAGTGAGGCAGGATGGCACAAAGTCGTTATCCTCACTCTTTTCTGGAGTCATCCAAGTCCAGTGGTGAGATACAAGTCAGGAAGACTGTTGATGGCCAGGATGCAATGGATGGCTTTGTTGTCTTCCATGTCTGACCAAGCTGTAAGTGCCCCACAGTGTCTGCTTTGGCCATCTTCATGCCCACTGGAACAAATTGTTCTCATCCACCCATTCTTCTGGAGGGATGTCTTTACGTACTTGAAGTAGACACTTTCCTAACTCACAAATGGGTTGGAGTCCTGTTAATTATCCTTAGTTGAGTTAGTCTACCTGACAAGATGGTTTTACCAGGGTGTAACTACTATGAATGCTACAGTTTCTTGGAGACCCAAGTGAGAATTGGATAAAACGTGGATGCCAAAGGAGGATGAACAGTTCTAAGAAGAGTTTGGCAAGCTCTCACACCACAGTGCTAGTCCTACCCCCAAACCCCATACATCCCTACTAATATTAATAACAATAACAAAATTTATTGTTTAACATTCCTTTCTTTTTAAATTTTGAGTTCCAAATTCTCTCCCTCCCTCCTACCTTCTTCTACTTCCACTGAGAAGGCATGCAATCTATCATTTTAAAATGTGAAATCATACAAAACATATTTCTATATTAGCCATATTTTAAAAAAAATCAATAAAAATGAAGTGAGAAAATTATTATAAATGTGAAATCATGCAAAACATATTTCTATATTAGCTATATTTTTAAAAAAATCAATAAAAACAAGGTGAGAAAATTATATTTCGATTTGTACTCAAAATGAATCCAACCTGAGAGGTAGGTGCTATTATTATTTCCATTTTATAAATGAGAAAATAGAGGTAAACAAAGGGTAAATGAATTGTCCATGGACACAGAGCTAACAAAAATATGAGGGCAGTTTTGAATTCAAGTTTTCCTGATGTCAGGCCCAGTGTTTTATCCTTTGTGCCATTTGGTTGCCAAGCAGGAAATAACAGAATGAAATTTGAACTCAGGTACTCTGACTCCAGTGACAGTGCTGCCTAAAGTTTTCTCATTAAAATTTTAAAACCTACCTCATAGGTATTGTGAGATCAAAATGAGATAAGATGTAAAAAGCACACTGAAAACTTTAACGTGTTATATAAATATCTACCAATTTTTCCTTTTGCCAATGCAAATGAGTGGCTGTCATCTGGGGGGCACTGGTGAGTTAAGTGAATTGTCCATGATCAAACAGCCAGTAGGTGTCAGAGGAAGGTCATCTTGTCTTACTGGTATGAGGTGGCAGAATGGATAAATTCTTGGCCTCTAAGTCAAGATGTTATTATTTTTATTTGTAAAAAGAATACTGCTGATAAAAAGTGGGTGGACAATAGATGTATATTTTATTTGGTTTGATTTTTCATCGTAAAAACTCCTTTTTCTAACTAACAAGAGATGAAAATAGCTCAACTTTAGAAAGGGGCCTTTTGGATTATGAGCTAAAGGTCTTGTTATATTGTGGTTGGGATGACTGGTGCCTTCTTCATTCGCATGTACAGTAGGACCTTGTTTTATGTGACTAATAAATTCCAAGACCCTTTACGTAAATTGGAAATCTCACATAACAACAAACTACATTATTTAATAGCTATTTCTTTTATGAATATACCTAGGCACTTTCCAACTTTTCTTAGGCTTATCAGAGCTACCAGCATCACTACTTTTGGACTCTGAGGCCATTATTAATAACTAAATAGTATTAATGAAATAAAGAGAAGCACTGCTCTGATGTAGACATGACTTACTACAAGTGAGAACTCCTGACAAAGATTGATGCAGGAGTTAATGTTTAGTGCAAAACAATGACTGAAGCTAGTGCTTCTGGGAGCCAGAAAGGGCATGGTTGGGTGAACTGCTGAGAGACTCTATGCTGTATGGGGAAAAGCTGCAGATTTAGTGTGTAATTAAAATGTTTTATTTAATGTATTTTTCTGCCTTTATTTTTTATTAAAATTTTAGTACAAATTTAAATTTGTACAATTTTTTAATATAAATTTTATTAAATTGTAATTAAAATGTATTTTTCTGCCTTTATTTTTTGATTGCCAATTGTATATATCTGAATTTGCATGTGATGAGTTCACAAAAATGAGGTCCTAATGTATTTTCTTAAGTGTGCCCAGAATACAAAGATCTCATAAAAAAATAAACAAAAATGATACTCACAGAACACATCTCCTCTAAGGCTATGCTCAGGATCAATTTGGTTCCTGAAATCAAGCTGTCCTTCCTCTGGCTCATCTTCTCTCCTGGTATCTCCGTGTTCTTTCACCTTTCTATCATAGGTCCCACCAACCTGAATGCTGTCTTCATAATGGAATGGCTGCAACAGAACCTTGGTAGTTGGCGTTCCAGCAGGCTCTGGGATCACATTCTTTATTTCTTCATTCTTTTTTACACTGTTCTTATGAGCAAGCAACTTCTTGATGGTGTCTTTGATGGTTCCAGGGATCTGGGAGATTTCCTTCACAGAATTTTCAGGAATAACTAAAATAGTTGGTGACAACAAGAAATCAAGTTTGCTAACTTTTAAAATCACTCACCACAAAACAGTGCTTAAAACATGCTACAAATGAAAGCACGCACATATATAAAGATATATAGAAACACACACACATATACACACAACATAATAGCCCTTAGTTCCAAGTGATATATATACACACAATTTGTTATTCATTTTTCAGTTGTGTCCAACTCTTCATGGCCCCATTTGAAGTTTTCTTGGCAAAAATACTGGAGTGGCTTATCATTTCTTGCTCCAGCTCATTTTACAGAAGAGGAAACTGAGGCAAATAGGGTTAAGTGACTTGCCCAGGGTCTCACAGCTAGTAAGTGTCTGAGACTAGATTTGAAATCAGGAAGAGGGATATTCCTGACTCCAGGTCTGGCATGTTATTTACTGTGCCACTTGGCACCATTATGAAGGATATGTTCCTTTTAAATATATTTAAAACTTTGTAGAAAGAATCTGTGAAGAGAGAAGCCATTAATCTATGATGTGAAATTTTGGCAAGAATTCTTTAAAGGCATTTATCTTACTTGGTAGAGTCCTCAGGTGAGTGGTTCTGGTGATTTAAAGGCCCACTGATTTGCAGACTGGGAAAGGTTCATGGATGTCATTGAGTCAAATATCCCACTCAGTGAAGAAATTATTATTTATATATCCTTGTCTGATAAGACTTCCTGCTTCTACTTGAATGAAGTTTTTTTAAATATATCTAACAGATTGTCAAAGGCTCATGGTTCTTTAACCCTGTGAACTAAGAATGTTTTTTTACATTTTTAAAATAGTTTTCCTGTATTTAAAAATATAAAAACAATTCTTTGCTCATAGGCCTTCCTAAAACAGAGATAGAAAGAGGTGAATTTGACCTTTGGTCTTTAGTTTGTTAACCCCTGCCTATATTCTGCTGAAATGGTTCAATATTATTTCACAGAAATTTACCTTTAAATACAAAATTCTGTAAGAAAAACTTTAGGAAAAAAGTCACAAATAATAGAAAAGCAATATTTCTCTTTATGTTTTTTTTCCCATTAGATTACGGGTTGGGAAGTTCTCGTCGATGGCCCAGATGTAGTTCTTAAATCAGTTTTACCTGGACTATGGAATCCTAGATACTAAGAAGGGATAGCTATCATGTAAAAATTTAATATGTCTTTTAAATCCACAAGATGGGGATATTTCCCATGAAAGAAGACTTTTTTTATTTATGAGGTAAGAAATGACCCTCTCTACTTTCTAATAAGAAATTAAGTAGGAAAAAGAGATAATTTTAATTAAGACTCTATACTTCTGAAATTTACATAGGAATAATCAAACTTTCTATGTGTATATACCAGTGATGGGCAAACTACAGCCCACGGGCCAGATGTGGCCCCCTAAAATTTTATATCTGGCTGCGTGACATTATTCCTAATCTGATGAATACAATGAGTAGGATACAATACAATGAAACTTTGAAAGAGACATCTTAGAAACAGACTGACAGATGAGCATTTCCTTTCCTTTGACCCCCCCCTCTTTAAAAAGTTTGCCCATCACTGGTATTTACAAATTTTTGAAATGTTTATGACCCAACACACACCCACAATATACATCCGTAATTGTTCAGTTTTTCAGTCCTATCCAACTCTTCATGACCCCATTTGGGGTTTTCTTGGCAAAGATTCTGGAATGGTTTACCATTTCTTTCTCCTGCTCATTTTACAGAGGAGGAAACTGAGGCAAATGGGGTTAAATGATTTGACCAAGATCACATTGCAAGTGTCTGAGGCTGGATTTAAACTTGGGAAGATGAGTATTCGTGACTTTAGGTCTGGCACTCTGTCCATTATGCCACTTGGGGCCAATATAAAGGGTATGGTCCTTTATAATATATAAAATTTAAAAAAATGTGTGTGTATATGTAGGCCTGTTTGATTTTTTTGAAGTAAAACTTTTATTATCTCTTTTTAGAATTGTAGTCAACCATTCACAGAATAAATTACTTCATACTACATTAAGTATTAAAACCTACTAACTTAAACTACTAAACTAAACAAAAACTAATAATATAATTTATACAAATCCTAATTTTAGTATTAGTAAATATACCTCTGCTTTGTCCCTCTGGGTTTTGGTAGATACTAAGATTGCATTTTTATGTTTCATACATACAAATCTGTTCCTTGCCTTATGATCACCTTTTCTTCTCTTTTGGTTTCTCTTTAACTTATCATAATAGAAAAATCTATAGAGTTCATTATTTGTTATTTATTGAAGGCTCTGTATTCACTCTTCTTAATTTTAAAGTGGCTAGGAAGAATATTCTAGCAAATGAGAACTTTTGTTTATTTGGTCCTGTTAGAATTTGTGCATGTATGTTTGGGTCTGAGGCACTGATAGAAAAAATGAAATGTCCCACATTCTTCTCTTAAGCTCATTGCTTGATTTTTTTTCTAAATCTCTTATATCTTTAAGGCCCAGTGGATCACATGGAGTAGGGGCCATTATATTCCTCAGAGGATAAAAAGCACCCCGTTATAACAGGTGTTGGCTGATTAAATCTCCAGATTGACTGGAGAAAGGAAGAAAACTAACTCTAGTCTATCTGGAGACATATCTGGTTCACACCCTAAGCCCCTTTCAGAGGGAAGAGGTAGGAAAGGCCTGGGAAGGATTCAGTTCTGCCTCTATCCAGAAGAAAGGAGGGAACAGAAATGATCCATATCCCTGAAGGCTGAGGTCATACTCCACTGAGACACTGGTACTTCCAAATACAAATAGTGGAGAAAGTCAAGAGTTACATTTTAAAAATCCAATAGGGTAGCCTATTCAAAAAAGTTCCCAGTATATGTTTGGCTGAAGACTTGGGGGGTGGGAGGTGGGGTAAACATGTAGAAAGACTTCTATATTGGGAATTAGTCAGAAGACCTTGCTTGTAGCACCAGCACTACCTTTAACTTTAGTTGTGTGACCTGAATCAACTCAATTTCTCTAGTCCTCAGTTTCCTTATCTGTAAAAAAAAGAACCAGACCAGATGGTATCCATCATCCCTTCAAAATCTAAGGAAGTCAAGAAGACCTGAGTTCAAATTCTGCTTCTATCAATGAGATTTTCTGAGCATCAGTTTATGGTGGTTTGACTCAATGGCCCCCAACATCCTCTTCTGCTTCAATTCTATGATCCTGTGGTAAAGAAGATTTTGGGGATACCCTCCAGTTTGACATCTGTATGCTTATCATTTATTTGATCACAATATAAGAATGTAATCTAGAGTGTATATGCCTCCCATAATTATAACAGTATACACACATATCTATCTCTATTTCCCTTTCTATATTTGTATCATGGGAAGAAATTACCTAAGAGGAACTATAGGTAACAATATTATTAAGGATTAAAAATATATATATATATACATATACATTTTTTCCTCCACAAACTTTTATCCTTCTTTTTCTTCTTCCTTCTTCCATCACTTGACCCATTCAACTACCCTCAAAATCGTCACAAGAAAATAATAAAGTTTTAAACCAGTTTAAATAAGAAAAAGATCCCCTTGAAAATACAGATCAGATTCCATTGGATATAATTCTTTTTACTTTGAAATCACCTTTTCCAAAAACTAGTTAAGTTTTCCTTTTTAGTGAATTATTAACAGTTATTCATCACTGGGGCCATTTTATTCTGCAATTTATGATCCAATTGTTATGGGCCTAAATCAAACAGTACTAGTACCAGTAAGTTGTGATCACAAATGCTATTTTTCTTCAGTTAGGATAAAATGTCTAAGTGACTTTACCAGATAACTTGTTTATCAAGATATACATATATATGTATATATGTATATATTTATATATATTTATATATAGTTAATATATTCATATATTTAATATATTTATATATTTTGTATATTTGTATATATTTATATATATGTACTGAGAGCCTGGGTCAATATACATATACATACAAATATGTGTGTGTGTGTGTGTGTGTGTGTGTGTGTGTGTGTGTGTGTACTGAG
>NC_058132.1:459210084-459290259 GCF_016433145.1 Gracilinanus agilis
TGTGTGTGTGTGTGTGTGTGTGTGTGTGTGTGTGTGTGTGTGTGTGTGTGTGTNNNTCATATCTGTGTGTGTGTGTGTGTGTGTGTGTGTGTGTGTGTGTGTGTGTGTGTATTGAGAGACTGGATCAATAAAAGCCCAGTCCTGGAAACATAAACAAATGTGGGAGTTCAGGGGGCCAATTTCTGGAACTGTTTCATGAAATGAAATAGAGGAACCCAGCAGCTGCCTCCAATCTCTCCCCACCACTGCCAGCCCCACATCCATTCTTGCCTTTCTACAAGGAGAGAAACAATGATATGGCCACCTAATACCTTTTGTGTGTGTGCTCGGTTCTGGTGCAATAGCCAATCCAAAGGCCTTTTCTTTATTGGTTAATAAGTGGACAGAGGACATTCCCAGAATTCCTGTGTATGCTTTAAAGTACAAAGCTGAGGCCCCTCCATTCACCCCAGCACATAGTCTAGAAGATGATTTATGGAACCCTCCCATTTGCTCATGCTTCCAGGCCTGGGCTCTTGTTGTCCATTCCTTAGTAACATATAAGGGTGCTCCTTTGCCTAGGTACACTCTATTAGCAAGGATTCTCTACAACCTGCTGATGTGGTTCAGTGATTCTCTTCTCAGAATACAGCAAGAAAAATGAACAGGAAAACCCAATTCCCTACGAATTTCCTTTCTATAATCAGTAACATGAAACTCAAGGCATTTAATAAATAGGGAGTGGAGGGTTATAGACCTAGCTTGGCAAATCTAAACATCTGTTTTTAGTTTAAGCTTTGAAGTCTTCCTGCCGAGATGGAATGGAAAAAAAAATCGAAACACCATAACCTTTGGTGTCTGAGAGCTCACTCCCTTAGTATTTGAAAGAGAAAGCGATGGTAGGGAAGTTGATCTACAGAGAGGCTGAAGAGAGGCATATGTATGAATGTAAAATAGTACACTGGCTCCAGGGTCAACCTGACCCAATTAGAATCTATCCACCTGGCTTCATTTTTGGTACTGGTGAATAAAAATTATAATAATCTTAATAAGAACTGATGCTGTTAGGTGGCTCAGTGGATAGAGCACTGGGCGTACAAGTATGAAGACCTGAATGCAAATCCAATCTCAATCACTTGACCTGACCAACTCCTTTAATCTAAGTTTCTCCAATGTGAAATAGAGATAATAAATAGCACCTACCTCCCAGGGTTATTGTGAGGATCAAATAAGATGATATTTGTAAAGTGCTAGCGTCTGAAACATAATATGCAAATACTTAGATGCTAGTTCTTATTATTTGTGATAAACCATAATGATAATAGCTAGCATTTACACAGTGCATTAAGATTTTTAAAGTAATATATATGTATGTTATATATATTTTTATATGTATATAAAATCTCATTTGATCTTTATATCAACTCTGAGAAGTAAGTGCTATTAAACTCATTTTACAGATAAAGAAACTGAGCAAAGGGAGCTTAAGTAACTTATCTGGGGTTCAGTAAATGTCTAAGCCATGATTTAAACAAGGGGATGGCTAAAAGTCACAGGCCAAATCCAGTCGCCATTAATTTTTATATGGCCTACAAACTAATTGCATCTTTAAATATAGTATTATCTATATGTATAAAATGTTTCATTTTATATGTGAATTTATATATATATTTTACATGTAAAATATCATATTTAAAGATGCAAAAAACCATTTTTTGGCTCACAGGACATATGAAAACAGGTATTAGGCTGCATAGGCTATAGTTTGCCAAATCTCAATTTAAATTCAGGTCTTCTTGACTTTATATGCAGTTTTTTATTGACTGCATATACCACCTAACTGCCTCTAGGTGGTAGAATTTAAGAGATGCCAAGTGGTCTTCCTCTAAAAAAAATACAGTCCCATTATTGTAGTTATTCCTTTGGTGGTAAAGCACCAACTATAAAAGATCACTATTAAAATGTAAAGATGCTTTAGCATTGGTTATTTAACAGATTTCTTCTCGTCACCTACCAGACAAACACGCCTGAGATCTGCATCTTGTAGGTACCTAAGGAATATTGACTGAATGAATAATCAATGAATACAGGGAGAGAAGTAATGTAAAGGGGCCTCAAAAATACAATTCTGACGAGATGTTCCAAGTCTTGATTGCGGTACCACCAGTTCAGTTTGTTATTAGAATTTCTCACTAGAGTATTTTAAATCTACCATGTTTCAAAACCAATGTGTAGCAGATAGAAAAAAAAATTAGTTTCTGAGAATCTTACTATATGCAACAGGCACTCCTTGAAAAACATTGGATACAAACAACATGCAAATTATTAAGAACAGGAAAGTGTGATGGAAGGAAAATTGGATTTGGAATCAGAGAACCTGAGTCTGTGTGATGTTTATTAGTTATATGGTTCTTAGAGAAATCACTTTGCTTTTCTAAGCCTCAGTTTCTTCCTATGTAAAACTGAGAAAATGATGCTTATACTAACCTAACTTTACCTCACAGGATTATTGTTTAGATAAAGTGAGATAAAATAGACCAAAAGAATCTCAAACCTTCAAACTATCTCTGTCTCTATGTACTTAGCTATTCATCTTTTGTTGAGTTATTTTTCAGTCGTGTCTGCCTTGTCATGACCCCATTTGGGGTTTTCTTGGCAAAGATACTGGAGTAGTTTGCCATTTCCTTCTCCAGTTCAACAAATGAGGAATTTAGGCAAACAGGGTTAAGTGACTTTCCCAGGGTCACACAACTAGGATGTGTCTGGTTCCAGATTTGAACTCAGGAAAATGAGTGTTTTTGATGCCAGATCCTATCTATCTATCTATCTATCTATCTTAGTTCTATACATTTTATACATACTATGCAAATCATATATTGCATTATGTATATTATATATGTATAAATCATGCAATAATTAAATCAAATTTTTCTATACTGAATTTTAAACATTTTAGTAGGGTTTAGTGAAAGGAAATTTGTACCTACCATTATAGTAAATAAATATTTGCTAAAATGAATTTTATCTTCAAATTGGTTTAAAAATTTTTGTTTTCCTAAGATGAGATACCTCTCTAGTCAGAATCAAATTAAAGATAAAGTGTTCAAATAAGCACCTATGTTGTAACAAAGAATATTAACTAAGGAGAAACTGGGTTAAAATCTCAGTTCTGCTACTTACTAGTTGCTTGGTTCTGGAAAAGTCACTTTAGCTCAGTGGGACTCAGTTTCGTCATCTATAAAGTGAGAGGATACACTAGATCTCTGAGGTCTCTTCTAGCTCTAAATTTATAAATTTTTTATGTTTCCTTGGTCACTAATATGAGACTATTATTTAAAAAGGCATTGTGGGACCACTGGTCATGGTAATCACAAATTCTCTATTCCTCAATTTTCTTTCTGGATCAGGCTTATACCTATATCTCAAGGATAAAGATGGATTTAGAAAAAGAGTAATTTAACTCTGTGGAGAAAAGATGTTATATAAATAAATGATATCAACCTACTTGTACAAAAAAATTTAACAGCTCTTTTTGTGGCAAAGAATTGGAAACCAAAAGGGATGGGCATCAGTTGAGGAATGGCTGAACAACTTGTGGTATATGGTTGTAATGGAATACTATTCCACTATAAGAATAGTATTCCACTATAAGAAATGAACAAGATGAATTCAGAAAATCCAGGATTTATATGAACTGATGCCAAGTGATGTGAACTTCATTATGAATCTCTCTAATTATCTTGGATCACTGCACTGCAGAGAATAACTAGGTCATTCACAGTTGTTCATCAAAAAATATTGCTGTTGCTGTGAACAATGTTCTGATGCTGTACACTGCACTTGTTCATGTAAGTCTTTCCAGGTTTTTCTGAAATCCTCTTGCTTGTCATTTCTTAGAACTCAATAATATTCCATCACAATCATATACCACAACTTGTTCAGCCTTTCTCCAAATGATAGACGAACCTTCAATTTCCAATTCTTTGATATCACAAAAAAGCAATTCTGCTATTATTCATAGCTGGGGAGTATTCGGAGAAGGACAACCAAGAAGATGAAATGCCTTGAGTTCATGCTATATGCTTGGTTGAAGGAACTGAGCAGGTTTAGTTTGGAGAAAATAAAACTCAGATAATACATGATAGCTTCATCAAGTATCTGAAGAACTGTCATGTGGAGGAAAGATTAGGATTGTTCTTTTGAGTCCCATTGAGCAGAACCAGGAATAACCAGTGAAAGATGCAAAGGGGCAAATTGAGGTTCTATGTCAAAAAAACTTCCTAACTAGTAGAGAGGCCAAAGTGAAAAGGGCTATCTCAAGACCCTGGAAGGTCTTCAAGAAGAGGCAGGACAATCACTTTCCAACTGAAACCCCCCTTTTTACAGAAAGCCTTCCCCAACTCCTCTTAATTCTAGTTCCTTCTCTCTCTTATTTCCTATTTGACCTGTATGTAGTTTGTTGTTTAGTTATTTCAGTCATCTGATCCTTTTATTAATGCACTTTGAGTTTTCTTGGCAAAGATACTAGAGTGGGTTGCCATTTCCTGCATGTCTAAGGTCAAATATGAACCCAGGTCTTCCTGACGCCAGGTCTGGCACTCTATCCACTGCACCATCTAGCCACCCTGTATATAGTTTACTTTGTATTATTTGCTTGCATATTGTCTTCCCATTAGATAGATTGTAAACAACTTGAAGTCAGAGTCTTTCTTTTCTACATGCTGTATCTCCAGCACGTAGAAGAGTAGGTGCTTGGTAGGTACTTAGTAAATATATTCTAAATAATATACATGTATATAAAATATACTGTATATAAATAAATAAACATAGTAGGTAGGTAGTTTATCGATTGATTTATAGTGGAGATTATGTTGCATATGGGTTGGACTAGATGGACATCTAATCCAATTTTCTCCTTTTACACGTAAGGAAACTGAGGGACAGAGTAATTAAATGATACTTTTAGGTCTAATATCATGGGATAATAAATGTAGAGAGAACCTGAAGGCAAAGGATTGAGGGGGGAAAAAGCCTTATTTGAGTTTCTATTAGCTGTTGGTCAATACATAATCAGATTTTACTTACCAGAACAATGAAATCCATTACCCTTATATCCCTGTCTACATTTGCACTTAAAAGCACCTTGGGTATTGAGGCAGTCAGCATGAATGCTGCACTTGTGAGTATTTGCCATACATTCATTTATATCTACAAAAAACCAAACAAATAAACATTTCAATGAAAACTCAATGAAATCAGTGTGCTAATACTCCACCCCCTTGCTTTCAGTAACTTCCAAATAACTTAGTGGCTCATCAGTATTGAGAGCTTTACTTTTGTTATATGAGACAAAAATCACCCAGGATTATGAACCAGAGAGCTATCTTTTGGAAGTTTCACTGGTAAACTGTGGGTGTCAAAGCTATTCTCCTATACAAGAGATTTTATCCTTTGATTTCTGAAGGTATTATGAAACTGGAATCTTCACTTCTCCTGAGTTTTTAGGTTTGTTTGCTTTTTAATTCTAATGGAGTGAATTAAGGGAGTTTTATTTCCCCCCTTTCCTCTTCCCAAATAAACAAACAAATAAATTTCCTGCTATTGAAAAGAGAGGTTTGAAACTGACAAGGAGTTTTGCCTTTGTTTAATACTTCCAAATGGAACTCATAGGTGGAAATCCAGATTTGCTCAGAAGACTTTAGGAAACAGAGAACTACCAAGATGTAGTTCCAGACTGGTCTTTACTGCTTACTTGGAAGCTTTAGGTTGGGGTGGTTTAGAAAGTTTCCTTCTACTGTGTTCCAGGACCACTAATCTTAAACCTCATCTGGCTTTCTATTTACATGTGTTTACAAACACATACATACAGAGAAAATAACATTTTGTTTTTAATCTTAAAACCCCTGGCATTTGATGGCAAAGAGAAGTCAAATACCTCCTCAATCACTTTTTAAAATGGAAAATGTCATTTCCTTTGGAAGTACCCAATTAAAATTCTCATTTTCTGGGGCCCTCCTTTATGGTATCATTAGAGTAATGTTATTCAAAGTGTTAACATGGAATCATTGGATTTCGGTGAGAGAAGGAATTTTAGATCATCTAGTCTGCATTTTTGATTCTAGCAACAGATCCCTAGACAGGTGGTAGATTTTAAGAATTGTCCTCTACTGGTCTTCTTTAAAATATTTAAGGAAAAACTGTTGAGGTTATGAAACATTGTTCAAAACTCAGGGACCAATTGTTGTTCTACCTATATCCCATGTCTAGCATAAAGGAAGATAAGCATTAATATAAGGCCTAATATGTGCCAGGCACTATGTTAAATTATTTATATCATTTTATCATAGCAACAACCCTGCAAAGTAGAGGCTGTTCTTATCCTTATTTTATAGTTGAGGAAACTGAAGCAGGGTGAATTTCTGCTAAAAAAATTAAAAGGCAAGCAAGAGCTTTTAAGTGCACATCTGTGCAAAAGTAGATTTTAAGTCTCTGAATGTGGGAGTCCTTGTCACCTAGATCAGGAATTCTTAAGCTTTTCAGTGTTATGGACCCCTTTGGCAAACTAATGAAGCCTATGGAGCCATTCTTAGAGTGATTAAAAAATACATAGGAAACTAATTATATTGAAAAAGTTACCAAAATATTATTCAAAAAAATCTTTCCTAGGTTAAGAAATCCTAACACAAGTTTTTCCTCAATGAGTTGATTTTTTTTTTGCATTCACATCGTTCCTTACGTTTTCCTTGTTATGAAACAGCTAAAAGAGCACAGTCAGTTTGTTAAACTGAGTAACAGAATAGAGAACTTATAGTACTTGATGATATCTTAAGGGTAATGAGAAGGTCCACTTTGTTTCTACCAAAATAACCCCATGGCTGCTCACTAATGACTTTAATTCCTTTATCAAGAGTCTTAATTTTCATTATCAAATTTATAATTTGCATTACAATTCTGAGAAAAGTAAACAAATGGTTTAAATTCATACTTATGTGTTGATGATTAATATAAACTCCTTTCCTGAGAGCAAGTTTTGATAATGGAGAGCATATAGACACTAAATAGATAAATATAGATGAAGCAAAGACAGGAAAGGCAGGAAAAATTGGAATCCTCTTCTAAGTCATCATTTTGCCTAAGGCAGGCCTTGAAAAAAAGAAATACTTGGCAAACTATTATGAAAGGGAGTCTGTTAAATTATAGGTAGAGAAACATTACTTCCATTCTTTCATCAAAACTAAAGAAGACTAGTTACTTTTATTTTCTCCCTTTTTTATTGCTATAGATGGCAATCATTGAAACATTTTTATAAAAATAAGGCAAGGCATAGAATCATAGGATTGGAGCTGGAATGAATCTCTGAAGCCTCCTAATCTAATCGCCTAATTTTACAAATGAGGAAACTAAGATCCAAGAAGTGAAATGATTTGTCTAAGGTCTTAGAAGAGGTGTGTGGCAAAGCTACAATTTGAAACCAGTTCCTCTGACACTAAATATTATCTCTCCTGTATTATTTCATGTCTTTGAATCTCAGATTATTCATCTGTCAATGAAATGATTGAAAGGGGTGCCTTTCAACTCAAAAAGTTCTATGGTCTTGAGAATTCTGCCATCACAGATATTCAAATATTAAAGTCGTTCATTGTTTCATGTTCAAATATCTATCTTTAGAACCAGCAAATGAGTACAGTTTCCACAAAGTTGTTAGATTTCATCTTTATCTGTTGTTGAGTCATAACTTGGCAAATAATGCTCTGAAGTAGCTACTGAGAAACGGGTAGGAAAAAAAGACCCATGAATTTGGGTGGTGGTGGTGGTGGAAAGGAGCCATATGCATAAATCTTACCTACACAGTCATATCGCCCATTGATGTATTTCAGTTCAAAACCATTGTGGCATTTGCAGTAGTAGCTCCCAAAGGTGTTTACACATCTCCGATTGTAGGGGCAGAGAGCTTTACCAGAAGTGCATTCATCAACATCTAGAGGTCAAGAAAGAAATGTTTCCATAAGGAAAAGAAGAAACAAGGTTGATAGAGTAGGTAGAATCAATTTCAATGGACTAAAGTCCTCCATTTAAACAATTTATAGCCTTTCTGAGCCTGAATTAACTCTCTCAGATTCTGAGACTGTTGTGTATGATCTAGGATGTGTGGAGAGTTCCATCTGTGCCATCTAGCCATCTTAGAGTAACCATTAGGAGATGACTCACTGAAATACACCTTTTGACTTGAGTGTGAAGCCTGAAGTCAAAATGAGACATTGTCATGAAACTGAAATGGCTTGTTGAAAGTCACATGGGGAAATATGGGGATTTGAACTGTTATAGGAAAATATAGGATTTCAGGTTAAGTAGCAAAAGCAGACAGCTGACAGGTAAGACCTGAGAATTCTAATCATGGAACTCTGGTCAGAGGAATGACTTTTTTTCAGTGACTCTATGTTATGGCAGTTGGCTTTGAGAGGGTAACTGTCTTATTGAAGGGCCTGTGAAAGTGGGTTATCTTGATCTACAAGGCCATCCAGCAAGTTAAGAAGCTCAGGTTGAGAATTGAAGTAATATCTTGTATGGTGGACATACAGATATATTCATCTCCCTGACTTTACCCAGTGGATTTACCTTGCTAAGTTACCTGTGTTCCTGAGTCAAGCTGATATATCTGTGAAGCAGCCCAAGGATATCTTAGTGAGAAACCCTTTTCCCCTGGACCAGTCAGTCTCTGCTTTATCAATAGTCTTAAAGTGTTAGTTGGCCCTTTTCCCTCATTACCTAACCCTGTTTAAACGTTAAACTGACTTTTTATTCTTCCTGGTGTTCTCTCCTCCAAACCATCAAGGACCCACAGAGCTCATTGTTTCCCTGGCTAGTTTGGATTTCAGTCAAAATTGTCTGTTACCCCAGCTAAGCTGTTCCTCTGTCATTCCCTACCGATTTCCCAAATCCACTGTGAGTTTCATTTTGTTTATTTATTATATCCCTAGTGGGGTCTGTGTGTGTGCCCCAGTGTGTTTTCCCTTGTGTGGTCCCAGTTTCTCAACTGCCAAGAATAGAACCCAGATCCTCTGGTCCTTTCTCCCCAGTGCTCTTTCTGGTACATCCTTCTGCTTCAAGAAAAATGGTTTTTTGTTTTTTTTTAACTTTTAGATCTAAATGTAGGCTTCTTCCTTCTCTCTTTTCCCTATCTATACATGGTTCCTCCCCCATCCCCTTCCAGGTTATAGTGTTTCTGCTAACCTTCCAAGGAAATTATCAGTACTGTTGGAGTACTGCCTTAGAATTTGCCTCATTTATCTGTTAAATTTATCTGTTAATATTTAGAGTTTGAGGTCTCCTGGCCCAATTTTCATGAAGCCACAGTCTCCAACATGCCACAATAAAATATTAGAGCCTTACTGCCTCCCACTCCCACTCCCACTCCATTTGCCAAAATATTTCTTGAAGCTTCTCAGTTGCATTGGGCTTACTCTAATTTATCCTTTTCTTGCTCTTCTTCCCCATCTGTTAAAATTACTATTTGACAGATAAATTTCAGATAAAAACAATTTCTATTTGACAGATAAATACATACAGAAAGAGGGGAGATCAATTAACAAAAGAGAAAAAAACAAAAAGAAAGAATTCATATTCCTATACCTATACAAGCTCTTCCATTAGGTCCCAGTTGTAGCCCAGCTGATGGACACAGACACCGTACCTCATCTTTGGTGTCTTCGCAACCATATTGGCAGTTTGTCATGGCACAGGTCCTCGAATCTAAAAGTAAATATAAGTAAGCATTTAATTTGAAGAGTCCAATAGCTCCGTTCTCAAGTCTGTGTAGATCATATTTTCCTGGCTCTCTCTTTAATTTTCATGCAATTCTAATTAATCAAATTCAACAAGCATTTGTTAATCAATCACTAAACATCTGTTAAAATCTTCTTATGTACCAGGCATGGTGCTAAGTACTGGGGATACAAAAAGAGACAAAAGACAGTTTCTGCCCTAAAGAAGCTGATAATCTAATAGGGAGAAAACAAATATGTACATGCAAAAGACACACCCACATACCTGTACACACGCACCCACACATGGAGAAGAGGAGCAAGAAAAGGATAAATTAGGGTAAACCCAATGCAACTGAGAAGCTTCAAAAAATATTTTGGCTAATGGGGTGGGAGTGGGAGGCAGTAAGGCTCTAATATTTTATTGTGGCATGTGGGAGACTGTGGTTTCTTGAAAACCGGGCCAGGAGACCTCAAACTCTACTAGGTCTGAAGGATTTGCAAAGAGCTCCATTATGGCCCAGACTGGGTATCCATCAGCTGAGGACTAAACTAGTTCAGTTCACAAAAAAAAAAAAAAAATTCACCCACAGCAGGCTGGTTTGGTTCCTGAGTGATGGATATTTTTGGCCCCAGAAACTCAGACACAGACTACCCGATAAAGGCAGGGAGGATTCAACCAAATAGTTAATCAATCAAGAAATATTTATTGACTTCTTACTATATTCCAGGCAACTCTCTAGAAGCTAGGGATTCAAATACAAAGAATGAAACAATCTCTACCTTCAAGGAATTTAGATGGGATGAGAACAACATGTACATAAAGAAATATTCACAGAATAAATATAAAAAATACAAACACACTTCCCAGCTGTGTGACCCTGGGCAAGTCACTTGACCCCCATTGCCTACCCTTACCACTCTTCTGCCTTGGAGCCAATATACAATACTGACTCCAAGACGGAAGGTAAGGGTTATTTAAAAAAAAAAAAGATGAGTTATATAGGCAGATCTCATCTTATAAAAAATACAATATAAATGAAATAATAGAGAGGCAAAGGGAGAGAGTACATGTGAATGAGTATGTGCGAGGAGTGGAGGGAGGCCGTACTGGTGACCAAGGTGGGGGCTCTTCTCTTTCCAAAGAAATGTAATATCTGAAAGGTTTTCTCTGTTCTATACAGACACTTAAGCTCCCACAAGATCCTCACTTTTCTTTGTTACAGAAAGGCTTTTCTTTTCAGGAATGCTTATCTGAAAGCATTCCTGGCAAGTCTTGGCAATATTCAGTGGGATGAGGTGTAAGATAGGTAGGGGACAGGAAATTCTCTGTCCCTGGAGGGCATTTGTCACCTCACTATGTTAAAAAAAAATCTTCTGAGGACTATTAAAACAAATTATTGCCTACTTTCCCACGACCTCGGGCTACCTGTTGGTCCTTCAACCAATGATAATATTTCCCTCTCCATCCCTCTTGTTTGGCTGGGCATCCCATGTCTTTCAAGCCATCTAGTTCCTCAGCATCATGGGTAAAAGACTAAAGGGCCCCCTCTACTTGGGGGAGAATGGCCAAGAAGGGTTTTTTTTATTACTTACTAGAACAGGTGCCATCTGGCATCAGCATGTAGCCACTGAGGCAATAGCACTTGTAGCTGCCATGGGTGTTCATGCATCTGTGTTTACAGGGCCGAGGTTTCAGTCCACATTCATTCATATCTGCAGGAATCATTCAGAAAAACAAAAAAGAATGCCTTTATCTTTGGAAATCCATGCTGCCTCATTCAGAAACTCCCTAAAAAAAACTACAGAGAGAAAAACAAAACAACCTCCATTTGAAATCATTCAGCAGACCAGTTATTAAAATGATTCTATGAAAAAATGATATAAAGGGGGCAGATTGATGGCTCAGTGGATTGAGAGCCAGGCTTGGAGACTAGAGGTCCTGGGTTCAAATGTAGCCTCAGATATTTCCTAGCTTTGTGACCCTGGGCAAGTCACTTAACTCCCACTGCCTAGTCCTTACCACTCTTCTGCGTTACAATTAATACACAGTATTTAATCTAAGATAGAAGGCAAGGGTTTCAGGGAAAAAGAAAAATGATATGTGGTGCTTCCCTATAGTCCAGCCAAAATAGGTTCTCTTGCTAGTTTTCATAAATGACACTCCTCTCTTTGTGCCAATTGTCTAGAATGACTTACATACAACTTTAAATATGTAAATATGACTTACATACAACTTTATTTTGGTTACAAGGGTCATAGATATAGAACTAGAAGGGACCTGGAAGTCATCCAGATTACTGAAACTGGAATTTATCTTTCTTAGCCTTTCCTTTATTGTTGGGTTTTGAGTCTGTGAAGTTGAATAAATGAGAAAAAATATTTATGTTTTACATATATGTACACATGTACATAACGATATCCTTATGATATATAATATAATATAAATTTATTATTAATTAATAAAATCAAATATATGTATATAAATTAAATATCTCACTTATTAATGACTACAAAAATACAGATGACTGCAAATCAGTTCTACCTTTCTAAGAAGATTTTGGATTGGGTAGAGAATCCATTTTTAAAAACCATAAATACTCAAAACAAGATAAAGGCATGGAAATTCGTATCCCTATTTTCCTTCTAAGCTCAGCTCAGGTATCATCCTCTTTCTGAGACTCTTCCGGATCCTCCTGACTACTACTACTTTCTTCCCAAATTAGTTTGTATTTATGTACTTGTTTGGGATATAACTAAGTATAGCTCAATTGCCTGTCTTGTTTGAATGGAAGGTACTTGTGGGAAAGATCTGTTTTACTTTTTTCTTTTCCCTGCCTCCAACATATGAGTAGGCATTTATTAAATATTTGTTAATTAATTTGAGATATAATTTAACATAATATGATACAATAATAAGACAATGTAATATGATGTAACATAACACAACATATAATATGACATAATGTAATATAATAGTATAGCATAGCATAATGTAATATAATATAATATAGCATAGCATAACATAACATAACATAACATAACATAACATAACATAACATAACATAACATAACATAACATAACATAATATAATATAATATAATATAATATAATATAATAACCCTTCACTGTTAAGTGAAGGGAGAGATGGAGCTCTCTTTATAGTAATTTTCCTTTCTGCTGGATGGCTGGGTTTCACTTTAATGGAAACCTTTTCCCTTCTCCAATATCCATTCTCCCTCATCAATCCCAGGCATAAACAGGGGAGTGAAAAACCAGTGACTGTACTTAATAGGAAAGTAGGAGACAGACATCACATCACACAGCTCCAATGTAGAGCTGACTAGGACTCTTGGATGGAGTTCCTGGGAAATACTTCGGTTGGCATGCTGGGGCTTGTCACTGTTAATGTATATCTGGAAACTGGAGCCAGGGTTACTTAATAAGAAAGACTATTCAGGAAAAGATAGATTGCTCTGAAATTTGAGAAAATTGGGGCACTTTCTCTTCCCAGGCTTCTGATTCCCACAAACATTAATATTTTACTAGAACTTGAAAAAGACCTAGAAAGGAAACATTTATTTCAAATCCCTTGATAAGGAGTCTGTTTGAGAGATGAAAATATGTAGAAAAATGGGTTTTCATGGTATGAAGCCAACTGGTAAAGGATATATATATACATATACATATGTATATATATATATATTCATGTTTATGTTTATATATATAAATGCTGTTATTTATGAGAAAGACATTCTCAGGCCATGTTTCCCCCCAAAATAGGATATATTTCTTAGCATTCCCTTAGGGGCTAAAAAAATCTCAACTAATAGAGACAAAGTTATTGGCAGGAACTCAGAAATGTTTATCTTTGGCTACAGGATCATTTGAGATAGTTGAAATGAGGCCAGCTTAGTGTATAGTTGTTGGTGCTGTTCAGTTGTGCCCAACTTTTCATGACCCCATTTGAAGTTTTCTTGGAAAAAATATGTAGGAGATTTGCCTTTTTCTTCTCTAGCTCATTTTATATAAGGAAACGGAGGCAAATGGGATCAAATGACTTGCTCAGGGTCACACAGCTAGTAAGTGTTAGAGACCAGATGTGACCTCCAGAAGGGGAATCTTCCTTCCTCCAGGCCTGCCAGTCTTATCCACTGACCATGTAGCTGCTCCATACTTTCAATTAAGGGGCAAGACTGACAAGGCTAGCTATCATAGCAAGGAATGAGGATGTCACTTCTTAACTAGAACTTCACCACTGCCTCTTAACTGAGGCAGTGTGGAATAGTGGAAAGAACTCTGGTCATGGAATCATGAAGACATAGGTTCAAATCCTGCCTTAGAAAATGATTAGTTGTGTGATCTTGGGGCAAATCAATTAATCTACCTCCTCTGTAAAATGTGGAGGTTGTGCTTGACTCTTCTGGCTCTCTCTGTCTTTCTGTCTCTCTTCTCTCTCTTTCTCTCTGTCTCTGTCTCTCTCTATTTATACATATATATATGTATATATAATATATATATAACAATTTCATATTATGAATCCAGCTCATCCTTGAGGAAAGGGGGACCCTAGGTGGCCACCAGTTCTCAGGGCCCAATTTTTCTTTAGGCATTTGCTAAATTGTGTGCTCTGTTTTTCAGCTGGACGTGCTATTCTAATAAACCTTTCAGAACCTTTCAGGAATGTGGCAGTATAGCCCAATAACATTTGATCATGGCAACTGGTTGGAAAATATAATATTTTCCACAAATAGCACCATAGTCAGAAGTAGACAATTGCACTGAAGAGTTTCCACTCACCATGTAAGCCAGAACAGTATTATAAAAAGAGCTCTGGACTCAACATTGGAAGACCTGGATTTGAATTCCGATTCTCCTATGGGTGATTAGAGATGAGTCATTGATCTTCCTTAACTTTAGTTTGCTCATCTAGGCAACTGGGTGGTAAGTGTAAGACCTAGAGTCAGGATGATCTGAATTCAAATCTGGCCTTTGGCTTTTCCTAGATGTGTGGCCCTGGGTAAGTCTCTTAACTTGTCTGCCTGTTTTCTCATTGGTAAAATGGGACTAAAAATACCACCTACCTTCCAGAGTTGTTGGAAGGGTAAAATGAGCTATTTTAAAAGCACGAAGAAAACTTTAAAATGCTATATAAATGTATATTATCATTATCTCGAAAATGATGGGGTTGGGTTCAATTACAGACTGAAGCTCTGAGTCTATAATCCTATGAAGATGGATGACAAGCAGTTCTTATGAATTAAATGAATACCATTCAAGTTGATCCAGACTTATAAAAGGCAACATTATCTAGCAAAAAAAAATATTAGTCTGGAAGCCAGACTCTGTAAGACCTTAAGGAACTTAGCTGTAGGACATCATACCAACCTTGACTGCAGGTTTTCCCTGTAAATCCAGGAAAACATTTACATTTGTTTGGCCCCACACATTCACCATACTTGCATCCATGGTCACAAATGGCTGTAGAGCAAAAAAAAAAAAAAAAAAAAAAAAAAAAAAAAAGACAGGTTCAAGACATCATGAAGATCAAAAACAGCAGCAGACATTGCTGTGGAATTCTGACTTCTTAAACATATCCACATTCTATCACACAACAGATGTGCAGCCAGAAATGGGCTTAGTCTTCGATCTTTGAGGTCTGCTATCTATTATCTACCTGCTGGGAGTCAGGAAGCTGAAGGATGTTCTTTTACTTATTAGATTCATTCTCTTCCCCCAAAATGAATGCTGGTTTATTATTTTATTTTTGCTTAAGAATGCTACCACTATGGCATAAACATATTTTGAATTCTTTCTACTAAAAAAGTCCGGGGGGCAGCTGGGTAGCTCAGCGGATTGAGAGCCAGGCCTAGAGACGGGAGGTCCTAGGTTCAAATCCGGCCTCAGACTTTCCCAGCTGTGTGACCCTGGGCAAGTCACTTGACCCCCATTGCCCACCCTTACCACTCTTCCATCTATGAGCTAATTCACAGAAGTTAAGGGTTTAAAAAAAAAAGTCTGATTTTTCCTTATATAAATGGTCAAACAACTGACCACTAGCCTCTTTACAATTTCATCTTCTTATTTTTCAGAAACTCTTATCTTTTATTTTATTTTATTATTTTTTTCATTCAATAAACATTTATTAGACACCTAGTATGTGCTAGGCACTGTGATAGGGAAAGAAAATATAAACAGATGGATTGAAAAAGAATTTTATCTATGAAGTTCATAATAAATAGCTGAAGCCATATATTAAGATTATTTGATAGAATCGAGTGGAAAAGGATGAGGAAAGATGGGAATAATATCTTTGTTCATTTACTTATTTATTTATTTTTTAAACTTTCATTTTAGATACGAAGCATCAATTCAAAGTCAGAAGAGTGGTAAGGGATAAGCAACCACAGCTAAGTGACACTGCTAGGAAATGTCTAAGGTCAGATTTGAACCTAGGATCGCCTGTCTCTAAGCCTGGCTCTCTATTCACTAAACACCTAATGTCTCCTTATAGAACCATGGAATGTTAGAACTAGACAGGTCCTTAGAAATCATCTAGTAACAGAGGAAGCCTTTTATTTGCATCTAGTATTTAATATTTCATCTGGTATTTAATTGTTTTGATGTTATTTAATTGTTTTCAGTCACATCTGACCCTCTGTGATCCTTTTTGGGGTTTTCTTGGTAAAGAGACTGGAGTGATTTGCCATTTCCTTTCCCAGCTCATTTTACATACCTGTGAGTGACTTGCACAGGGTCACACAGCTAGTAAGTATCCAGATTTTAATTTGAACTTCCGGACTGTAGGCCTGGAATGTTATCCACTGTATCATCTACCTCTCTTTATAGGAATTTGCTTGATTATATTTTCCTGAATGCTTTATGCCTTTTATAACATCTTAGGTCTTTAAGAACTCACATGATTAGGAAAATATTCATTTATTTATTATTATTATAAAATTATAGTGGAAGACAATTTCTTAATCACTTGATTGGAAAACATCAATTTTATCTGGACACTCCTTGAGATAAAACTTCTAATGGTTCTCCATTTCCTGAGGCATTAAAATCTAAACTCATATCGAATGTTTTCCAAATTTGGACCCAATCTACCTATCCATCCTTGTTTTCAACTACTCCTCAAATATAAAATTCCTAACTCCATTTAAGTAAAAAACAAAACAAAACTGTTTACTGTCTCTCAACCATTTCAGGTCTTTGTTCATGCTGTTCTTCCTAACTGAAATACTCTTGTTTCTTCTTCTCTATCTATCCTATCCCTTAAGAGCTGTTCCAATCTCTTTTAAACCTTCTCCAACCATGTCACTCCTTATTTAGCCTTCTACTTCACATTGGCATGCTTGCTGTTGCCCACCTAGAACCTTCCCTCTCCCACCTACCTTGGCATAAGTAGCTCCCCAAGTCTGTAATGCACTCCCTCCTCGCCTCTGACCTGCAGAATCACAGCTCATCAACTACCTCCTGCATGAGCTCTTTCCCAATCCCTTCATTTATTACTAATTTTGGTACATCATGTTCATTTTTATTTACTTATTTGGGTACAGGCTGTCTCCCCTGGGAAGACTGTTCACTCCTCGAGGGCAGAGCCTGTATCGTTTTTTTTTTTTTTTTTTGGTTTTTGTACATACTAGTGCCCAGGTCTTAAATAATTGCACTTAATAAATGTCGGTAGAACTGATTTCCAGCCTCTTCCTTTCACTTCATTGGCAGCCAAGTGATCAAGGAGTATAAATAAACTACCTGTTTTGCCTTAACTTTTGGAGAGAAAAATAAAAGAATCTGATATCACATGTCTTTCTGGATGGGGAAAGGGCTAGGAAATATCCCCTCAGATAAGAAAACAATGTGTGCGTGGTGGGGAGGGAGACTGGAGTCAGTAAGGTCACTGACTATTTTTTAGGTCTTGATGACTGTCTTTCTCCTCTTTTCCTCATTATTTAATCTTCCCCTGCTTCCCATACTCAGAAAAGAAACAAAGGAGGAACCCAAAATAAGGTTAATGACAACAAAAGGTTTGGGCTCAAAATTTATATTTTCTAATTTGTCATAAATTCAGGTCCATCTGTAGGAATATAGCTAGGGATGGTCTGGTTTTCTAGGGTTAGTTGAAAGAAGGTAATTTTGAGATAAGCCCTGGGAAAGGATTCTGGGTAAGAAAGGAATTGTGGGAGTCTACAACTGAAAAAGAACTAAACTTTACTTCCTTCTTGGATTTCATCTGAGATGGGAGTGGGTTTTGTTTCTCTGTTTATAATTTCAAGCTGAAGGAGAGGTTTTGCTCTAAGGGATTCTCCTTGGAAGGTCAAGATTTTGTGGAGAAATCTTTGGCATCCAGATAGAGGATTTACTTGGAGAAACCCAATGGGTTTATTTATTATCAAACTGAGGGTAGGTAAAAAAGTAGAGAAGGGAAATGGGTGAAGGTACCCTAAATGATCTTGCCTAATTATTAAGACTAAAATAAACATTGAAGCACAAGTTGTTCCTAAGGTGCAGAGTATGGGAAGACCTTATGGGGCTCTCCCCAACTCTATTGCTGTTTGTTGCTGAGCCCAGAGGCTGTCAGGCCCCTGAGTCAGAAGCTGTTGTTTCTTGAAGTTAGCTGTTCACTCTTGCTTGATTTAAAGGTTGTTGGTTATGCCAATAAGGTATTGATTTGGCTAGCAATAAAGGTTGTCCCTACCTGCCTGCCTAATCCAATCTCCCCAAACTCCCAGGGCCCAGTTTGCCACCACCTCTTCCCTAATCCAAGGTGATGAAAGAAAAAAGTGAAGTCTCAGGGGTTTGTGGACCTCAATTTATACCCTATCCTTAACTGTCACCTTGGCACCTGGGGTGCTTTGCCAGGTTCTGTGTTCCAAAGTGACAAATTGCCATTTTATACCTATATAAAATGGCTGCCCATTTCTGCATATCACACTAGGTAGAGGATTTACTTGGAGAAACCCAATTTCACTGAGTCCAGTTTTCATCTGCCAGTGGTCCAGCTGCCAGAATTCTTATTGGCTAAGGTAATCCAAAGCTTTTCATCTATTAACTCTGGTTACTTAGTACAGCAACCAAACCCAGGGGGTTTCCTCTTTTTTTCTTTATTAATTACTGGTGGGAAGATTAAGTTAAGTTAGATAGCTTGAGAAAGGGTTTAGATAGCATAGCAAGGTGTAGGTAGGGCCCAGAGAAGAAACAGAAGGCTTCCCTTAAGGAGGGAATGTAGGAGTTGGGTGGAGGTAGTTTGAAGAGTATTAGGGTCATACCTATCCAGTTAACCTTATTCTTTTTGTTAAAATAAACTTTGTTTCCATAATCAAAAGGTTTGGTGCTTAATTGACCCTGAGGAGTTTTTAGTGGATTGTAACATCTAACATCCCTTTAGAACACTTCCACATTGCACATCATTAATTTAAAAACCAGGAAAAGGAAAAATGGTCCTTTTGGGTGAATGTGTGTGAGATTAAAGAATACCTTACATTGAATAAAGTGATTTCTTAGTCTCTTCTCTAGCTTTTAAAACATCTTTTCTACTTGTTGGAGGAAATGTCAAAATTAGAAGTCTGTTCCTGTTGCCCAACCAAATTGTCCCCAATAGCTAGGTGGTGTGACTGTGGATTGAATCCTGCCAAGGGAGTCAGAAGGATCTGAGTTCAAATATGGTCTCAGATACTTACTAGTCTTGTGACCCTGTGCAAGTTGATTAATCTCTGTTTCCTCAACTGTATAATAGTAGTATCTATCTCTCTCCCAGGGTCACAATGAAGATCAAATAAAATAATATTTGTAAAGTGCTTAGCATGGTGCTTGACATATTGTAAGTACTTAATAAATGCCTTTTTTCCTTTTCTATCAGATCTTCTGCTGACAATAATATTTAGGAAAACAAAGAGAGTTTGAAAATAATGACAGAAAAGTCCTTTGGGACAAACAGAGGTCAATGGAGGAGACTAATAAGAGGGAAAGTTAGAGGTTTATCTTTCACCGGGTTTGCGTAGGCATCCCTAGCAAGCCTTGCAGACTATAAGCAGGCTCAGAAATAAGCAGTTCAGTGATCAGGTATTCACCCTATTATTTGGTGGTGTGTTGAGCAACCATGTTGTACACAATAACAGCAATCTGGTACAATGATCAACTGTGAGTGACTTAACTATTTTCATTGATGCAAGGATCCAGGAAAAGTCCAAGGGAATCATGATGAAATCACTGCCATAGAAGGAAGTGAGGAAGTATGAATATAGACTGAAGCATACCATTCTTCATTTTATTTCCTCCATGAATTTTTCTTTAGTGTAAGTGAAATATGCCTTCTTACACAATATGATGAACATGGAAATATGTATTAAGTAATAACACAGGTATGACCTGTATCAGTGATGGTGAACTTTTTAGAGACCGAGTGCTCAAACTGTACCCTCATGTCACCTGTGAGCCCCCTGCCTTACCCCGGACAGGGCAGGGAGGAAGCGCTCCCGTTGGGCTGCTGGGCAGAGGGGCAGGTGATGGGAGAAATGTCCTCAGGCTTGTGTGAGAAGGGGAAGGAAGCAGCCCCCTCTGGCACACTCTGGTGCCATAGGTTCTCCAATATGGACCTATATCATACTACTTGCTATCTTGGGGAAGGGGGAGGGATGGGATGGAGAGAATATGGATCGCAGAAAGTTAGAAAATGATTATTGAAAATGTACTGACATGTAATCTGGAAAAAAAACCTTAAAAAAAGAGAGCAACCATGAAAATTGAGCAAAAGATGATCCAAAGGATGAATTCCATAAGACACATTTGCAAATTAAAACCAAAAAGTTGGGCCAAGAAGTTGCTAGCATCTTCAGGATCCCTCATGATGAAGATACCAAATACTATATTTAATATAGCACATCTGGTCCCCTCTAACTACAAATGAGCTCTTGCAAAAAAAGGCAAGTCCTGCTTTCCTTTATAGCAGGGATTCTTAGAGGTCTGTGGATTCATTTAAAAATATTTTGATAACTATATTTCAATATAATTAGTTTCCTTTGTAACCCTATGCATTTTTATTTTATGCATTTTAAAACATTATTGTGAGAAGGAGTTAATAGGTCTCATATGATGGACAGCTGAGTAGCTCAGTGGATTGAGAGCCAGGCCTAGAGACTGGAGGTCCTAGGTTCAAGTCCAGCCTCGGACACTTCCAGCTGTGTGACCTTGGGCAAGTCACTTGACCCCTACTGCCCACCCTTACCACTCCTGGGCCAAGGATGGTCCCTAGCCCGGATGAAAAAAGGAGGAGGGTTGGGTGTGGGGCTAGCAACCCCACCCTGTAAAAACTACATCTGCTAAAGAAACTGCAACCTAAAGTAGGGGCAGCTGGGCTAGCTCAGTGGATTGAGAGCCAGGCCTAGAGATGAAAGGTCCTAGGTTCAAGTCCGGGCTCAGATACTTCCCAGCTGGGTGACCCTGAGCGTGTCCCATTGTGTGTCCCATTGCCTACTGGTTGTGGCCCTATGCTCCTAGAATGGAGTCCCAGGATAAAAAAAAAATATGATGGGCAAATGGGACCTTGAAACAAACAAATAAAAAGGTTAAGAACCTTTGCTTTATAGGAATGGCTTAAATGAAATCCTATAGGATTCATCAAAGTAGCTTCCATGGTCTGTATAATTTTAGAAACTATTATTGCTACTTTGAGAGATTCTATGTGTCATACTTCTTCTTTCTGCCTAAAAAAAATCACCATACAATTTGAAATACATGTTTTCACTTTCGTAATTAAAAAGACAGTAAATCTACATTGCTATATAACAACTGTTTCACCATCAATTTCTATTTCAGGACTGAGAGTTTGTTGGTCCCTTCTACATTCAAGTCAAATGGTATTTAGAGGACTAACATCCATTTGATAGTTATATTTTACCAGTGACAATGGTATCATTTGGTATAATTCTATGCCATGTCTTCTCCATTTGGGTCATCATTTCCCCATTCTCCACACTTGAACCTCCTTGGATCCTAACTGTAGAATAATTGCCTTTTCTTGCCCAAATTCAGGCCTATCTTACTTTTTGGCCATCTCCATGCCATAACCCTCTCTACTATCCACAATCTCTCTGGAACTTCTAGATGGGAATTCTCAACCTATAATGCCAAACACTTTCTGAAGTAAATTTATAATACTTGGCTCAAATTTTCTTTGAAAGAATTGTAAAAATAACTTAACATATGCATTTTCCCTTTAAGTCAACTCAAAATTTTGGCATTACTAAATGTAGGATATTTAATAATTAAAGTATAAGGAAAATATTTTTTCTTTGTAATATAAATCCATTGCCTGGATTATTTATAATCTAGGGACACCATTCTACTGGATATAGAGCTTCAAGAATAACTTTGAATAGATGAATTTATTATTGAGATCATCCTTAACATGAGATGAGGATATTAATCCTGGAGAAGGTCAATAATTGCAGATGTTGACCTATTTAGGACAAGGATTAAAAGGTCATGTTTCACCTTTTAGGTAAAATTCAACATACTCATTACAATAAAAGAACAGAAACCACAATCAATCACCATTTATTAAGTACCCACTGTGTGACAAATATTGTGCTAAATGTGGCAGATACAAGAGGCAAAAGACAGTTCTTAACCACCATCTAACCTCAAAGACAATAAATATGCAAATATATACAACCAAGCTACATGCAAAGTTAATAGGAAATAATTAACAGAAGGAAGAAACTAGAATTAAGAGGAGTTAGGAAGGGCCGAGAAGGGCAAACTCACCTTTTTTCTATGTTAGCTGGGTTTTGCCAAATTTAAGAGAGGAAGAGAGCTCTTTTCCTGACATTTTTGCACAATTCACAAATTATAAAATCATAGGCAGAAGGAAATTTAGAAGCCATGGATTCCAATTTTCTTTCTTTCAGATAAGACCAAGAAAGAATAAATAGGTTCTTTAGGGCCACCTATCTAGCAAATAGCTGAGGTAGTACTCGAATTTAGATTTTTCCAACTTCAGCCTCAGTGTATTTTCCACTGTGCCAGCTACATTAGAAGGTTAAACCCTATGGATTTTCAGAGAATCAGATCCCTCACCTGGGAATTCTGCTATCCAGTTTTCTTTACCAATAGTGGACATCATGAAGCCATCAGTTACTCAAGCTTGAAAATCTTTGGGTCATCTTTGACTCTTTCATATCCCTTTTCTATTTTCTTTTACATCTAATCAATTATTGAGTTGCTTATTCTACCACTGGAATATCTTTTGAACCCTGCCATGATTTGAGTTTAAGGCCCTTATTGCTTCTTATATAGACTAATGACTAAGGAGGCATGTGCCTACCAAATTACCTTCGCAGAATCCTTTGCTGTTCTTCCTCCATCCATAGCAGCATTCAAAATTAGGGCCATAGTGACAGATGCCAGGCTGGTCTGTAAATGCCAATGGTCTGTGACTTCTTGAGCTGTGGATAAAGTACCATATATCAAAATGGACAACCCAGAGACTGGGACTATGATGTCTATAATAATTATAATATAATATAATATAATGTAATGTAATGTAATAATATAATATAATGCAATATAATATATGATATGATATAATAGGATATAATAAAATATGATACAATATAATATAATGATATAATATAATATAATGATATAATATAATATAATATAACATAACATGTCCTACTAAGTGACAGAAGAGATAGTAATTATCTGGTTAATTTAAGTAGTCATTTGGATCCCCAAGATATTTTTCCTCCCTTAACTTAAATATTCAGTTTAGCTTTTCAATAAAATGACATTTGGTAAATATTTATAAATTGGTCACTGTGTGATACAATAGGGGAAACAAAACTAAATAAAATGTCTTCTTTATCCTTAAGGCACTAAGTGTATAAAAGGGAGATAGGTGTATTCCAAAAATTATCAAACAAAGCAGAGCATGATAAATGTCTAAAAGAGAGCCAGAATAGTATTGTGAGAGTTTTGAGGAGGGAAACTCCATTTAGGATTGGGAGAAATCAATCATGGAGGAGGTGGCATCCAAGGCTTGGCAGAAGAGTATGTGGTACTGTGCCAATCAATACTTCAGGATCTGTGATTTTGAGGTTTATGAAAATAGATAATGGAGGGCACCAGGGATGTTACAATAAATCTAAATGGTTGTGAGTACACACTCTGGGTAGTAGGAGAGACTGGACCAGGATGGGGAGACCAGAGTTCACTAGATTAACACAGGAATGACAGTTGGCCTCAACTGTCACCCAGCTTCCCTAGGCCAGAGTCTAGAAACCAGCAGGCAAGATAAAAGGTTTTAACAGGTTTAATTATATTTAACTAAAAGGTGGGAAAGGGATTTCTATACTTAAAATCTAAAGAGCAAAACCACAGGGCAAGGGGAGGACTTCTCTACTCTAATCTTAGTGATCTAAGCAGGCAGAGCCCAAAGGAACAGTAATGGAGTCACTGGGAGGCTGCATCAGACCTGGTTCCTACCAGGCTTGACCAGCATAGCTAAGGGCTGAGGGTGGCTTTGGGAGTTTTCTCACGGTAATCCACAGATGATTACAGGATGTCAAAAGCCAAGGTGATCCACGGTATCCAAGCAGAGAGAGTGTGCTTGAGATGCTGTCACCAGATCCCAAACTTCTCCTCCACCTGGTGCTGCTCTGTAGATTTTGTCCTCTTTGTTAGAAACCACCACCACTCAGGATCTCAGGGAAATCGGGATGCAGGGTGTCCTTTACTCTGAGATCTCCCAGGGCTAACAACAGTTTGTGCCAACTCCTAATGGAGTCCCTCTCAGAGCACAAGCCACTTCTTCCTGCTCCTTCATTCCATCTTGGAATTCTCCAGCTCCAGCCTTTCCTGCTAGGTGAACCTTAATTCTTAATTAATTACTACCTAATCTTCCTCACAACAGGTTGTTGTGAGGATAAAGTGAGATAATATTTGTAACACAGCATAGTGTCTGGCTCATAGCAGGCACTAGATAAGTGTTATTTGTTTACTAATATTATTATTAAAATTTTGATGTGAACATATCCTCTGCCAGTATAGATCTCAAACCCTCTATGTTTTCAAGATTTTCCATGGCCAAAAACTTCATCATCCTGTGACCAATCTGATAATGAGTCTTCTGAATGTATCTGGGCTGATTCTTGGGATGATGGATATATAGTTGCATACTCAATGCCTATGAGGTGGCACAGTGTATGGAATGCTGGGTCTAGAGTCAGGAGGATCTGAGTTCCAATCTGATCTCAGACATGAGTTGTGGGATCCTGGGCAAGTCATTTAACTATTTGCCTCAGTTTCTTCATCCATAAAATAAGCTGGAGAAGGAAATAGCAAACCACTCTAGTATCTTTACCAAGAAAATCCTAAATGGGGTCAAGAAAAGTAAAAAAGAACTGAAATAACTTAACAACAATCAACGCCTTTTTGGGTTCTGTCATGATTTATATTGATAATATGGTTGGGTTCCCCTAGATCCCATCCACTCAACTCTTCCCTTTTTTTTTTTTAACCCTTACCTTCCACCTTGGAATTAATACTGCATATTGGTTCCAAGGCAGAAGAGCAGTAAGGGCTAGGCAATGGGAGTTAAGTGACTTGCCCAGGGTCACACAGCTAGGAAGTGCCTGAGGCCAGTTTTGAACCCAGGACTTCTCAACCCACTGAGCCACCCAGCTACCCCCTCAACTCTTCCTTTGATGTGAGAGTTGAGTGGATGGAGGCACCAGGCTATACACAAAATATATTAAGTAGGCATGTGCTTCATGTACACTGAATGTATTATATGGAATGACATTCCAGTGTTGTATTGTGCAGTGCTATTACTGGAGAGAGGAAGAAAAGATTGCTGAGCTCCTATCCATTACTGGTGTGCCTTATCTGGAGGGAGGGAGGTATTTTTTTGAATGAGGAACCCAATCTGTGAATTCATTGGTATAAGGATCTCCTCCAGAAGGAAGTCCCTATACCAGTGATGGATGGCACATACTCTGTGCCTGATCATCTTGACAGTTAAGTGGGGGATAGAGGCAGTAAGGGGTTCAGTGTCTTGCTCAGATTCACACAGCAGGTATTGTCAGACAGGACTTGACCCAGTTTTTCGTTAGTGGGGGCTGTGTTCTCCAGTTGCTCCACCTCCCTGCCTCTAGGACGAGTCTATAACTTATGAAACACTCAACATTAAAGTCTTGTGCATTCCTGACTTCCCCACTTCTGTTCTTGACACTCTGTTTTCTCAGTTAACCAGACTTGAGATATTTGTGTCACTGCTGACTCCCACATATCCCTTTTCTCCTATATCTAATCCATTTTCAAGTATTGTTCATTCTACCATGGGAGTAGCTTTTGAATACTGTCATAATTTGAATTCTGGGTTTTTGTTGTTTCTTATCTAGACTTTCAATCTAATGTCCTGACCTGAGCCTTCTTCTCTTTCAGTCTCATACACACCACTGCCAGGATAATCATTTTAAAACAAAGTTCTGATTAAATTCTACTCCTGCTCAAAAAATCACTAGTGACTTCCTCTGACCTACTAAATTAAGTCCCAGACTCCTAGCCTGGGATTTAAAGACTGCCCAACCTTTTCTCACTTTTCTACCATGATTTCTTTATAAACAGTCTCTGCTACAGCCAAACTAGATCTTGCTATTCCCTGAAAACATCATGTGTTTTTCTGCTTTTCTACCTTTGCTCATTTCCCTCTATGCCTGATAGACCTTCCCTTTTCCCTTTTCCTAAGTCTAGCTACTGAAATCCTACTTATTTTTAAGGAATCGTCTTTATGAAGCTTTTTCCAACCCTATAAATAAATGCACTATCTCCTTCTTCTGAGTCATGATCGAACTAAACTAAACTAGTTTATAGCCCATTTATGCTATTTATCATAGTTTGCCTTGTATTATAGTTATTTGTGTAATTATTTCATCTTTTCTAAATTAGATGTTTCATGAGGGCAATACATTTTGCATTTCCTTTATCTTACAATTTATTGACACTGTAGTCTGGCCAAATGAATACAGTTCTATAGAACTAGAAGCTATTTAATTTTATCCCCATATATTACTTTTAAGAGAATAAATTTTTTTTTCAGGGTAATATGTATGAGAAACTTTGCAAAACCCATTTTGCCTCCCTGCCTCCCAGCTCATCCCAGTTTATTTTTTACATTATTGGCTTCATTTAATGTAAAACCTGAAGCATGAAGATTAGGATTAACTTTATTACCTAGCTCAATGATGGTGAACCTTTTAAAAAGGACCAAGTGCCCAAACCACAACCCTCACACTGCATGTAAGCCCTCCCTGACGCCTTACCCTAAAGGGGAGGGAGGAAGTGCTCCCATTGGGCTGCTGGGTGGAGGGGTGGGTGAAGTGAGGACTGTCCTCAGGGGCATGGAGAGGTGAAAGGGAGCAGCTCCCTCTAGCATGTGTGCTATAGGTTCGCCAACATGGACTCTCTTAAGTAGTAAGAAAATTAACTATTTCATAATACAGATTTTCTTATCAATTAAGAGAGAGAGAGAGAGAGAGAGAAGCCAAATAGTAACATAGATAAAAAATAACCCAAATAATAATAGATAAAAATAACTCAAATAAGAATAAATAGATAATAACGCAAATAATAGATAATAATGACTTAAATAATAAATAACTCAAATAATAATAGATAACAATAATCCAAATAGTAACAGATAATAACAATCAAAATAAAAATGATAATTAATAATAAATAATAACATTAATAGATAAAAAGCCAAATGCATCCAAAAAGCAAAATTTTAGTTGAAAATAAATATGCTGCTTTGGAACTATGCTCAAAAGGCTCTAAAAGTGGGCATAGCCTTTGATCTAGCAATACCATTATTAGGTCTTATATCCAAAAGAGACCAAAAGGGAAAAGGACCTATTTTTACAAAAATGTTTACAGTACATCTTTATGTGGTGGAAAAAAATTGGAAATTGAGGGGTTGCCCATCAATTGGGGAATGGCTTAACAAGTTGTGGTATGATTATGACAGAATACTATTGTGTTGTAAGAAATGATTAGTAGGATGATTTTGGAAAAATTTGTAAAGACTTACACAAATAGATGCAAAGTGAAGCATGCAGAACCAGAAAAACATTGTACATAGTGACAGCTATATTTTTTGATGAAGGACTGTGAATGACCTATTTATTCTCAGCAATGCAGTGTTCCAAAACAATTCCAGAGTCACATGATGAAAAATGTCATCTGCCCTCCAAGAAAGAACTGATGGAGTCTAAATGCAGACTGAAATATACCATATTTCACTTTCTTTCTATTTCTTTTTTTGTTTGAGATCTCTTCCACAAAATAACTAATATGGAAAAATGTTTCACATGATTGCACATGTAAAATCTATATAAAATTGCTTACTGTCTCAGGGAGAGGGGTGGGGTAGCAAGGAGAGAAGGAGAGAGAGTGGGAAGGAGGAAGAGAATTTGGAACTCAAAACTTAAAAAAAGAATGATTAAAATTGTTTTTACATGTAGTAGGGGAAAAATAAAATATTTTAAAAAGGTTATCTTGCCTTGAATTTCTCATAATAAATACAAATAAGTGGAATAACAGAAAGATAGTTGTGATTATTTGCATGTCTATTGAAGAAAGCAAAGAAACAGAAAGATCCTTCAAAGATTTATTTTGAGAATATCTCATTAACAAAGAATACAGGATGTAATTTCTTTGAGGACAAGGAATCTACTTCAGGCAGGACCTACATATGGGAAAAATACGAATTAATTAAAATTTGTTAAATTAAATTGAATGTATATTTGGTGTCTTTAATGTGAAGGGTGACTCAGAACAAGAGGGTGAAAAATATGTTGGGGAATATAATTTAAGATGCATAAGTGAAATGTGGCAAAGGTTTATAGACTACACAGGAACTTCATTACTTTATGAATGGTTTTTTTTTCTTTTCTTTTTTAAAAAAACAAACCGTTACCTTCCATCTTAGAATAAATATCATATATTGGTACCAAGTCTGAAGAGTGGTAAGGGCCAGACAATGGGGATTAAATGACTTGCTCAAGGTCACACAGCTGGGAAGTGTCTGAGCTCAAATCTGAACACAGGACTTATCTCTAGGCCTGGCTCTTAATCTACTGAGCCACCTAGCTGTTCCCTGAACATTTTCTTCAAGAAAAGAATCAGAGAATACCAGGCACAGGGGTACCTAACTCCCAATGCCTGACCCTTAACTGTCTTCTACTTTGGAACCAATGCAGAGAAAGGGAAAGGATTTAAAAGAAAAAGGAAAAGAAGATAACAGGTATAGAAAGTACAAACAAGAATGTTAAAAAAATGAAATTGTCAAAAAATGTCTAAAAAATAGATAAAATAAGCTCGATGCAAAAAAATGAATAAATATGCTACCCTTTTGTTAGGGCTACAGAAACAGGGAAAGGCCATGAGGACCCAAGGCCAACTGAGTACAACTCTTCCTGATCCCATTAGAGGTTTTCTTGACAAGAAAGCTGGAGAGCACTTTGCCATTTTATTCTCCAGCTCATTTGACAAATGAGGAACTGAAGCAAATGGGGTTAAGTGACTTGTCCAGAGTCACACAGATCTGAATTTAATTTGGGCTTCAGACACTCACCAGCTGTGTGATCCTTGGACAAACCACTTAATCTTACTTAACTTAACCCATTGGAGAAGGAAATGGCAAACTGTTCCACTATCTTTTTAAAGAAAACACCATGGACAGTCTTGGCATCTATGGCTATAGTCACAGAAGTGAATGAACAACAAAAAAAAGATAATCCAATTGGTTAGTGGTTAAATATAACTGGGGGCAAGGAGTAGGGGACCACACCGTACAATTACGGGAATACAACTGGTGAGAGCTGGTGCCGTTTGCAGAGAGCCTAGATGCCAGAGAATCTTAGGAAAGAGGTGAAATTTGACATGCCTGATTTTCAAACAGTGGGAGCCAGAGCAGCAGTGTCACCTAAGACCATATTTTCCAAATATTAATGAATCATCTCACTTAAGCTTGCTGTGATTATTACCTTTGTTTGAGAGTAGCTTCCTGGATAAATAATAATAGAATTTTTTTCCATGGGAATAACTTGAATAGCATAATAGCATATAGAACTAGAAGAGATCTCAAATAATAATAACTGGCATTTATTGAGCTTTAAAGCTTTCAAAATGTTTTATGAAAATTTTCATTTTATTCTAATGACAGTCTGGGTAGGTAAGTGCTCCTGTCATCCAAATTTTACTGATTAAGAAGCTGAGGCAGACAGAGTTAATAAGTGTCCACAGCTGGACTGGAACTCAATTCTTCCTGACCCCAGGCCTCAGTGCTCTATCTCCTGCAGCAGTTAGCTGTCTAAAGATGATCTAGTGACCAGTCCATTCATTTTGGAGATGAGGAAACTGGTCAATCGACCCTCTTATGCATACACAGCTTGGATTTGGAAAAACTAGGAAAAGAAAACTCCCAGCTTTGGGCTTTTTCCATGTTCTTTCCAATATTCATTCCAGGCATACTGCCTCTGCAAGAATAGAGGGGAAACTGAAAAGAAAATCCAACAGGTCTCTAAAATATGCTTAAAGTTAGACATGAAGATCCAAAGAAAACTAATTATGATTCACATGATTTAAAATACATCTAATTGCACATTTATGTTACAAACTTTGTTGGGAGTACACAGGCTCCTTTGAACAGATGGCTGGATCCATTCCTTTCTTTGCTAGTCAAATTCAATTACTATGAGCTTAGGTTCATAGGGTAATAGTTTTAGAGATGGAAGTGGTTTTAGAAATTCTCTATCCAGACTTTCTTGTTTTATAATTGAGGAAATTGAAACCCAGAAGTACTGAACTGGGAAAATTTTCAGGCAAAAGTTAACTACAAGATGAAATTCACTTATTTATTAGACTTATCTACTTCATATAAAGAAATCTTTTCCCTCAAACATCAATGTTCATTGTTTTCACGCGCATATGTTCAAGGCAAAGGTAAAAACAATAAAGATCTGGATTGTGTATATTTCACCTAAGTCAGGTTATATGTCAATATGCAAAAAACCAAACTTTAAATCTTTCTTCAGAAGTGAGTATAATATCACTCTTATAGTCAAGAGCTTTTTTTGTTATTATTTTTTTTAACCCTTACCTTTCGTCTTGGAGTCAATACTGTGTATTGGCTCCAAGGCAGAAGAGTGGTAAGGGTAGGCAATGGGGGTCAAGTGTCTTGCCCAGGGTCACACAGCTGGGAAGTGTCTGAGGCCAGATTTGAACCTAGGACCTCCCGTCTCTAGGCCTGGCTCTCAATCCACTGAGCTACCCAGCTGCCCCCTCAAGAGCTTTTTAAAGTGCAAGATTTCTGCCTACTTTGTGGTCATTTCTCCCATAAATTTGTATTTTGCAAAAAAAAAAGGATAAAGAATATACCCTTACTGATTTCTCATTAATATTTGGTTTTTGACCAAATCAGAAAAGTTAACAAATTCAGGTTTACTTTTATGAAACACATATACACATACTCTATCAGAAAGGAAGGTTGTTCGAGAATTTAGAATCATTTAAAAGATTTTTATGTTTTGGCTGTTACATGAATGTCAAAGAATGGAGAAATCCTATGCTGTGAAGGTATGATACAAAACATGTTTCCTAAAAGAGAAGTAACATAAAACATAGATTTTGTAAAAAAAAAATCACTAGAGAATCACATGAGCCCATTACATAAACAAAATATCTTTTAATTAATTGTGTTTATGCAGATCTCTTCTAGTAGTTTCAAGAAGTCACTGGTTAAAATGTAAAATTCTATTACATTTAGGCAGTTGTTTCATTAAACACAAATATAGTCGAGTAATTTCAGGGAACAAACTTTAAAAAAACCCCACCAAAAACCATTAACAGAAAAAAAGCTATTGCTAATTACCTGTTAGTTGCTGGTTTACAAGATTGAATAGATGACATAAAAAAAGAGATTCATTTACGTTAACAAGCCATTTAATCACCCTCCAACATTGTCTTGTTCACTTGCCAAAAACCATTTAAACACTCATTTTATGGGAAAGTAGAGGAGGGGAGCAATGTGTACACATATGTAGCCATTTAAAAATAATGGATGGCAACAAATTAAATCATTGAAAGAAATATTTTATTTCCATTTATGAAGCTGAATAAAACTAGGCTTCTGAAACAGTCCATGAAAATCAGCTAATTGCAAGGAAGTTTGATTACTATTACAATAACATGCACTTTATCTTTGAAAACTGGATAAATCTGTCATTTGGTAGACTACTTTAATGATTAGTTTCTACAACAATAAAATAAAGATTCTAGTTATCATTGGCACAACATCATCTCTGCAGTTTCTAAAATTAAAGCAGAAACTCTATCCATTGATAGAAATTTGGGTTTTGAATACCTAAAGTATGGTATGCTATCCCATGTTCTCCTCCACCATTTCAGAGCATGGTCATAAATGCTGCAGGAGACCTAAAGAAACAAAATGATGTCTTTGCCCTTAAGAAGATTATATAAACCTTTGATCCTTTACAGACATACATTCAACAAATATGCTGAGCTCTGGGAGAGATAAAAATTTAGATAAGATCCAGTTTACAGTCCAGAGGGAGAAAATATGTGTTCAATATGTTCAGTTGTTTTCAGTTTTGTCCAATTCTTTGTGACCCCATTTGAGGTTTTCTTGGTAAAGACATTGCAGTGGGATGCCATTTCCTTCACCAGCTCATTTTTACAGATGAGGAAACTAAGGCAAATTAGGTTAAGTGAGAGTAGGATTAGTTAACTGAAATTCCTCCCTTTCTTTAAGACCTGAATCATGGGCTACTTTGTCTATGAAACTTCCCCAAATCTTATCCTATCCCCATCTAAAATGGTCTTTCCCTTCTCACATCCCTCCTACTCCTTTACCTAGCTCTTTTGTACTTATTACATTCTTTCTTGAATCATGGTTATTTGTGTACATGTTTTATCCCCTTATTAGATGGAAACCTTGTTTGAGTGGCATTGGTATTAATTCATTTCATACGTAGCATCTAGCATAGTTCCTAGTTATATGCAATAGATACTAAAAATGTTTGTTGAATTTAATTGTTAGCAATTTCAACATGCTTTCAGAACATTTTTCTCCCACAAAGAGGTTTGAATTCAAAATAGAGACCAGGTCAAAGACTATCAACATAGATTTAGAACCATGAATATAGACTAGAAAATGAGTTGCCAAATTGAATGTCTCTGAAAAAATAAAGGAACTTGTGATATGATATGAAAATCCAGGAAATACTCTAGGCATTTTAAATGTTTGAATCTTCTCCATATTATTTTGTGTCTACAAATATGGTTTATGCCACTAGAGATTATATATTATATAAGCCTCCATTGAAACTGTTGAAATTAAACCGTTGTCAGACTTTTCTGTGATGCAACTGGATCTTCCTTGAATTTTCCTAACTCTCTTCTAGGACCACCAGATTCTGGAGTTTGAGGTGTATTCCTACAAATGATTAATCTTAAAAAAAAAAGAAAGTTGGGGCAAGTAGTATAAAAACACACATCAGAATAGCTTACTTTGATAATGCTTAAATCCTAAAGTTATGCTATCAGTCAGGCTTGGGTAAACATCTGGCTACATCAGGATACTGTTGGAGTCTGACAAGAATTAGTTCTCAGGAGTACTATTAAAGAGGTTCAGTGAAAAAAAGCCAAGACCTTCACCTGAGCTCTAGATTTTCCTCAGCTCTCTCTCTTTGAAATCTGAATTTCAAGGAAATAGAGCTTTAGAACAAGTATATATTAGGAATGTATTTATTCTAACCAGAGCTCCTTAACCTAGAATTCATAAACTTACAAAAATATTTTGACAACAATTTCAATATAACTAGTTTTCTTTGTAATCATATGTATTTTGTTTAATGCATTTAAAAATATTATTCTGAGCTGTCCCTAGGCTTAATCAGAGTGCCAAAGGGGAACATGATACAAAAAAGGTAAAGAAACACTGAATCTATGGAAGAGAATAGTTAGCAAGATACTGATATGTCTGAAGTCAGAAGCCTCAATCCATTTTGAACCTTGGATAGTTCAGGGCAGAATTATAACTAGGAAATTCTGCTCCTGGAGCAAATCATTTGAATGTATGAAGAGCTCACTTGTGTGATCTCTCTTCAATAAATGAGTTATCTCACATCTCAGCATCACAGCTGATCTTGGGTATCTCCCATAGGAAAGTGTAGCTCAAGTCCTCAGGCTTGATATTGGCATGGTGAGATTTTAGGCATTGATTACCCTCAGAAGGGAAAGGAGGGGGAACTTGTCCCTTAAGCAATCTAGCTTAGGCACCTGTGGTTTGATTGAATCTTTCTCTAGCCCTCTACCTTTCCCCACTTCTAGGGAGGAGAAAGGACAAACATCAGGCTGGGGAAGATAAGTCCCAGGAAAGTGCTAGTTAATGGCAACATGATGTCGTGGCCATGTGAAGAAGCAAAGTTGCTGTGAAGTCATACTACATTGCACATGACTCAGAGAATTGTGAAGTGAAGGAATGATGGGTCTTTGGACTGACATAGGAAGGGAAGAAGTAAGCATATCTCAACCAGATATTGGTACCCTGAGGCAAAAATCTAGTTGCCTCTCCCTAGTTGCAGGGCTTCTGCAGGGGTATCACATCATTAAGTGATCTGAAGGCTCTAATAATTAAATGGCAGAGAATAGCACAAGGGTTAAGTAAATACATGTATGCAAATCTTATTTGTTATTTAGGGTCAAATTAATGCATAACCTTATAATGGGAGTTTAAGAAACGTGTAACTCTAAAAGGTCATCTAATTTATGGTAAAAAGGTTTCATGGAAATACATACTAAAAGCCTTTATCATCTCCATGCAGCAGACGTTTGAGGAATAATGTGTGAACTCTCAAGAAATAATCAACTTGTACCAACTCTCTGCAAAGACAACCTTGCCGTCTATGCCAATATGTTTTCCATAACTTCTGGTCTGGAGTTTATAAAATCTGGTCCCTTGTGCTGTTTCTAAAAAGCCAGCGACCGGTGACCACTTGACAGCTTTAAGCATGTTTGAACGGGGATACTTCCACTTGCTGATACTAAACATACCAGCTCATGAACTTGATACTAAGCAAATAAAGCACTTTGCATCTTTAAAAACTGTGTCTTGCAGAATTTGACATGCATTCTCCATTTTAATATTCTCTGGTTAATCTGGAGGTTTTATGGCTTTTAACTTAATTTAGTGGCACTTTGAAAGTGAAACCCAGGGATTCTACTTGCCTAGTACTAAATAACTATTAATTCTCTTCAAAAATAGAATTTACCATCCCTCTTACCTTAGAGTAATACATATACAAAATTATTTCTCTTTGAAGATTAAATGAAAACTATATCTGCCACAATTTTTATCATACAAAATACATAGGAATCTCTAACCAGATATTGTAACAACATGGTGTGCCTTTTTTTTTTTTTTTAAGGAGGCAGCTAAGTGGTACAGGGGAGAGGATTCTGGGTCTAGAGTCAGGAATATTTGAGTTCAAATCCCGTCTCAGACAGCTACTGGCTATATGACCCTGGGCAAGTCATTTATCTTCTGGTTGCTTTAGTTTCCTCAGCTGTAAAATGAGGATAACAAGAGAACCTATCTCCTAGGACTGTGGTGAGGATCAAATGAGTTAACATTTTGGCATAGAGTAAGTGCTTAATAAATAAAAGCATCTACTTTTTGTCTGATGAAATGGAAAGTCCTTAAGGTCATCTTGTTCAACTCTCCATTTTTTTTAAAAGGTTCTAAAGCAAACCACTCCTGTGTCTTTGCCAAGAAAACTCCAAGTGGAGTCACAAAGAGCTATACACAACTGAACTAAACAACTGCAATAGTTTGATAAACATATTCTTCTGTATTAGGTAGAATGCTTCAGAAAAAAAGGGGTTTTAGGATAGAAGTTTTTTAAAAAAATTTTATACTGAACTAAAAAAAAACACCAAATAAAATGAGCATTTCTACAGACCCAGTAAAATAGAAGGGAGTTATGCATGAAAATGAGTCTGTTATGCACATTTCGCTTTTCTTTTAAATACGTAAAATTTAATATTTAATTTTTAAATCCTAAATGGCTATATGATTTGTCCAATGTCACAAGACTAATAAATAGTGGAGCTGAAATCTGGACCTTTCCATCTTCCCACCATCAAGTCCAGTGTTCTTTCTATAACCTAATAAATTTATGAATTTCTACTTGAACTTAAAAATCTCTGGATTACTAGAGTGCAATAGAATTAAAACAAACAAACAAAAACCAAAACTGATGGCCAAGCATGCAACCTCAAGGGTACCTTTTGGAAATGTATACAAGGACAATGCTTTAAGAAGAATTCATGTCAAGTTCTGCAAAATACAATTCTGATTTCAAATCCAGAGTTCTTTATTTTGAATCAGGAGCTAATATGGTAGAGAAGAGAAAGCAATGAGTCTGGAGTTAGAGGATTTGGATTCAAATCTTGCCTTTGACACTGCCAAGTCTGAGTCTCTTTATCTGTGAAATATACGGCTTCTGAGGTGCTTACTAATTAGTTCTAGATTTATGATCTCCCCTGAGAGACCTTCTAAGGTTAGAGACACCTGCTGTCATTAAAGCAGCCTACCTAATTTTGGATCTGCAGATAAGGGCTTTACATGAATTGTCAGTTACATTAAGCAGAAGGGTTTTGTTTTGTTTTGTTTTTGGCCAAGATATCAAAAGAGCACCAAAGATATAGATAACAAGTTGTCTGCTTACTTGTTCAAAACTCCTTAAAGGCCACCAACGTGGTGTCTCCTTTTCTCCTGTTCCTCCCCCCAATCCAGATGCTGTCTAGCTCAGTGGTGTAAAGATCGAAAGAGCATACATTGAACAATTGAACACAAGAAAATAATTCCGAGTTGGAGACAGCAGACGAATGTCTTTGAATCACGGCCCCCCGGAGGGTCACATTCCTCCTGTGAGGAGCATCCTTTTGAAAACGAGGGAACAGCAGAATGACTGGAATGGGTCAGAAGGGAAAAAGAAGCGCCGCATGACCTCAGGAAGAAATGACAATGGACTGGGGGACTCTCAGTCTGGCCACTTCCAGAGACACACAAATGGGGTGGAGGGGAATAGTATTGCAGGGGAGGGAAACAAAAGAACTGAATAAAGAAAGCAAACTCAGGACTGAAGTCCATTTCTGGGGCAGACACACACTCACCTGGCTACCGTGTTAACAAAATCACCTGCAACAAAGGACAGTAGGAGCGACAGCCCAGGGCACCAGGATGCCCGCATCGTAAGGCTCAGAGGAGGACTGGCTGAGGCACCCAGGCGAGAGGCGGGGAAGGGTGGTCTGGGTAGCCCACACAGTCCCTTCCTTCTCCTCCGCGTCCAAATCGCGATGCTCTTCGCAGCGGCCACTGGCGCAGCGACACCAGCGCGTCTCTGTTTCTCTGAGCCGGCGCCGCGCAACCGAGCTGGCTAGACTGGACGGCTCTGGCGGTCCAGCAGCCGGAGCCCCGCCCAAGGGAGGAAAGGGGGAGTCGGAACCCGGTGGGGCTGGGGCGCTGTCCCGGAATCCAGCCGAGGCGGAGGGAGGACTGCAGAAACCTGGGAGAGAAGTCCACACTGCTGCCTCTAGCTCGCCCCAGGCTCCAGTGAAATAGGAAAGGGGGCAGGGAAGGAGAGAGAGATGGGGGGCGGGCTCCACACTTTGGATTGGGATCCACCTCTTGCAGATAATCGATCATCTCTCTCCAGGATATGCTCTTCCTTTGTAGCTGCCCACCTCGCAGACTTCGCCAGTTCAGTTCATTTGAACCAATACAAGGAACCAATGAAAGGCGCACACTTTGTGCCCAGTAGTGTGTTAAGCGCCCACGGGAGCACAAACTTATCTCTGTCCTGAAGGCGTGAATATATATTAGGCGGGGGATTGGATAGCGTTACCACCAGCTTTCATCTACTCAAAGCTTTCATTCTGAATCCCCCTCACAGTTTACAAACAGAAACAATCAGATAACACTCTAAGACAGCAAAGGATTAAGTTGTAAAAATGAGTGGCACCCTAGATTCATACAGAAGAGATGAAAAAGTGAACATCTGGTCTTTGCAGAGATAGGGTATTATGGATGTGAAACATAGCATATACTGTCATCCTCTGTGGATGTATTAGTTAGTTTTGTGGAACTTGCTATTTATCCCCTAAGGGGGAAAAAAGCTTGTTACAAAGAGCAGTTCACTGGGCAATAATAGCTAGTGTTTATGTAGCACTTTAATATTTGAAAATGACTTTACATATATTGTCATTTGATTCTCATAACAACCCTGTGAGGGTGGGGGGTGCTATTATTATTCCCATTTTATGGATGAGGAAACTAAGGCTTAGAGAGGTCAAATAATTTGTTCTGAGTTCAGATTCCATCTTGGGTTTCCTGACCCCAAGACTGGCATTCTACACAGTGCATTATCTACCTGCTTCAGTTAGAGTAGAGAAAGGGTGAAGGTATACATTCGAAAATGAAGATAAATTAAAAATGAAATACAATTTCAAAAATAAATAGGATAGATAAGTGCAATAAGTATTCAGAGAATCAGCTTGGAGAGTTGTACTTTATTCTACTTTTTCTGCACAAGTTTTAAAAATAAATGAGTGATATTGTTGATGGTGAAGACTAGGAAGATTATGTGGAGTGTGGGGCTATATCTCTTTTCTGAAAAAGGCTGGTCTGGTGGAGACAAAGCCAGTGTTTTATTCCCAGTTGTAACACTGAACTCTTTGCTAGGTGGATCCCGTCCTTTATTCCCCTGTACCTCATTTGCTTTAGTTACAAGATGGATCTGATTATGAATGTTTTAAGGCTACCTACTTTACAAACTGTTTTCTGAAATATGAGAATATGTGTAAAAGACTTTAAACTCTTTAAGCTCAAAGTAGACCATACATATTGGCATGCATATTGGAGACATTTAAATTTATTTTCCATCTTATATTAGAACCACTCACTAATGCAATTAGAATGAGTGTTCCTTGAGTTCAAGGAATTTGAAAATGAAGAGACTTAATCCATTTCTTTCATGAATCTGAATTGCTTTATTTGGCAGCACGAGTCTCTTTAAATGGATACTATGTTGGCACTTTTGTTGTTCTTTAGTTGTTTTTCAGGCATTTCCATCTTGGTGATGACTCCTTTTAGGTTTTTCTTTAGTGGTTTCCCACTCCTTCTCCAGGTCATTTTTGCATATAAAGAAACTGAGGCAATTAGGATTAAGTGTCACAAAGCTAGTAAGTGCCTGAGTCTGGATCTCAGGTCTTCCTGATTCCAGGCCCAGCACCCAGGGTCACCTAGTTGCCCCCATGTTGGCACTAGGGAGGAGAAAAGGAAACCTGTGTATAAGAATTATGTTTCCAAAAGAGATTTATCAAAAGATATTCCTATCTGGAGACAATACTGCAGGTCTCCAAATCTGAGCCCACTTTGGATTCCCATGATTAAGATGGTATAATAGTTTCATAGATGGATTCCCACTTTATCCCTTTTGTATAGGAAAAGTCTTATCTCTGATGTATTGCAGACCTCCACCATTTCCCTCATAATTGTACCCTTCACTCTAGCCTGGTTCAGGAACTTTGCATCTTTCATTTACCATTTCAATAGCTTCCTAACTGGTTTCCTTCACTCCAGACTCTTTTAATTCTCAACTTATCTTTCCCACAGCTGTCACGTTGATATTCCTACAATATAGATCTCATTATGTCAACCATCTTACTAAACATATCCGAAGGTTCCCTAGGGCCTCTGGGATAAAATACAAATTCTTGAGATTTCCACAGTTTTGACACAGACCCTTATTTCCAGTCTTATTTACTCATTTTGTGCTTCACAAATTTTGTGTCCCTTAAAACTAGGCAACTAGCTTTCTGCCTATGTCTCCTTCCACATTTTGTCTTTGCATAAGTAGTCCTTGTTTGGAATGTGTCTTTCCTCATCTCTACCTTTCAGAATACCTGGATTTCTCCAAAGCACAGCTCAGGCGATGCTCTCTACACTAGGTCTTTTCCCATTTGTTTCCATTCCTTCCTTGAAATCACATTGTATTGTCTTAACTTGGTTGTGTATTGCTATAACCTCAGAATAAAATGTAAGCTCTCAGAGGGCAAAGACTATTTTTCAGCTTTGTAGTCCCAGTACCAAATACAGTGCCTTGACCATAATAGGTGCTTATTACATATTTATTGAAATAAATTCAGCAAATTGAAGGAAGAAGAATTGGTTTTTCCTGATAGCAAATATATGAATGAAAACAAAAATGTGGATTAATTACTTGGATGTGTTTTCTACATAATACAATACCTAATATCCAAATATCTTACTAAAAATTTTGGTTACTTGAATGTTGGGATTTGGGTGGACAGTCCATCTAGACTATTCATTAGCTCCTCATCTTTAAACTATCTCTTCTCAGATAGTCCTAAAAATGAATGTTGGCAATGCATTAAACACCATAGAACTATTGCAGAAGGAACACAGTCCAAATAACAGATTCGAACATATCATTCTTTATTTCCTCCATGAATTTTCTTCTGATATAAACAACATGTATCTTATTTCACAACATGAACAGGAAATATGTATTATATGATAACATATGTACAACCTATATGATATTACCTGCCTTCTTGGGAAGTTGGGAGAGGAGGAAGGGAGAAATCATAGATTGCAAAATATCAAAAAATGAATATTAAAATCGTATCAACATGTCTGGAAAAATTAAAAATTTAAAAACCAATAGAAAATACAGTTATGTCTCAGTTAGAGCACATTATGAATCCTCTGAAGAATTCAAAAGTATTTGAATTCACATTTTTTGAAATTATAATTTTTAAAGTGTATTTATTAATATTCCAAATGTTTACAAATCTAAAAAACCCAAATAATTCCATATATAAAAAAGAAGATATTACACTAATGAAGTTACAAATCTTCCATATGTTTAACTTTTCTTTATATCTACATAAAAGATTCTATCCACAAGTGACCCAACCCTTCCTCATCCTCCCAATATCACAGAGGATTTCATCACATGTTCATATAAATTGTCTTTCATGTTTTATCTTTCTGTTCACTTTCTGGAATTAATATTCTCAGTTTATTCTTCCAGTATCAGTTCTATGGCTGTTTATCGTGTTCTGGTTCTAGTCATCAAAGTTATAATTATGTAAAATATAGTAGTTGGTTCCAACCAAGTAGAAACAAGCAGTATGGATTTGAATAATACAACCACTTTGGAGCATTCATTGTTTATTTACTACCTGGCTGTGAACATGGTGTGGTCTTTGTTCTAAGTTTCTTGACTTTCGTTATACTTATTACATGTATACTGTATATACATCCTCTCCTCAAGAATTGTGCAAATGATAGGACCCCATGATAATTTTAGTTCCAACAATCTATATGTCACTGGACTTGGACGACTGGAAGAGAGTGAGGCTGACCACTTTGTGTGGTTCTGCCACTTGAATCTAATTCATGCATAAGTCAAGATATCATTGGTCTTTTTTGAAAATGAAGGAAAAATGACAACAATAACATTTTTCTTGAAACATCCAAATGGGTCATGTTTACACCTCTTTCCAAACATAACTCATACAAGAATAGTTCCAATATAACATGGTGATCCTACAAAAATGTTACTGGTCTCATCCTGCAAAATAAATAACATAAAGTTTGATTCTGACACAAACTTGATTTGTTATTCTTTTTATAGCTTTTTCATTTTGTTCTGGTTAATTTTATAATTTATAGCATTTTGATTTTGTTCTGGTTAATTTTTATTTTCCTTTTTTTGGGGGGAGACAGTTATTAAAATCTAGACATGATTGAAGGAGTAGGGGGCAAATACTAGAGAAGGAAGTTTGGAGGTGGTGAAAATCCAGCTGAATAACCCACCTGCCGTTTCATGGACTTATGCCCATGGACAATGCAACTGTCAGTTGCAATGTGAGGAAGAAAGAACATGGGCTGAAAATAATATGCTACCAGGTGAAAAGATGGCTGATACCAGCATAGTAGCTGTGCAAAGGCAGGTGTTTTTAATAGCCATGTTGCTCCAGCTGTCTTTAAAGAGAAACCAAGCATATACACTTTAAAGGGGACTATAATATTCTACAAAAGAAAATTAATCTTTGATCAAAATCTCATAAAACTGTCATGTTCTTTTACCATGATACCTCTCCTTTCTATCTCCATACTATTGTATTGAGCAGACAGGATGATATTTTGGTCCTTCTGAACACAGATCCAAAGCTAAATGGCAGGAGCTGGACTATGGGTTAAGAGGAGAAAATCATAGTGTCTGCAGTGTATATTCCTCTGACTCAAAACGCATATGGTTTTCTTGATCACTGTTACTTCTGAAGGTAGCAGTAGTGCAATGGATGCATTGGATGCAATGGATAGATTGTTGGGTCAGGGATCAGGAAATGACTTCAATTATGGCCTCAGACACTTACAATGTGTGTGACCTTGGGCAAATCACTTAGCCTCCATTTGCCTTAGTTTCTTCAACTATTAAATGAGCATAATCATAGCACTTACTTCCCAGAGTTGTTGGTGAGGATCAAATGGGACATTATTAAAATAAGTTGGCACTTAATAAATGCTTGCTTCCTTCCTTTATGTTATATATAATTCTGGGATATTTCACTGTTACATTCTGGGATTTGGTGTAGCATTGATTATAGATTTTTAGCATTTTCCTCCATTTTCTAGTTCCATAATAAAATGAAAGAAAAAGGGAACAATAAAGAAATGTTGGGTAAGGGCAGTTAAGGTCGCACAGTGGATAGAGTGCCCCTCCTGGAGTCAGGATGTCCTGGGTTCAAAAAAGCCCTAGCTGTGTGGTCCTGGACAAATTACTCGCCCTTACCACTCTATTCCTCAAAATCAATACTTAATATGGGCAGTATCTATTCTAAGACAGAAAGTAAGAGTTTCAAAAAAAAGATTAAACTAACTGAATTTTTACACGTTTTATTTCTTCCCCCTCTTCAGTGCAATATAAATTTCTGCTTGCCTCTTTTTAAAAGTTTTTTTTTTGGGGGGGGGAAGCTGGGTAGCTCAGTGGATTGAGAGCCAGGCCTAGAGACAGGAGGTCCTAGGTTCAAATCTGGCCTCAGACACTTCCCAACTGTGTGACCCTGGGCAAGTCACTTGACCCCCATTGCCTACCCTTGCCAATCTTCTACCTATAAGTCAATACACAGAAGTTAAGGGTTTAAAATAAAAAAAAGTTTTCTTTTTTTTTTATCTAGCACCAAGCACATTGCTGTATATTATGTACACATTGCTACCAGCTTTGCAATTTTTATTCTCTGTCTTGGATGTTAGGAGATGAGTAGGATTAAACAGCCAGCATGTGCCAGGGTCTAATCTTAACTTCAAAGTCTGCCTGACTGAAGATAGCCCTTTATTGACTTTACCATACTTCCTCTTCTTTGTCTTGTGCATAGTAGGCACTCAACAAGCTTGTTAGATTGGGCAAAAGAAAGAGGAAGAAAACGGAATAACCATTTATATAATATAGACTATGTTCCAGGTACTGTGCTAGGTGCTTTTCAAGTCTCTCCTCTAATTGGATTCAGACTTATACGTATTTTAATAATTAAAGCCATTCATTAAATGCCTGATATTTGTAGGACTTTTATGCTAGTGCCCCATACTAGAGATATAAAGGTGAAAAATAGCATATTCTTATATGGGGATAGGGTTCTAGGAAAAGTTAGACTAGGTTACAAAGCAGGGCCTTTAGAGATATTGCTCCTGTGTTCACAAATGAATAGACTGAAAAGTAGGGAGGGATAAAGGCAAAAGTATTATATTGTGATAAAGTGCTATAAGAAAATTTGAGGTATATTTTATTTGAAGAAATCAGGGAAAGCTTCATGGTGGAGTTGGTACTTAAATGGATCTTGAAGGAAGAGAACTTCAATAAGTGGAGATGTAGGGAGATATATTTTAGGCATAGGACTTGACCTGCATAAATGTAGTTTGACTGAAATGACCATTCTCAGGTCACCACTTCCATGGTCACTGTGGTGCCTCTTTTTTTTTTTTTTTTTTTTTTTTTTTGTATTCTGTCTCTTGCTATAGTTTCCACAGAGTTAATGTAAAACTCTTGGAGGGATTGTACCCACAAATGAAGAGACTTTTGTACCCCTTATTCCCACCTTGGATTGTCTTCTTTGCCATAACTATCTTCCTCAATTGTTTTTTCCTCTATTGAAAAAACGACTGGCCATAACTCTATGGGCAATAACAATAACAACAACGATAATGATGATGATGATGATGATGATGATGATGATAATGATATTTGGGGGAATTAGAATGGTTTTACTAAAGCTGAATCTTCAAAGAACTCAGAGACTTTGAGAGTTGGAGGTGAGGAGGAAGTACAAACAAAATTTAAAAAAAACTTAATAGAATGTCAGTTAGGTGGCCTAGTGGATATATAGTTCCAAGACTAGAGTCAAGAAGACCTTTGTCCTCAGACACTTACTAGCTGTGTGATCCTGGGCAAATCATTTGACTGATTCATTCATGGCAATTGGCCCATTCCAATGAGGGAAGTCTTCCCATGCTTAGAGAAGGTATTCCCCTCACTCATCCACAGGTCAGAGACCTGTTGGTTACCTTCCACCTCATCTTAAAGGAGTTCAGTTTTTTCATCTGTAAATGAGAAAGAAAACAACTTTGGAGTCTTTGCCAAGAAAACCCCCAGTGGAGTCAGGAAGAGTCAACCAAAAAAGACTGGTAAGAATTTATTTTTTATTTATTGTATTAACTTCTATATAAGGGTAGGTGAAATTTTCTGTGTATTTCTGTGTCTAGGGTCTGGTTCAGAGAGTCTATCCAGTCTATTGCTTTTTTCATTTCCTTTGTTCTTAGGAATCCCCAAGAATGTGTTCCTTTCACGGATTCTGGCTAAAAGGAAGATTTTGCAATAATTCTTTTCTGGCATTCATGACAATCACCTGTCCACCTGTGGGGTTAGGGAGGGGTGGATAGTTTGATAGACTATCTCTTAATTAGCTGTTTACTGGTTAGAGAAGTCTTGAGCTATTCAAGGGAAGGGGTGAATAATGAGCTCCTGGGTGAATTACTGAGCTGCCTGAACAAAGTGATGCTGGTCTAACCAATAAACTGATATAATTAATAAACTAATATTTATTTACCCCAAATCAGTCCCTCAAAAAATAACAGACTGAACAACAAAAGGACATTACAATTTGAAGGAATCTAGGTCATCATTGAGATCGATATTTTTATTATCTAGGTCAGTGATGGGCAAACTTCGGCCCATGAGCCAGATGCGGCCCCCTGAAATGTTCTATCTGGCTGCGAGACATTATTCCTAATCTGACAAATACAATGAGCAGGATATAATACAATGAAACTTCAAAAGAGTTGCCTTAGAAACCGACTGACAGATGAGTATTTCCTTTCCTTTGGCCCCCTCTTTAAAAAGTTGGTCCATCACTGATCTAGATGAAGAAACTAAATTTAAGGAGGAGGAGATAACTTTCCTCCATGGGTGGGGGAGTGTCCACAACCCAAGTTAGCCCATTTTACTTTTTGACATGCCCAACAATACCCTCTGATTGGCTTGTTTCTCCTAGAATATCCACTTTAAGGTGGATATCCAGGTTAGCCAGGATATACTCCTGACTCTATGGACTTTTCCCACCATGCCTTGGAAACCTTTTCTTCCTGTAAATTCACTTCATCCCTGGACTCTTATCAGAAGTATTCTCCAGCCCTGTGGTCTCTCCTTCTGATTGACTAATTCCTTCTAGTACCACCACTTTTAGAAGGATGCCCAAGTAAGCCCCATCTTCATTCCTCTCCAGCCTATACTCTTGAATGTCTGGCCAAATATCTGCATCTCCCCCGAGCCTTCCTGATTTTTAGACTCCTTTTATGTATTGTCTTCCTTATTAGACTATAAGTTCCTTGAAGATGAGGCTGAAGATAATCAACAGGTCTTTGAGCTGTGGGTGAGTCAGGGGAATATCTTCTCTAAGCACGGAAGATTTCCCCCATTGGAATGGACCAACTGCCATGAAAGCCAAAGCTGGGGAGCACTTTGAACTTCGTCAGACTTGGAAGATGCCAAGGTCATCCACTGAATCCTGGGCCATTACCGGTTGTCCTGATTCTTGTCTCACCACTGGACTTTGATGACTCTGGAAGAAAGGGTGAGGTTGATGACTTTGAGCAACCCTGCCCCACTTAAATACTTAAATTCTTTGGCAAGTCAAGACATCTAATGTGATGCCACTGGTCCTCTTCAAAAATGAAAGTTGAACAAGAAGTTCCTTGGGGACAGGGATTTTCTTTCCTTCTGCCAGTATTTACATCCCCAGTATTTATCACAATGTCTGAAGCAACAAATGCTTGCTGATGAATTAATTTGATTTTATCTAACTAGTTAGTGAGGGAGTTGACTCTAGAAGCTAGGTCCACTAGAATTTTGCCTAAGGGGCTCTTGCCGTGGTTTGGGTTGGACCACATAACTTCTGAAAACCTTTTTGACTCTTAATCAACTGCTCTCTAATTATGTCTTAATTTTTTTTGGTTAAACACTTCTTTTATGTCCTAGTAACAACAATAAGACAAGGGCTAGGCAACTGGGGTTAAGTGGTTTTCCCAGGGTCACACAGCCAGAAAGTTTCAGAGGCCATATTTGAATCCAGGTCCTCCCTACTCCAGGTCTGGCTCTCTGTCCACTGAGCCACTTAGCTGTCCCCTCTCTAATTAATTTTTCATCACATCACACACGCACACACACCTTCCCCACTTGCAGATCTTTACTGTAGCTTAAGTACTGAGCACGGACGTAACAAACCCACAAAGTTTGCATTGGACTCTCCTCAGTTTCAGTACAAATGAACATCTAAGCTAGCTGCTCCTGAACACAGGCAGGGACCCTTATCAGAAACTTTAAGAATAATTATTTGTCAGAGAAGGATTTCAATAGGGTTGGGAACACCTTTAATGGCAGTCAAATGCTTTCTGTCCCTGAATGCATTTTCTTCCTGAGGACTAATAAACACTTCAGACTAATGCTTGTTTTCATTTTACTTATGGTTAAATTTTGAGTCTTATATAATTAATTAATCCATCTGCAAGTATTCACTGAATGGTAGGCCTAGTAGGAGTTACAGAGAAGGACAAGACTGCATCTGCATTTATGGAACTTAGTATCTAGTTTGGGTGAAAATGAACAATTAATTGTATCTGAAAAGTATATTTTGTTTCTTTTAAGGCATTTTAAAAAAACCTTTTAAGTTTTTTCATTGTGGAATTAGGCCTTACCATTGTTGCTGTTGATGAGGACATTAAAATTCAGAGAGGCTAAATGGCTTGCCAAGGTTACATAGCTGGTTTATGGTGACATTGGGACTAGAACTCAGGTTTCCTGACTCATCCTTCAGTGCTCTTTCCTTTGTTCTTCAACTAGGAGCCTTACCTGATCCCTGCATTTGCTAATGTCCTCTCCTCCTTTTTATTGGTATATATTTATTTTGCATTGAATTTATTTTACATTATTTTGTTTATACTTATTCCTGTGTATGCTGTCTCTTCAATAGAATGCGAGCTTCCTGAGGGCAGGTACTATTTCATTTTGTGGCACTCAGCATAGCACCTGGCACATTCTGACACATTGCAACTGTTTATTAATTGATTGATTCTCTTATTGTCATTGTTCAGTAGTTTCAGTCCTGTCTTACACTTTGTGATCTCATTTTGGGGTTTTCTAGGCAAAGTTTCAGGAATGGTTCCTCATTTCCTTCTCCAGCTCATTTTATAGATGAGAAAACTGAGACTTAAGGGGTGATGTGACTTGCCAAGGGTCACATAGCTAGTGGCCAGATTTGAACTCAGGAATATGAGCCTGAATTTCCCTGGTGATCCTCTCATCTAACTTATTGTTAGGTCAGTTATTTTTCAGTCAGATCTAACTCTTGGAGAATCATTTAACCTACATTTTTCTCTTGTACCCGAGTACATCATGATAATTTTTTTTATCATAATATTGATTTTAGCTTGCTTTTATAATTTTTTCTTTTCTTTATATAGCAATCCTCTGGATTCACTTTTCCAACTCTGATTCACACTGCCGGCAAGGTCCCTAGTGTCTGTCTTACTACTTTTTCCTAAAGAAAAAGAATTGGGCTCATGAAAGGTTGAGGCTTTTAGTATTGTTTCTCATGAGTCCTCATCTGGTATTCTCCCCAATATCAATTAGCCAATAAGTTCCTTAGCTTTTAAAAAAGGGTCAATTGACTTATGTGATCTAATAAGAATTGTTGGTACAAAAATATCTCCTCCAAAGTTGGGGACACAATGTCTCATAGATACTTATAGAATCCTGGGCAAAGTGGGATCAGGCTGGGAGAAAACATGTGTTAATAAGTAATACGTAACTGATGGATGGATGGAAGTCCTTTTCTCCCTTCCTGGAGTGCTCATGAGGTTCCCCAGGATGTGGCTCCCTACCAGATTAATGTCAGGATCCTTAAAGAGCTACAAAGCTGCACTTTACTCTACCCCAAAGAGGTCCTGATCACTGAAGCTGTTTTTTCTCCACGGGCATAGTTTTTTCCCTTTCCCAATGCAGCTGTGGTTATCAGCTACCAACATTTTGTGGACACTATAATACTGTCATTAACTGTAAGCCTGACTTAGATCACAGAGTTGGTCTAAGACACTTTCTTTGGGCTCATGGGCTCACTTCATCTCCCTCCCTCCTCCAGAAGGGACAGATACAGAAGTCTTCCTCAAAGCATTCTCAAAATTTAACTCTCAAAGCAATTGCTAGAATTCTCCTTCAGGGATCTCCTTTTCTCATCTACATAGGCTCAGAGATGTGCCTATTCCTTTCAAACAATCAAAATGCATTTCAGCATCTGATTTCATCTAATGGATGAGCACTCCCCAAACTTTGCCTGTACCTTTGCTGGATTGATTCTATGATTTAATCAAAGAGAGATTCTCAGCTGATAAAGGTAACAGAGGACAGAGGTTCTGGTTAGTTATATTGAGGTTGGGATAAGGAGTGCCACTCTTACATTTATTCTCCATATTTATTCACTGTGAACAATGGAAGTGATATTTATGCCACATTATATAATATATTTATAATTACATATATTTATACCACAGTCACAGGAATGAGTAGCTCTGCTTTATCTCAAACTCAAGATTTCTCAATAAAATGAAACTATTGTACCAGACACACTATTTTTTCAAAAGCGAGATCAGTTAATGTTTTGTTTTTCAATGGAAGTAAAAATTTTCGTTTTCTGATAATAGATGCTTACTTGGCAAAGGTAAACAGGATAAAATGTATTTATAGTGATTGTATGGCTAAAGAGAATTCATTGTGTGTTTGTACCATCTTCCTGATTTGTTTCTCCATGTTCTTGGCTTATGTGATCTCCATTAATGCAAATTAAGTTGAAAATTAATGGGATATGGATAAAGGATAGTTAGGGGGATTCAAACTGCCTGAACTAAAAAAGAGTTTTGATGAATGAACTACATATCAACTTGGAGGGAGGTTAGAGTAGTAAATCATATGCGTCTATAATTGGCTTTGTGATATTTAACATTTTTATCAGTGACTTGGATGAAAATATGAAAGACAAACATATCAGATTTGCAGAGAATACCAAGTTAGGAGGAATGGTTAATATCTTGCTTAACAAAATCAGCGTTCAAAGGGATCTCAAGAGACTAGAGAGAGAGAGAGCCTGAAAGCAGTGAGATTAAATTTAATGGGGATAAATCTAAAGCCATGCCAATTGGTTAAAAACAAACAGCTATACAAGTATTGAATGAAAGAGACCTGACTTGATATTGGTTCATAAGAAAAAAGCTTAAGAGTTTGAGTGGACATGATATAAACCAACAGAATGCCCAAAATGCAAATGTTTTATTAGAGTGCATGAGTTCAAACATGTCTAGAATAAAGAAGATGGTTAGTTCTACAATCTAGTCCAAATTTTATTGGGTTTGGGACATTTAGTTCTAATTGTCACTGAAAAAAATAACATTGACAGATGGGAAGACATTTGGAGTAAGAAGAGCAAAATGATGAAACATCCTATGAAGCTGTCCAAGGTTGTAGGAAAATATAAGTAAGGTAATGGGGTCACCAAGGATATTACAAATAACTAAGTGGTTTGTGGGAACACATTCTAGGATTTATGAGAGACTAGACCAGGGTGAAGGGACCAAAGTTTTACTGGATCTCCACAGGAATGGCAGTTGATCTTAACTGTCACCCAGCTTCCACTAGACCAGAGTATAGTAACAGGCTAACAAGGTAAAAGGGACTTAACAGCTTTAATTATGTTAGACTAAAAGGTGGGAAAGGATTTCTATACTAAAAATCTAAAGGATAAAACCACAGGGCAAGGAGAGGACTTATTCTACTCTAACTTAGTGATCTAAACTACAGGGCCCAAGGAGCTATAAATGGAGTCTCTGGGTTTCTGCCTCAAACCTGGAACCTGCCAGGCTTGAGTACAGCTAGGACTTAGTGGCTTTGGGATTCTCACTGCAATCCACGGATGATCTCTGGATGCCAGGAGTCAAGATGATCTCAGGTACCAAGTAGAGAGGGTTCTGCTTGAAGCACTGTCCGCCAGAACTCAAACTACACCTCTTCTCTTGGCTCTGTAGATCTTGTCCTTTACTAGATGCCACACTCAGGGTCCCGGGGGAAAACAGGAAGCAGGGTGTCCTTTGTTCTGAGGTCTCCCAGGCTGGCAACAGTTTTGCCCACCACTAATGGAGTCCACACACAGAGCACAGACAGACTTCCTCCTCCTTCATTCCAACCTGGAATTCCCAGCTCCAGCTCCTTCCTGCTAGGTACTTCCTGATCAATATATAATCAATACCTAATAATCAGCTAATCTAATCTTACTCATAACAAAGTCACATAATTAAACTTGGAAAAAAAGCCTGGGGATGGGCATAATAGCTATGTTTAGTTACCAAAGTGCTATCATGTGGAAGAGAAAGTTATTGGGTGGAAGTTAGTAGGGGGACAGCTTTAGGTCAATACAAATAATAATGATAATAATAAACTAACATTTATATGGTACTCACTATGTGCCAGCTAAAAAAGCTAAGTGCTTTACAATTATTACCTTATTTAATCAATACAAAGAAAAACTCATTAATGCTTATAACCATTTAGGACATTAATGCTTACTTGAACAGGTTTACCTAGGGAATGAGCTTCCCATCAGTAGCAGTGTTCAATTACTGGCAGGATAATTGTCTGCTGAGGATACTATAGAAGGAACTTTCCTGGACACAGCCAAGTGGTGTGGTGGCTAGAGGGTGGGCCCGGAGGCAGGAACACTCATCTTTCTGAGTTCAAGTCTGGTCCCAGATATGTCCTAGCTGCGTGACCTTGGGCAAGTCACTTAAATCTATTTGTCTCAGTTTCCTCATCTATAAAATGAGATGAAGAAGGAAATGGCAAACCACTCCAGTTATTATTGTTAAGAAAACCACAAATGGGGTCACAAAGAGTTGGACACATCTGAAATGATGGATGGAACAACAACAAAGTAGCATAGTGACTACAGTGCTAGATCTAAAATCAGGAAGAACCAAGTTCAAATCCAGCCTCAGACACTTATTAACCCTGTAACTGGACAAATTATTTAACCTTTCTCTTATTTCCTCAACTGTAAAATGATTTACCTCACAGGATTATTATGAAGATGTTATAAGGAAAAATATTTTTAAGTATTTTGAAAACCTCAAAGTGTTATACAAAGACTAGTTACCTAGTGTTACTTTATCATTCAAGAAATTTAAGTAAATGAACCTTAGGTTTGCTTTTAACTTTAAGATTCAATGATACTAATAATCATTAGTACATAGAGTCACTTGGGTTGTATTGATGCTAAAATGGCAAAATTCTTTTTTTTTTTTTTTTGTGGTTCACCACTGTAGAATAAAGTTCATTGCTACCAAAGTAGATGAATTGTAATATCTATAATAAAAAAGTGACACGTAAAAATCAATCAACCAGCAAGTTTTTTCCTTGCCTAATTATTTGCCTAACTCTGTGGTAACCTCTCTGTTTGTTTGTTTGTTTGTTTGTTTGTTTGTTTGTTTGTTTTGGATAGGACTTGTGATTTCAATGGCATAAGAATATCCCCTCTATCAACTCAAATCAACACTTACTCTGCAGCTGATGGGTTTAAAAGCAGATTAAAGGAGGTATTTCTTTGGATATTGGGGCTGGGGGCAGTTTTGCTTTGAAAAAATAATTCATATTAAAACATTTTTCTAAATAATACTTTATCAGTATAAAAATATAACCTCTATGGATCTCAGTTTCTAATCAGTAAAACAAGAATGGTAGAATTAAGTGACTTAAGAAGTCTTTTATACACCCTAGGCTTGGAATTAGGAAGGTATGGATTAAAATCCTGTCTCTGTACTTATTTGGTATAATTTTGAGCAAATTACTTTGAATTTTTGTTTCTTCATTTGTAAAAAAAGAAAAAAATCTTTGGTCTCAGTACAGAAAGCTAAAACAGCAAACTCATTTTTAGGCAGTTAGGTGATGCCATAAGTAGAATGCTTAGCTTAGAGTCAGATGATTAGGTTCAAATTTACTTCAGACACAATAACTTGGTGACCCCCTGGGCAAGTCATTTAACCTTTGTTTGCGTCAGTTTTTTCATCTGTAAAATGGTGATAAAAATAGCACCTACCTCCCAAGGTCATTGTGAGGATCAATTGAGATAATATTTGTAAAATGCTTAACAAAATGCCTGGCACATACTAAATGCTATATAAAAGTTTATAGTCTAAGAGTGCCTGTGGCATTGAAAGGATAAGTGACTCGTCCAAAGCTAGTACATGCCAGCAGTAGATCATAAATTCAGGTCCAGACTCCAAAAGTCAGCTCCTATATTATCTACAAAATGGTGATAATAATACCTAAAGTATCTTGCCTGGTACTGTGGATATGAAGCTTAAATTAGATAATGTATGTACAATGTTTTACAAACCTTAAAAGAAGTATGGAAAGTTAGATTGTTATTTTATTACTAGTCTTATTCTTTATTATTGTTGTTGTTGTTCAGTCATTTCAATCATTCCCTCTTTTCTTGACCCCATTTGGGATTTTCTTGGTAAAGATACTACAGTAGTTGCCATTTCCTTCTCCAGCTCATTTTACTGATGAGGAAACCAAGAAAAACAGGACTAAGTAACTTGCCCATCCCACAGCTAGTGTCTGAGAGAAGATTTAAACTCAGGTTTTCCTGACTCTAGGGCCAGCATTACCTAGTTGCCCCAATCTTTTTCTTAACTTTTTTCAATAGAGTTTGAAAGAAGTGGTCTTATGACAAGTCACTATTCTGCTATTATTATTTTTATTTTTTATATATAATATATAACATAATAATATGACATGATTTGTCATAATATATAACAAAGTATAATAAATGTATTTATCCAAAAGAAGCAAGTTCTCACATTTGCTATCTCCAAAAATCTGTCTTATTATTTTTTCCCTGTCTTTCCATTCCTTTCCCTCAGAAGGCATGCTTGCCTTCTGATATATGATATAGGTCAGTGATGGTGAACCTATGGCACGAGTGCCAAAGAAGGCACACAGAGTGCTCTCTATGGGCATGCTCCCTCCCCTCCGACCCCTCCCTCCCTACAGAGTTCATCACTAGAAAGGCAGAGGGACTCAGGTGGAGCTGCTCCCCTCTTCCTCGCCACCATATCTGATGACATTTTTTCACATCACCTACCCCTACAACCAGCAGCCCAGTGGGAGTGCTTTCTCCTTCCCCTGTGTAGGGTAAGGAGGGGGGGAAGTGCCTGGCACTCTGAGGGGGCAGGGCATGGTGGGGATGGCACACAGTCTCTACAAGGTTTGCCATCACTGATATAGGATGTACATATATGATCATATAATATATATTTTCCTCTTCATTGTATTGTAAAACAAGACAAATACTGCTTACACTAGAGAAGAATTCATATTACTATTATTATTTTTAAACCTCTGAATTTCCATCTTATAATCAATTCCATGAATTAGTTCCAAGGTACAGGAATAATTAGGGCTAGGCAATGGTGGTTAAGTGACTTGCCCATAGTCACACAGCTAAAAAGTATCTGAGACCATATTTGAAGCCAGGATCTGATTGAGCCACCTAGATGCCTCTGAAAAATTAATATTATTTTTATATTATTATTGCTTTTATTTTAGTGGTAGTAGTAATATCTACAAACTATTTCCAAAGTTCTGTTTGTTCATTCATTTGATGAGAGCCATTGGATTGTGGGAGTATATCATAGAACTCATTTGGAAAAGGGATTGCCCATTATAGAATAGGAAATGGAGAAAAAAAGAAAACCACATAGTCTTCGTGCCCTTAGGGTTTAAGGAAATCATTGATTAATTCAAGCACAGGTGTGTGCTATGATCCCTTAAGGAATGGCTCACCACAGCCATGTTGGGAGAAATGGGATACTTCGCTTTGGTTTAGATAAATTACTACCCCTGAATACACTGGCCAGTTCTACCATTTATCCAAGACTGTAATCTGGTGAGGATGAATGCAGAGAGGGAGATGCAGCCTTTTATTTCTCAGAACTATAAACATCTGTAGCCTCTGGTGGTGTAAAGATAGAAAAAATTCAATGACACACACAAAAATCCTCACCCAAATTTAGTTTTCATTTTCAGAAAAACAAAGGAGCCTGGGCTGAATGGAAATTCCAAATGACAGATTTATGATGTAGCTTGTATTTTGTATCACTTCTATAGTTTGCCCAAAGCACAGCACATGCTGAATTCATAGAACAAGAATGCATGCTACTGGGAAGTTATCATATAAACACATTATTGCTGCTGTAAATAATTAGCATGAAGTTCTGGTATATATCCATATTCCATAAACAATATATCAGACAAATTATAATATGCTTTAGTGCTTAATAACTTTCTTGGCGATTTTAAGTGGTCAGGAGAAAATTATCAAAATGAAATAGTTCAGGTTGATGAATGAGTTTCATTTAAAGGGGTTGATTGGTGGATCTTTTTAGTACATAATAGAGGCAATGATGCATTGTACTAAGAAGACTTGGCCCAAGTTGAGACTTTGCCACTTACTTATCTATGTGACCTACACTTTGTTGTTAAGTCATGAAAAAGTTACCAGAGTGGTCTGCCATTTCCTTCTCCAGCTCATTTTATAGATGAGGAAACTGAGGAAAACAGGGTTAAGTGATTTGCTCAGGGTCCCACAGGTAGGAAGTGTCTGAGGCTAGATTTGAACTGAAGAAGATGAGTTTTCTTGATTCTAAGTCCAGTGCATTATCCACTGTGTCACGTAACTACCCCTAATCTTGGTTTTCAATTTTGACTTTTTTTTTAAACCTTTACCTTTCATCTTAGAATCAATGCTGTGTATTGTTTCAAGGTAGAAGAGCAGTAGGGACTAGGCAACCCACACAGCTAGGAAGTACCTGAAACCAAATTTGAACCCAGGACCCCCAGTCTCTAGATTTGGCCCTAAATCCACTCAGCCACCTAACTGCACTCCCCACCCCATTCAATATTTTTAAAGCTTATATGTGCTATTTTGGGGTGAGGGGATTCAAGGAGAAAACAAATCATTCCCTACCCTCAAGGAACCTATATTCAACTGGGAGAGAACTACATTCCTAATCTTTATTTTTCTCATCCATAAAAAAAGAGATAATTCCTGTGCTTTCTATCCTAAAGGTCATTGTGGACAACAAATGTGACAAAATGTATGAAGTATAGGTATCTCTTCCACAGTATAGGATAAGGGGCATGGTGCCCCCACAATCTGGAAAATCCAAATAAAAATTCTACTCTCCCTTTCTACTAGAGAAGAAGCCTGAATTTTTCCTTCTTCTTTTATGGAGTACTTACAGTAAAAGAAATTATTTATGGTACTAAAAGATAAATATGATAATATTGTACAACATTATACATATACTTTATGTGTTTCTGAGTTTCTAAATTTTTTCTGTGTCATCTCCTAGCCTTTGAATGTTGTCTGAGGCCTCTGCAAAACTTCAAAAAGAAATTCCCATTTAATTTCTTATGCTAGTCGGTGATATATTGAAACAATGATGGGGAAAGTTGTGATGTGGAAGGGATATCTGTACTTTGAAACCAGATAGTCCAAAAAACTCAAGTCATTGTTATTATTTAGAAATATGTGATTAAGGATGCATCTGATGGAAGCTGGAAGTCTGGGCTCAAAACTTGATCTTGAGAATTGATATTCTTGGGTTTGGAAAAAAAATTGTATAACTATAAAATATTGTATACACACTCACATACACATCATGTTTTCTCAAGTTGACCTTATATTTACAGGAAAGGAGTTTCCAGCAAAGTCACTGGACAATGTTTGGCTTAACAACTTGTTTATTTAAGTTCCATCTGTTTTACTAAACATATATTTCAGAGGAAAATTGTTACAGAGACAAAAAAAAAGCAAACATTCTCTCAGTCCCTTTTGTATAAAGCACAGCCTATTATTTGTAGCATATGTGTCTTTCAAACTCGATATCGGTTGTCACATGAAACATCTGTCCAGAGGCCTAATGTTCTGAAATCTTTTATCGTGGGATCAGCAACATCAGGAAACTCAGAATAAAAAAAAATACAATTTTAAACTTTGGCAAGAAAAGCAGCAACAGATACTATATTCCTACAGGGAGAGGAATATCTTTATAGTAGTTAATGTTATTCTTTTTGTTTTCTTTCATTTCAGGAGGCTGAGTTAAGAATTTCCTGTTTGTTTTTATGTTTTAGGAATGGAACTGGAGAACTAACTTGAAATTGCTGATTGGCAGCCAACAATACTTAATAATTACGCCGTAGGTACCACCTTTTCTTTTTTGATTTTTGGGAATTCTATTTCAAGGTAATATACCACCAGATATATTTATTTTATTTTTATTTTAAAAATATTTATTAATATTTATTTTTTAGAAAAGTTAACATGGTTACATAATTCATACTTGAGCTCCCCCCACCCCCCAATGGCTGATGCGTATTTCCACTGTTTTTTTTTTTTTTAACCCTTGTACTTCTGTGTATTGTCTCATAGGTGGAAGATTGGTAAGGGTTGGCAATGGGGGTCAAGTGACTTGCCCAGGGTCACACAGCTGGGAAGTGGCTGAGGCCGGGTTTGAACCTAGGACCTCCTGTCTCTAGGCCTGACTCTCACTCCACTGAGCTACCCAGCTGCCCCTTTCCACTGGTTTTAACATGTGTCATTGATCAAGACCTATTTCAAAATTGTTGATAGTTGCACTGTGTGGTAGTTTCGAGTCTACATCCCCAATCATGTCCTCCTCGGCCCATGCGTTCAAGCAGTTGTTTTTCTTCTGTTTCCTCTCCTGTAGTTCTTCCTCTGAATGTGGGTAGCATTATTTTCCATAAGTCCCTCAGAATTGTCCTGGGTCATTGCATTGCTGCTAGTACAGAAGTCCATTACATTCTATTTTACCACAGTAAATTAGTCTCTGTGTACAATGTTCTTCTGGCTCTGCTCCTTTCACTCTGCATCAATTCCTGGAGGTCTTTCCAGTTCACATAGAATTCCTCCAGTTTATTACTCCTTTGAGCACAATAGTATTCCATCACCAGCATATACCACAATTTGTTCAGCCATTCCCCAATTGAAGGGCATACCCTCATTTTCCAGTTTTTTGCCATCACAAAAAGCGCAGCTATAAATATTTTCGTACAAGTCTGTTTATCTGTGATCTCTTTGGGGTACAAACACAACAATGGTATGGCTGGATCAAAGGGCAGGCATTCTTTTATAGCCCTTTGAGCATAGTTACAAATTGCCAGCCAGAATGATTGGATCAGTTCACAACTCCACCAGCAATGCATTAATGTCCCAATTTTGCCACATCCCCTCCAGCATTCATTACTCTCCCCTTTTTTCATTTTAGCCAGTCTGCTAGGTGTGAGGTGATACCTCAGAGTTGTTTTGATTTGCATTTCTCTAATTATTAGAGATTTGGAACACTTTCTCATGTGCTTATTGATACTTTTGATTTCTTTACCTGAAAATTGCCTATTCATGTCTCTTGCCCATTTATCAATTGGAGAATGGCTTGATTTTTTATACAATTGCTTTAACTCCTTGTATATTTGAGTAATTAGACCCCTGTCAGAGATTTTTGTTATAAAGATTTTTTCCCAATTTGTTGTTTCCCTTCTGATTTTGACTACATTGTTTTTGTTTGTACAAAAGCTTTTTAGTTTAATATAATCAAAATCATTTATTTTACATTTTGTAATTTTCTCTTACTCTTGCTTGGTTTTAAATTTTTTCCTTTCCCAGAGATCTGACAAGTATACTATTCTGTGTTCACTTAACTTATTTATAGTTTCCCTCTTTATATTCAAGTCGTTCACCCATTCTGAATTTATATTGGTGTAGGGTGTGAGATATTGATCTAAACCTAATCTCTCCCATATTGTTTTCCAAATTTCCCAACAGTTTTGTCAAATAGTGGATTTTTGTCTCAAAAGTTGGGCTCTTTGGGTTTATCATACACTGTCTTGCTGATATCACTTGCCCCAAGTCTATTCCAATGATCCTCCCTTCTGTCTCTTAGCCAGTACCATACTGTTTTGATGACCACTGCTTTATAGTACAGTTTAATATCTGGTACTGCTAGGCCACCTTTCTTCACATTTTTTTTCATTATTTCCCTTGCTATTCTTGATTTTCTGTTCTTCCAAATGAACTTTGTTATAGTTTTTTCTAATTCAATTAAAAAGTTTCTTAGTAGTTTGATAAATATGGTGCAGGGTTTTCAATAGGAATTGGTGCTGTATTTTGTCAAAGGCTTTTTCAGCATCTATTGAGATAATCATGTGATTTTTATTTATTAGATATGGTCAATTATGTGGATGGTTTTCCTAATGTTGAACCATCCTTGCATTCCTGGTATAAATCCCACCTGATCATGATGGATAACCCTCATGATCACTTGTTGGAGTCTTTTTGTTAGTATTCTATTTAAGATTTTTGCCTCTATGTTCATTAGGGATATTGGTCTGTAGTTTTCTTTCTCTGTTTTTGATCTACCTGGCTTTGGAATCAGTTGCATATTAGTGTCATAAAAGGAATTAGGTAGGGCTCCTTCTTTGCTTATTATATCAAATAATTTGTATAGTATTGGGATTAATTGCTCTTTGAATGTCTGATAAAATTCACTTGTAAATCCATCAGGTCCTGGCGATTTTTTCTTAGGGAGTTCTTTGATGGCTTGTTCAATTTCTTTTTCTGATATGGGATTATTTAAGTATTCTATTTCTTCTGCTGTTAATATAGGCAATTTATATTTTTGTAAATATTCACTCATTTCACATAGATTGTCATATTTATTGTCATATAATTGGGCAAAATAGTTTTTAATGATTGCCTTAATATCCCCTTCATTAGAGGTGAGGTCTCCCTTTTCATCTTTGATACTGTCAATTTGGTTTTCTTCTTTCCTTTTTTTTTATTAGATTGACCAGTACTTTGTCTATTTTATCTGTTTATTCAAAATACCAACTTCTAGTCTTATTTATTAATTCAATAGTTCTTTTACTTTTGATTTTATTAATTACTCCCTTGATTTTTAGTATTTCTAATTTAGTTTTCATCTGGGGATTTTTAATTTGCTCACTTTCTAATCTTTTAAGTTGCATGCCCAATTCTTTAATCTCTGCCCTCCCTAATTTGTTAATATATGCACTCAAGGTTATAAATTTCCCCCTGAGTACTGCCTTGGCTGCATCCCACAGAGTTTGGTAGGATGTCTCATCATTGTCATTTTCTTCAATGAAATTGTTGATTGTTTCTATGATTCCTTCTTTGACAAATTGGTTTTGAAGAATCATATTATTTAATTTCCAATTAGTTTTTGATTTTCCTGTCCAGGTGCCCTTTCTAATTATTATTTTTATTGCATTATGATCTGAGAAGGTTACATTTATTATTTCTGCTCTTTTGCATTTGTTTACAATGTTTCTATGCCCTATTACATGGTCAATCTTTGTGAATGTACCATGTGCAGCTGAAAAGAAGGTGTATTCCTTTTTGTCCCTATGTATTTTTCTCCACATATCTATTAAATCTAATTTTTCTAGGACTTCATTCATCTCTCTTACCTCTTTTTTGGTTTGATTTATCTAGAAATGAAAAAAGAATATTTTGATTTCCCACTAGTATGGTTTTACTATCTGTTTCCTTCTTGAGATCTGCCAGTTTCTCCTTTACAAATCTGGTTGCTATGCCATTTGGTGCATACATATAGAGCAATGTTATTTCCTCATTGTCTATACTGCCTTTAATCAGGATGTAATGACCTTCCCTGTCTTTTTTAGTCATATCTATTTTTACTTTGGCTTTGTCCAAAATCATAATAGCCACTCCTGCCTTGTTTTTCTCATTTGAGGCCCAAAGGATTTTACTCAAGCCTTTAACCTTAAACCTGTGTATGTCTACCCGCCTCATATGTGTTTCTTGTAGACAACATATGGTAGGATTTTGGTTTCTAATGTACTCTGCTATTTGCTTCCTTTTTATGGGCAAGTTCATCCCATTCACATTAAGAGTTATAATTATCAGTTGTGTATTCACCAACATTTTGGTATCCTCTCCTCGTTCTACCTCTTCTTCTTGCACTATTTCCTTTTAAACCAGTGGTTTGCTTTATACCAATAACCCTTGTCCCCTCTCTTGATTTACTTCCCTTTCTATGCCTTCCCTTATTATTTCCCTCTTTTTATTTTTAAGGCCTAATGAATTCCCTCCCTCTTCTTCTCCCTTTCCTTTTTTGACCTTCCCACTCCTCTACTCCCCTTGGTTTATCCCTTCTGACTTTCTCAGTAGGGTTAGATAGTGTTTTATATCCCAATGGATAAAGCTACTCTTCCCTCTCAGGGTTAATTACAATGAGAGTAAGGTTTAACTATTACCTCTTAATGCTCTCTTCCTCTCCTTCTTATGATAGTATTCATCCCTTCCCCTTCCCATGCCCTCTTTGTGTGTAATAGAATATCCTATTTTTCTTATTCATTCAAGTTTCTCTTGGTGTCCTCTACTATTCACTTTCCTCTTTCCCACTCCCATATCATCTTAGACCATTTAGTATTCCAAACTCTCCCTATGAATAATTCTTCTAATTACTATAATAGTGAATACTATAATAGTGAATAGAGTTCCTTACAGAGAATTATACATAACATTTCTCCACATAGGGATACTAATAATTAGATCATATTGAAGCCCTTAAAGAGGCAAATTTAAAAAATCCGAGTTTTCTTTCTTTCCCCTCTGTTTCTTATTTACTTTTTCTTTTTCTCTTGATTTTTGTGGTTGGATATAGAACTTTCCATTTAGTCCTGGTCTTTTCTGTGCAAATACTTGGAAATCTTCTATCTTGTTGAATGCCCAAACTTTCCCCTGGAAGTATATAGTTCGTTTTGATGGGTTGGTGATCCTTGGTTGTAGACCCAGTTCTCTTGCCTTTCTGAATATCATATACCAAGGCTTGAGGTCTTTTAGTGTGGAGACTACCAGATCCTGTGTGATCCTGATTGGTGCTCCTTGATATCTGAATTGTCTCTTTCTAGCTTCTTGTAAAATTTTTTTTCTTTTACTTGGAAGTTCTTGAATTTGGCTATTATATTCCTGGGTGTTGTCTTTTCAGGGTCTAGTGTAGAGGGTGATCTATGGATCCTTTCAATGTCTATATTGCCCTCTTGTTGAAGAACTTCAGGGCAATTTTGCTGAATAATTTCTTTTAGTATGGAGTCCAAATTTCTATTAATTTCTGCTTTTTCAGGTAGACCAATGATTCTCAGATTGTCTCTTCTAGACCTGTTTTCTTGGTCTGTCACTTTCTCATTGATATATTTCATGTTTCCTTCTATTTTATCAGTCTTTTGACTTTGTTTTATTTGTTCTTGCTGTCTTGAGAGATCATTAGCTTCTAATGGCTCAATTTTAGCCTTTAGTGACTGGTTTTCTGCTATAATCTTTTGGTTTTCCTTTTCAATCTGTTCATTTCTGGTGTTCAATTTGCTTATCAGTTCATTTGATTTCTGAGCCTCACTTTCCAATTGCAAAATTCTGCCTTTTAAACTGTAATTTTCTTGCCAGACTTTGGTTTCCAATTTGCTTACCATTTCGTTTGATTTTGGGGCATCTTTCTTCAATTGGGAGTTTCTGTCTTCTAACCTGTTGATTTCCTTTTGAGCTATTTCCACTTCTCTCGCCAAATCTCTTCCATCTTTCTCATCATCTCAGATTTGAACTCTTCAATAGCTTGTGGCCAGTTTTCATTATTTTGGGAAGGTTTGGATATGATTACTTCTTTGTTCTCCTCTGCTGTTTGCTCTTTTGTCTGGATTTTATCTGTGTAAAAGTTTTTGAGTGTTACAGATTTCTTCTTGATGATCTTTCTCTTTTGGGGTTCTTGTCTCTGGCTTGCCATTGTTAATGGGAAGGTTTATCCTCACACTCAGGTTTATCCTCACCCTCAGGGTTTATCCTCACCCTCTCAGGTTTATCCTCACACTCAGGGTCTGTCTGAGCTCTTTAGGCTCCTGAGGTCTCAGGTCTAGTTGTTCTCAGGGTCAAGCCTCCTGGTGGTCACTTTGCTTGTTCCTCTGCCCGAGGCTCCTTTAACAGTCTCAGGGCGCTGCTTCCACAGTCGTGCACCCCTCTGCACTGGATCCCCACTCAAGGTCCGAGCCTGTGCTCAGGATCTGAGTCCTCACCTGCACTCAGGATCCGAGTCTTCGTCTGCACTCAGGTCTCTGGTGTCCACGCCCTCACTTGTGCCTGTGCTCAGGGTCTGTGTTCAAAGTCTGTGCGTTCTTTAGCTTCTTGGGGTCTTAAGTCTTGCTACTCTCAGGGGCAGGCCATGGTGACCCCAGGTAGCTGCCAAGGACTTAATGCGTGCCCCAAAACTCTTATGTGCTGGCTTTGGCACTTTGGTGGTGTGGGGTGGGAGTGGGGGTTGCTCAGCTCGCATTTTAGTGAGAGCTGTTTCACCCCTTTATAGCATGGAAATGTCCCAATTCTGTGTACCTCCAATGCTGCACCCTGTTGTGGGGTCCCTTCGTTTGTCTGGATTTGTTTTTATGTCTTCTTGAGGAGTCCTATATGCGTGGGTTAGGAGAGGTTAAGGAGCTGCTTTTTACTCTGCTGCCATCTTAACCAGGAAGTCCCTCCAGATATATTTATATAAAAGTTAAATATCCCTTGCCTTCTGAGGTTTAGAAACCAAATGATTTGTCTAATGCTGTTATTAAGGCTGCTGTTTAGTAATGTTACTACAGGTAAGCATTTAATGAATGGGTTATATTACTAGTCGGTAATGTTCAGGGAGAATACTTGCAGGATGTAGAAATCTCAGAAAGTCAGTATTTGAATATGAACTCATGTGGGATTTTATTAGGGATAACCAACTCCTATGGAGTGTGCTATAATCTTTTATATGCCACATCTTTCAAATATTATTTTCAGTTTTTTTACTTTTCTATCCTCTGTGATCTTTGGTCACCCCATTTTTCATTCTTGTTAATTTTTAGCTTACAAAATGTTGAAATATAAGACTGAAGTTTAGGAAAAATAAGTTGTTAAAGAAATGAATCTCAAATTATTTTAAATCTCTCCTTGATTATTAGAGCTTATGTTTTTTTCAGTTATGGGTACTTAATCAACGGACTCTCAATTTGATAAGTTTAGAGAAGAGAGAATTTTTGTCTTTCACTTTTAACTATTCCCTGTAGATGTGTGTTGGTGCCTAATGGAGGAAGGACCTTGGTGATTACGAATAGTTTGGCTTTGGCTGTTGTGGGAATAAACATCAATTTTTGTTGATTTATGTAAGCAAGTCTTGAATTTGTAGATTCAGTCTTATTTTTTCCCCTTCCCTTTTCAGTTCTAACCACCATGAGGAGAATGTGAGTGATGGTAGGAATATGTTGGCTCTAATCAATGGTGGCTAATGGTCTTGCCTTTCCAAGGTTACTTTTCTATGAACAGAGCCCTCTAGCTCCAAATAATGAAAGCTAGCCTTGCTAAATGTCAGATATTTAAATCACTCCATTTATTCCCAGATCTGGCTTTTGCCTCTCCAACTGCTTTGAGAAGATTTCCTCAAGCAAAAAGTAGCTGCTTTCCTTACACGAAGGGTAGGCTTTTAGCTCAGTCTTTTTTATTTCTCACTCTGTTTATTAAAAACAAAAGGAAATAGCTCTTGGTCACAAGTAAGTATCAATAGTATATCACTAACAAATTTTATAAAGTCCCTTTGATACTCTGATTGGCAGAAGATAGTCTGGTTAAAAGTGGGAAAATCCTTATTTCTTTTTTAAAAAATTAATAAGTTAATTAGTTTGTTTATTACATGAAAGTTTCCAGGTATCTTCCTTGCTCTCTCCCCATCCTACAAAAGACAGCATTTGACAAAAAATATGCATATATATGCAACTATATTATTCTTATTTCTATTTATCAGTTCTTTCTCCGGAGGAGGACACACAAATTATTCTTCAAACAATATTTCTGTTGTTGCATAAGTTTTTAGGTTCTATTCATTTCACTCTTCATAATGTCATATACATCTTCTATTTAAAAAAATTAACCTGCTCTGTGGACAGCTAGGTGACTCAGGGGTCAGGACACACAAAACATTGTCTTAAATAATTATAATAGTATCATCAAAGATCATTGATCACAATCATTAAAATAGATTGATTAGTAATGAAAAAGCTTGAAATATGATGAGAATTATCAAAATGTGACACAGATACGATGAGCATGTGCTGCTGGAAAAATGGCGTTGATAGACTTTCTTGGGGCAGGGTTGCCACAAACCTTCAATTTGTAAAAAATGTATCTTCAAAGCATAATAAAATAAAGGCACAATAAAATGAAGTCTGCCTGTATTATTTGTTCCACTGAGTTAAACTGGAAAAGCAGCACAATTAGTAGAGGATCCTAAATCTCAGCTACTGCTGGTCTGGAGTCCTGAAGGTCACTTCCAAAGATGATGTCTTTCTTCCTGGGGCATTGCTACTGTACTCTTTGTGAAACCTGGACTCTATGCCATCAAAATGTTAAAGAGCCCTTTTCCTGCGGCATAGACTCTTCTTCCTTCATGGCTTCCCCAGATTCCCACTTCTTCAAGAGTGCTGAGGCAAAGATGAAGGTTGATATCCAACCTCCACCATTTTTAAATGAGTAGGCAAAGCAGTCCAAGAGTTTCCTCTTTGCCACATAATAAGCTAACTGAAATCAGTAATAGAATTTAACCATACATGTTCCACTCTTTCCAATGTACTTCCATTTCAGGACTCTACCAAAAGAAGGAAGCAGGCTCTTTATATGGAGAGATGCTATTAGAAGTACTTTGGGTATACCCTAGGTCCCTATTACATTAAAATCTTAAAAAAAAGCCTGGTTAATATACAGTACTTGAGACTCTAGTTTTTGCCCCAGCATTGCACAGAGGGAAAACTATCTACAATCTCTTTAACGGTTTTAGCTTCATTCTCTCCAAACAATAAACAATTTGGGTTGATAACCATCAAACTTACAGAGGGTTCCAAAAATCTTCATGCAGTTTCAGTAATCTAGAGTAAACAAAACTGCATGAAGACTTTTGGAATACCCTGCACAATACAAATTTAAATAGTATTAAATTGAATGTAAGAATTCTGAGACTAATTCAGTCAAAGGCAAGGGAACAGAACTGACTTTTTTTGCTTCTCTATTTTTTTTTAATTGGAGGGAGAGAAACAGGAAGTAAAGGATTAACTATGTTAGAAGTGGGGAAGAAAAAAAAGAAATGTGCTGTTGATTAGATTAACTCTTTACCATTCCCAGGAACATCGCTTTCCCCCATTTCCCCCCCCCCCCATTTTGTGCTTGGTTCATTCCACTCTATTCATGATTTCTATTTTGTTTTTAAAATCCTTATCTTGTATCTTAGAATTAATACTGTTTATTGGTTCTAAGGTGGAAGAACAGTAAGGGCTAGGCAATGGGCGGGGTAAGTGACTCATCCAGTGCTACACAGCTAGGAAGTTCCAGATTTGAATCCAGGACCTCTTGTCTTTAGACCTGATTCCCAATCAACTGAGCTACCTAGTGTAAAGGTTAAATTTAGTGATTAGACTTAAATTATATGAAATAACGTGGTTGCCAAAGTTATTGTATCTCAAGTCAGAAGTTTATTTACAAAATAGAGGGGAAACAATAAAATAGAGAAATGTGAGAGAGGTTAGAGAAAATACCTATACTAGTCCTGAGCTAGGAGGGCCAGTAGTGAGTAAGTACGAGGCCTCCTCCAAGATTGAAGTTAGTCTCTTACGAAATTAGGAAATTAGTCAGCCCCAGGAGTGACTAAGTTGAAGTCACAATTCATACCACAGTCTCTAGTGAAGTTCCCTCAAAGACTATCTCCAGGAGACACTCTCCACAAGACTCAACTTCACCAGATTGCCTCAGCCAAGGATTTTGTGGCTTTTATTGTGGTTTCTTGTTCCTACCCCTTTTCACAGAAGCCAATCACAGTTTCCAAATTGTCCAGCCCTGCCCAGGGGCAGTATCTGTGGGACTGATTTCTCACCTCTAAGGGTGTTAACTCTCCTCCTAGGATTCATACATTAATGAGTATATGAACTCTTAAAAGAATTCAAGTTTCTAGCTGCTTGAGTTAGAAAAAAGGGGGGAGCTCTCCAAGCATCTTACTGGTTTCTCACCTAGCACTAAGTGGTTTTCCAGCTCTGAGTTCAAGCTTGTGTTGATTCAATCAAAAGGTAGATAAAGGAGAGTTAATCCTGTCCTCACAATCTAGTGAGGTGCTATGTAGGGGTGCGTAAGTAATTGTTTTTTGTTTTTGTTTTTGTTTTTTTCAAGACTTTGAATTTTTATTTTTTAGAAAAATTTTGGTACAAGTCTTTTTATCTATGATCTCTTTGGGGTACAAACCCAACGATGCTATGGCTGGCTCGAAGGGCAGGCAGTCATTTATCGCACTTCAGGCATAGTTCCAAATTGCCATCCCCAATGGTTGGATCAGTTCACAGCTCCACCAGCAATACATTAATGTCCCAATTTTGCCACATCCCCTCCAACATTCATTACTCTCCCCTTCTTTCATTTTAGCCAATCTGCTAGGTGTGAGGTGGTACCTCAGAGTTGTTTTGATTTGTATTTCTCTAATTATTAGAGATTTAGAACACTTCTCATGTGCTTATTGATAGTTTTGATTTTTTATCTGAATATTGCCTATTCATGTCCATTGCCCATTTATTAATTGGGGAATGGCTTGATTTTTTATACAATTGATTTAGTTCCTTGTATATTTGAGTAACTAGATCTCTGTCAGAGTATTTTGTTATAAAGATTTTTTTCCCAATTTATTGATTCCCTTCTGATTTTGGTTGCATTGTTTTTATTTGTACAAAACTTTTTAATTTAATGTAATCAAAATTATTTATTTTACATTTTGTAATTTTTTTTAACTCTTGCTTGGTTTTAAAATCTTTCTTTTCCCAGAGATCTGACACGTATACTATTCCGTGTTCACCTAATTTACTCATAGTTTCCTTCTTTATGTTTTTACTCATCCATCCATTTTTAATTTATCTTGGTGTAGAATGTGAGATGTTGATCTAAACCTAATCTCTGCCATATTTTTTTCCAATTTTCCCAGCAGTTTTTGTCAAATAGTGGATTTTTGTCTCAAAAATTGGGCTTTTTGGGTTTATCATATATTGTCTTGCAGAAGTCACTTACCCCCAGTCTTTTCCACTGATCCTACCTTCTGTCTCTTAGCCAGTACCATATTGTTTTGATGACCACTGCTTTATAGTACATTTTAATATCTGGTACTGCTAGGCCACCTTTCTTCACATTTTTTTTTCATTATTTCCCTTGCTATTCTTGATTTTCTGTTCTTCCAAATGAACTTTGTTATAGTTTTTTCTAATTCAATAAAAAAGTTTCTTAGTAGTTTGATGAATATGGTACTAAATAAGTAAATTAATTTGGCTAGAATGGTCATTTTTATTATGTCAGCTCGTCCTACCCATGAGCAATCAATGTTTTTCCAATTAGATCTAGTTTTAATTGTTTGGAAAGTGTTTTGTAGTTGTGGTCAAATAATTCCTGTTTGTTTTTGTAAATAGATTCCTAAGTATTTTATATTGTCTAGGGTGATTTTAAATGGTATTTCTCTTTCTAACTCTTGCTGCTGAGATATGTTGGAGATATATAGAAATGCTGATGATTTATGTGCATTTATTTTGTATCCTTCCATTTTGCTAAAGTTGATGATTATTTCCACTAGCTTTTTAGTTGATTTTCTGGAATATTTTAAGTAGACCACCATATCATCTGCAAAGAGTAATAGCTTGGTCTCCTTATTGCCTATTTTAATACCTTAAATTTCTTTCTTCTCTAATTGTTACTACTAGTGTTTCTAGTACAATGTTAAATCATAGAGGTGATAATCGGCATCCTCGTTTCAGTCCTGATCTTATTGGGAAGGCTTCTAATTTATCCCCATTGCATATGATGCTTGTTGATGGTTTTAGATATATACTGTTTATTATTTTTAGGAAAGGTCCTTCTATTCCTATACTTAATAGTGTTTTCTATAGGAATGGATGTTGAATTTTGTCAAAGGCTTTTCCCGCATCTATTGAGATAATCATGTGATTTTTATTTGTTAGATATGGTCAATTATGTGGATGGTTTTCCTAATGTTGAACCATCCTTGCATTCCTGGTATAAATCCCACCTGATCATGATGGATAACCCTCATGATCACTTGTTGGAGTCTTTTTGTTAGTATTCTATTTAAGATTTTTGCATCTATGTTCATTAGGGATATTGGTCTGTAGTTTTCTTTCTCTGTTTTTGATCTACCTGGCTTTGGAATCAGTTGCATGTTAGTGTCATAAAAGGAATTATGTAGGACTCCTTCTTTGCTTATTATGTCAAATAATTTGTATGGTATTGGGATTATTTGTTCTTTGAATGTTTGATAGAATTCACTTGTGAATCCATCAGGCCCTGATGATTTTTTCTTAGGGAGTTCTTTGATGGCTTGTTCAATTTCTTTTTCCAATATGGAATTATTTAAGTATTCTATTTCTTCTGCTGTTAATCTAGGCAGTTTATATTTTTGTAAATATTCACTCATTTCACATAGATTGTCATATTTATTGTCATATAATTGGGCAAAATAGTTTTTAATGATTGCCTTAATTTACTCTTCATTAAAGGTGAGGTCTCCCTTTTCACCTTTGATACCATTAATTTGCTTTTCTTCTTTCCTTTTTTTTAAATTAGATTTACTCGTACTTTGTCTTTTTTATCTTTTTTTCAAAATACCAGCTTCTAGTCCTATTTATTAACTCAATAGTTCTTTATTTTTGATTTTATTAATTTCTCCTTTGATTTTCAGCATTTCTAATTTAGTTTTCATCTCAGGATTTTTAATTTGTTGATTTTCTAGTTTTTTAAGTTGCATGCCCACTTCATTAATCTCTGCCCTCCCTGATTTGCACTCAATGATATAAATTTCCCCCTGAGTACTGCTTTGGATGCATCCCATAGGTTTTGGTAAGAAGACTCATCATTGTCATTCTCTTCAATGAAATTATTAATTGTTTCTATGATTTGTTCTTTAACTAACTTATTTTGGAGAATCATATTATTTAATTTCTGTTTTCTCCTTTCTGACAAAGATGGAGTAAAAATAGATCTGGTTAAAAAAGACAGGGAAGGTAATTTCATCCTGATAAAAGGCAGTATAAACAATGAAGAAATAACAGTACCCAACATGTATGCACCAAATGGTATAGCATCTAATTTTCTAGGTAGCACAGTGGGTAAAGGGCTAGATCTAGAACCAGGAAGATTCCATATAGAGTAGGTAGTTCAAGGGTAATTCATGTGTAACTATCCCCATTTTGCAAGTGATGAAACTGGGCTTTGACTGTGGTTCCACAGCTAGTAACTGTGATCCCAGAGCTGACATTAAGTCCCAGATATCCTGATTGATGATTTGACAACTTCTTATGAGCACAAGTCCAGCATTCTTTTTAACTATACAGTGTTACTTTTCAGGATATCAGGACACTGATTAATCATTAGAAGTCACTCAATATGTCCAGTGAGGTGGCTCAGTGGTTTGTGAATCAAGTCTAGAGATGGGACATCCTGGCTTCAAATCCAGCTTCAGACACTTCCTAGTTGTGTGACCCTGGGCAAGTTACTTCACTCCAACACCTACCTTTTATTGATTTCCTGCTTTGGAACCAATATTTAGTATTGATTCTAAGACCGAAGGTAAGGATTAAAAAAAAGTCACTAAATAAATATATACCCAGAAGTAAAGAGAGAAATTAACTAAATGATAATAATAGCTGATGCTTTATAACACTTTAAGATTTGCAAAGTATCTCATAAAAATTTTTTTTATTGGAGTTTATATCAACTTTGTAAAGTAGACACCGTAGTTGTTGTCCTTATTTTATGACGGAAGGTTGCAAGGGTGAAATGACCTTTGATCAGAATCACAAAACTAGGTAGAATTCAGACTCAAGGGTCTCTTCTTTAATCCCAGTATTCAGTCCTCTCTACAACATTGCTTCTTGAAAGCTTGAATGATCACCAGTTTTATTATTCTAACATTATTGTCAATGCAAAAACTGTGTACTATTTTTCAAAAATTCTAAATATAAAGATTTGTTTCAAATTTTAAATGAATGTGTACATTTCTAAAATTTTTTGAAGCAAACGAATCCTTGAGACTGAACCTAAGCTAAAACAACATTCCATTTAGCTTAAATGTTTTAAACTATAACATATTCTTGGTTAAACACAAAGATTAAGGAAATTGTTTAGCTGAGAAAAAAGTTAACCATGGTATATAGTGGTCTTTCTACCTCAGGTTCATCAAGCATTTAATTGAGTATTAAAGTTTTTCAGGTTAATTACTCCCTCCCCCTCTCCAAACTGTATTTCACATTATTTGGATCATAGATTTCCTTATAAATATAGAGCTGGGAAGGAACTTTGAAGTTCATCATTTTATAAAGGTGACAACTGAGGCAGAGAAGCTATATATAGTCATACATCTCAGAAGTATGTTGATTGAGCTAAAGTCTTACTGAGGGTAGGGCTAGAACTATCCATTATACCAGGGATGTCAAAGTCAAATAAAAATGAGTTATTGGAACATGTAGGCAGCATAATGGATAAAGGGTCAGGCCTACAGTTGGGAGGATTTGGGTTCAAATCTGACCTCAGATATTTCCTACCTATTGGACCCTGGGCAAGTCACTTAACTTTTGGCTAGCTTTAAAATGTAATATTATCTATGTTTTAAAAGGTATTTATTTATTTTGTTAAATATTTCCCAATTATATTTTAATTTTATTTGGGCCCTATGTGTTGTAGGTCACACGTGCACTGCGTGTTCAACATCTCTGTACTACATCAACTGGACACAGGCTGGGTATCTTTAAAAAAATAGTTTGATATTAATTGATTCATTTGTTTGTTCCATTAAAACAACCAGGTAATGCCCTCCCTCCCTCTCCTTTTACCATTAGAGAAGGCATCATATGACAGAAAGACTTATGGATATATAAAACTATGTTTTAATGAAATATGCTGTGAATACTGATGCCAAGAGGGTAAGTAACTTGTTCAAAGTCACAGTTGTAATAAGCATCAGAAGTCAAATTTGCTCTCAGATTTAGTGACTCAACAGTCAGTGCTTTTCTTTTTTTTCTACTTCCCCATGCTTCCTTTGAATCTTGGAATGGTTACAAAATAGGAATCCAATACTTTATAAATCATCTAAAGTCAAGATTGCTTCGTTACAGCTGTTAAAGTGGTAGAAACAATTGAAGAAAGGCTAGGAATATAAAGAAAAGAATCCATGCTTTGTTATGTTTCCTCTTAAATGAAAAGAACCTCCTCCCCCTTTCCCAAAAGAGATAAATAAGTACAGCCCTTATACAGAGGGGCTCCTGCTTTTATGTGCATTGCATCCTTGTAAACCTCATCTTAAGGCAAATGACGGCAATGAAAACTCTGGACACTCTCTGTCATGCCCTGTCTTTGTGCATGCTGTGACTTTCCTCCCTTCAAATGAAGAAGGGATGGAACCTTGGAAATCATATCCTTCAGCTCCCTTATTTTACGTTTGGGGACAGGGAGACTCATAAAGGCAGCATAGTCATAAATGGCAGCAAGGAGTTAAATTCAAATTCTCTAATGTGAAGTCTGATGTTCTTCCACTACTGCCTTCCACTGTTGCAGACAAGTCAGGATCTGCTTCTTTCACCATCACCCACCTTGTGCCGAGAGGCTCCCCAGTCCTAGAAGGAAGTTAGTAGGTGGTTCTGTAGGTTTGGGGGTCTGGACCTGGAATTTGGAAGACCTGAGTTCCAATGCTATTTCATATGCTTACTAAATGTGTGAACCTGGACAAGTCACTTAACTTGCTTGCCTCATTTTCCTCCTATGTAAAAAATGGGAATAAATAACAGTACTTAGTTCCCAAGATTGTTGTGAGAATAAAATTAAAACATGCAATGGTCAGCTAGGTGGCACAGTGGAGTCAGGAAGATCTGAGTTCAAATTCTGCCTTAGACACTAACTAGCTATGTGATTCTAGACAGGTCAATTTACACAGCTTGCCTCAGTTTCCTCATCTGTTAAATGAACTAGAGAAGGAAATGGGCAGACTACTTCAGGATCTTTGCCAAGAAAACCCCAAATAGGGTCATGAAGAGTTGGACATGACCAAAATAAATGAACAACCACAAATATTTACAATGCTTTGAAAACCTTCAAAGGCTATATACATTCTACCCATGTATGTACATATCACAAAAGTCAGTGAAGTTTTAAGAACGAATAGCTCAAGATTGTACTGTCTTTTGGGACATACTCCTTATTCCTTCAGGCTTTAGGGGTACGCAATCAAGGAACAGAGCAAAAGATGCTTGAAGTCAAAGCTGTTAGGCAGGATCATGTAAATAGAGCAACACAATGTCAAGCAGTAAAAAGCTGGATACCCCAGTAGCCATAGAAGAGAGAAAAATCAAAGTAGCATTAAAACTATTAACATTATTATATGACACAATTAAAGGTTCTAAATAGACAAGTGATATATCATAATAACCAAAGCTATTTATATTTACTCAATGCTTTCATATTTAAACAGTCTTTTTAATAATCAGATGAAGTAGCATAAAATTATGCATTTTACCAATCAGGAAACTGAGATTAAGAAGTTGAGAACCATGCACTCTCTGTCAGTACCAAAAAAATGCATTTCCTATTCAAGCCCTCCCCTTTACCTTCAATACATCCATTTTAGACACTAAGCCCACTGAGAAAAATTCACTCCATTAATTCACTCCAAAAATTCACTCACTTCTTTCAATTACAAAACTACAATGGAGTTGCTGTAGCTCTGTCAGCCCATTTCATGCAGAGTTTGCTGGTTTTATTATTCCAAACTTTATACTTCCATTCACTCCTGGCATTCTCTTTTCTTTTCATGATATCCTTTAGAAGACAACCTAGGAAAATGAAGTCAAATGCATTTATATTACTTGGTTCTTTGTGAATGAACTGCCCTGCCCCATAATTTCATATCTTATTTATAATATTTCTACTAAATTCTAGGAAATTCATATATTTAATAGTAACTGGCATTTCTATCACCTTTGTGAATAAATCCATTGTGATAGGGGTTTTGGCCTGGGATTTTTGTAGTTATATTACTGTCTTTGGGCATTAGTGTATTGTCTTTTTGCCAAATACCAAGGGCTTTAAAAATTATTATTATCGCTCCATTTGCACATGCAGAAATTTAGGCCCTTTATTTCATGAGTGCATATAATTGTAACCAGGATAATCTCCTGAACATAATTTGGTACCTTTTATCCTCTTGGTCTACAATCTTTTCCACATGTTAGTCTAGAAATGCTAACATTCTCTCTTAGAAAAAGGCCATTGGATTTTAAAGACATTGCCTGCTTTTAAAAAGGAAAGAAAAATGCTTACGACAATATAAATAAAAAGATCAACTGTAGCAAAAATATCAAAACTGAAAGCTATGAAATTATAATTACCAAGCTTGACTCCTTAAGAAGAGATACAAGAATGCACCAGTGCTCCTTCTTTGCAGACACAAGGAACCTATAACTGTGGAACATTGTATATAATGTCAGACTTGGAAGGGATGATAGAGGCCATGAAGTCCAACCTTCTCATTTTACAGATGAGGAAACTGAGTCAACAGAGAGGTTAAAGGACATCATAGGATCACAGAACTAGTAAGTTTCTGAGGCAGAATTTGACCTGAGATGTTTTTGATGGTGACAAACATACCCAATTACTTTCTTGAGAGGCAGGGAAAGAAGGTAGTTAGGTAGGCTAAATGCTGGTAGGATTCTCTATGACTGAACACTTGCCCACTCTGGAAGCATTACTGCTTTAAGAAATGAGAATATCTTTTCCTTCTCTGGTTAGCAAATGTGCAGAGATAGAGAGCACCTTGTTTGCCATCAATGGGCAAAAGAGTTGGAGGTGCAATAAATTGATTGAGGAGTAAGTCAAGTTGTTGGATACCCTTAGAGCCCTAGGGAATTGCATTTAGTGAGTTTAAATACTATAGTAACCTAGAATTTGGTTTAAAACAGTTAAGGGCTGACCTTAAAATATTCAAAGGGCCATATTATCCTCATATTGCTTTGAACACTTGTCAGGAGATTGTTGTTGTAGACATTTTTTTAGTTGTGTCCAACTCTTCATGACCCCATTTGGGGTTTATCTTGGCAATGATACTAGTGTGCCATTTCTTTCTCTGGCTCATTTTACAGATAAGGAAACTGAGGCAAAGTGACTTGCTCAGGGTCACATCTGAGATCAGATTTGTACATATATATTGAATATTTGATTTTCCATTATTCTACTACAACAAAAGATTTAAAAAACCTTAACAAGTTTTAAAAGCCTTAAAGAATTGGAGCATTCCCTTGAAGTTTGGTTGTTTCTCATAAGGAGATTTGATTGCTCTTTGTATGTGTGTATTTGTGTGGGTAAATGTATATGTATTTGTAGTCAGAAAGACCTTATATATATGCATTGTATACAATACACACACACATATATACACATATGTAGTATACCAAGTCATCTCTCGTAGGCTCTATACATATGTATATTACATATAGTACACATAACATTAAACCTCAGGTTTACATATATGTATAGATGTATACAAGCATACACTTACACATACTTGGAATGGAACAGTGATGGTGAACCTTTTAGAGATCGAGAGCTCAAACTGCACCCTCACACTGTATATGGGCTCCCCCCACTTACCCCAGGCAGGGAAAGAGGGAAGCACTCCCATTGGACTGTTGGACAGAGGAACAGGGGAAGTAAGGAATGTCCTCAGCCATTGTGGAGAGGGGGAGGAGAGCAGCTCCCTCCAGCACATGTGCCATAGGTTCACCAACAGGGGTATAATAGATAGAGGACCAGACATGGAGTGAGGAAGATCTAGCTTCAGGTCCTGCCTCTGAAATATATGGGTCATGTGTCTATGGACGAATAAAGCTCTCTATTCCCTAGGTACTGCTTCCTGGAGAAACAAATATTTTTCTATTTGGATTATAAATATGGATAAAATACTATGTAGAGCTGTGATATACTTTATCTTGTCTTACAACTTGTTTAGGCAGTTTGCATGAGAATTGAGATGATAAGAGTCAGCATATTCACAGAGCCTGACTCTGGGAAACAGAATACAGGAAGTGATGCCCATCTGTTCCCTAAATGCTGAACTGGCAATCTGACAACTTGAAAAACTCCCACTGTTCACCTTATGTCAGAAGTTAGTAAAACTGGGAGGAGTGGAATCCACTTATTTTAAGACTTGGAGCATTTAGTATTTTTCAGTGGTTTGATTAGTTTCAGTAAGTTTTACTAAAGCCTTCCCTCCCCTCACTCACCCCTTTTATTCACAGCCAGAGCCATCGTCTTGAGGAAACTTTTTAAAGTAGATGGAGGTGCAATCTGGGTTTTACTGTTTCAGCTGTGAGTCTGAAATGGTTTTTAGTAATGGACTTTTCTCTGTTCCCACAGCTGTGGAAATCTGGCAACTGTTCTCCACTGACTTGATGGAGTGGATTCACAGTCTAAATAGTTGTAAGGTAATCACTTGACCCTTGGAGAAATTAAAAAATGTGGATAAATGGCTTGATACTTGTTATCTTTCAATGGAATTGGTTTTGTAAGGCTTGTCCAGAGCGAGGTGAATTGTTTCCTCCTAGGAACCACGTCCAGAGCTTTGGGAGTTGCCACCTACGGGGTGGCTGACAGTTGATGAAAGATACAGTAGAAAAGTCTCCTAAGGCAAGACTAGTTGTTTCAGCATTGATCCCTCAGTACAATCATTAGTGCTTTTTTTTTTTCTATAACAATATATTTATTGATGTTGTTGTTCAGTAGTGTCCAATTCTTTGAGACCCCATGAGCCATGGTGATCCTTGAGGTTTTCTTGGCAAGGACAATGGCGTGATTTGCTATTTCCTTTTTTAGTGGATTCAATGGATCCGTTTGTCAAGCAATCAGAGGTTAAGTGACTTGCCCAGTCACATAGCTAGGAAGTGTGTGAGGTCAGATTTGAACTTAGGTCTTCCTGACTCTAGATCCAGCACTCTATTCTCTGAGCCACCCAGTTGCCTCCTTAAAAAGATATTTTTAAAAGATATTAAACAAAATTAAAAAGATTAACAAAATTTAAAAGCTTTAAACAAAAAAATTAAGAAAACTCTAATCACTACTTTTAGTTGAAAACTTAATTAAGCAAAAATAAACATTTAAACTCCTTAGTACAAATTATGCATATTAATTATCACCTAACTTATTGATTGTCTAATAACTACTTTTCTCTCTAACCTCAGGATAACTTTAACTTTCTCTTACCTAGAGTGCTTCCAGCTGTTAAAGAGAGTTCTGCGTCTGTGGATACCCTTTTCTCATGTATAAAATATAGAAAACTCAAAAATTTCTATTCAGATACACAGAATCTGATAGAGCTTTCTCACGAGAATTTCTAATACTGATATGACTGTGTAGGGAGTCTGTAAGCACTTAGAACACTCCCTCCTTAGCCTTGCCTCCCAGCCCAGCTGCATTCAATCTCAACTCTGTCCTATAACCACTGGGGCACTAGGCTCCTAGGCGCTCCTCCACACAGACCAAACTGACTCGTTCATACTAAAGCTTTCTTCCCCCTTTACATGGATGTGGGTTCTGGAACTACTTAAGCAAAACTATAGTTCTCTTACTAGGTTCAGCAACTCAGATTCCCTTGGGGCTAATTTCTATTGCCATACATGCCTTTTAACATAGGACAGCTAAGTGGTGCAGCCAATGCTGGTCCCAGAGTCAGGAATTCATCTTCTGCGGTTCAAATCTACCCTTAGTTGCTTACTAACTATGTGACCCTGGGCAAGTCATTTTACTCTCCTTGTGTCAGTTTCCTCATCTGAAAAATGAGCTGCAGAAGGAAATGGCAAACCGTTCCAATATCTTTGCCAAGAAAACCCCAAAAGGATCATGGTGAGTCAGACACAAGTGGACAACACCTTTTCACATCTGGGTCAAGAATACGGCCAAATGCTTCCTAGGTAATCCTGTAATAACTGCCAACTGTATGTAGCTTTATTCCTTGTGCCTTGGGTGCACTACTCTGTATCTCTGAAGCAGCCTAAAACAACAATCTTGTGATGAAGGGTATGCCAGTGTTATTATTCCAGTTTACAGATGGGGTGACTGAGGTTTAGAGACAGTAAATGGCTCAGTGGTGGTCAGATTCAATCCCAAGCCTTCTGACTAGGGCCAGCGGCCACAGGATGTGGCTTGAGATTCGTTGACCACACAGTTCCCCACCTCCCATCAAGGTTCACTTCTCACTAAATATTTCTTCTGCTGAGTTGTCTTGCTAATCTCAGGATGACCTCAAAGCTTTCACCCATATATGCCCTTTCCTGAACTTGTTCAGAAGCAGAAAATGTTGTACTGTGTCTTATTTCAGTTTCTTTACAAGTAGAAAAATGTTCAATATGTCATTTCTTCCTAAACCTTGGATTATTTGTAGTTTAAAAAAATAATAATAATTGGCTTTCTATGAACAGAAACTGATTTTTTTTTAAACCCTTGTACTTCGGTGTATTGTCTCATAGGTGGAAGATTGGTAAGGGTGGGCAATGGGGGTCAAGTGACTTGCCCAGGGTCACACAGCTGGGAAGTGGCTGAGGCCGGGTTTGAACCTAGGACCTCCTGTCTCTAGGCTTGACTCTCACTCCACTGAGCTACCCAGCTGCCCCCTCAGAAACTGATTTTTAAAGTGTTCATCTTTGTCATGGGTTAAAATATGGACAGAATTGGGGAGTTTTACACATATGTATTGATCAATATATTAATCATTATATATAGATGTTGCCAATGATAGATATAAGGGAAATTTCTATAACTATAGTTTATTATGGACAGAATTCCTTGCTTCTTCACCTCACTAGTGGAGAGTTAAAATGTAAAGAAGTTATGAAACCATTTTAGGAAAATTTGAGTCAACTTTGGGCCCAGGTAGATTGATCTGGGGCTCAGTTGCAGACCCTTTTGGGGCAGAGAACTTCCTTGTTCATTCTTTTTAACTTCTTTGCCAAAGGCTTTTATTTGATTTTATCTTTTGCTGGATAGCTTTTAACTGCCTGGGAACTACTTTTATGGGACTGGGGGATGGCAATATGAATATGTTCCAATTAAATGGATTGTTTATTTGAATCCTTAGACTCTGAATGATCTGTTGGGCCAGATATGGATCAGGGATTGGGACAATCTTGAAGGATATTTTGGGGGAATATTTTAAAGTATATTGTGAGCCAAAAAAACACTGAGAATTTGGAAACATGTTTTGATTTCTTAATGTCAAAAAAAAGTGACTCATAAATATTTTATAATATTAGTATATTTTAAATTTATTATATGTTATGTATTTTATGTATTTCACATTTTATAAGTTTTAATATAGTGTACATATTGTATATACATTATATATATGGGATCATGTACACATGTATATCTATATGGGGAGGAGAGAGGGAAGGAGAAAGACATAGAGACAAAGAGAGCACTAAGCGATGAAGTGTATAGAGTTCTGGGCCTGGAGTCAAGAAAACTAGAGTTCAAATTTAAACTCAGACACTTAGTAACTGAGTAATTTTGGACAAGTCATTTAACTTCTTTTTGCTTCAGTTTCCCAAATTGTTAAATGGGGATGATGATAGTGCCTACCACCCAGGATTGTGTGAGGATCACATGGATAATATTTATAAAATGCCCGGCACATCATAAACACTATATAAATGTTAGCTCCTACCACTATTTGAATTCAAATCCAGCTTCATGACTTTGGGCAAGTTCTTTAATTTCGGTTTGCCTCAGTTTTCTCAGTTATAAAATGGGGCTAATAACCTACCTCCCAGGCTTTTGTTGAGAGCCAAATGAGGTAATATTTATAAAACATTTAGCAGAATTCCAGGTACATAGCAAGTATTATATAAATGCTAACTATTATTGTATAATGCTTTTATATATGTATATTTGTGGTATATACATGTAAAAATAAAATTTTTTTAATGATTGCCTTAATTTCACCTTCAGTAGAGGTGAGGTCTCCCTTTTCATCTTTGACACTGTCAATTTGGTTTTCTTCTTTCCTTTTTTTTATTAGATTGACCAGTACTTTGTCTATTTTATCTGTTTTTTCAAAGTACCAGCTTCTAGTCTTATTTATTAATTCAATAGTTCTTTTACTTTCAATTTTATTAATTTCTCCCTTGATTTTTAGTATTTCTAATATAGTTTTCATCTGGGGATTTTTAATTTGCTCGTTTTCTAGTTTTTTGAGTTGCATGCCCAATTCATTGATCTCTGCCCTCCCTAATTTGTTAATATATGCATTCAAGGATATAAATTTCCCCCTGAATACTGCCTTGGCTGCATCCCACAGAGTTTGGTAGGATGTCTCATCATTGTCATTTTCTTCAATGAAATTGTTGATTGTTTCTATAATTCCTTCTTTGACAAATTGGTTTTGAAGAATCATATTATTTAATTTCC
>NC_058132.1:459299818-459345366 GCF_016433145.1 Gracilinanus agilis
CAGAAACTTAAGCACTCTGCCGAGTAGCCTAACTCCTCAAAAATAGACTCAGCCAACTCTAAACTGCCTTACTACTGAAAGTTGTTATTGTGCCTCCCTCCAACATTGCACCCCTTATTGTAGTCCAGCTGGAGCTGCTGGAGCTTGAATGTTTAAGACCCAGTGTGCAAACTGCAGAGAACAGAGAAAGAAAAACAACCTAATTGGTGCATGCAGTACATACATTTTTGGAGGGAGACTTCTGAACTATTTAAAAATCCGTAACGATGTACTTTTCTTAGTGAAATAATATAGAAAGCTCCACAAATCACATAGTATTTTCCCTCGGTCCAACTCTACTAGAGGCACTTAATCTTAAAAAATAATTGAATTAATAGTTTATTAATAGTGGCTCAGTGTCCGACAAGGAGACAGACAGAAACAGAGACAGAGAGAAATGGAGAGACAAAAAAGAGAGAGAGAGAGAGAGAGAGAGAGAGAGAGAGAGAGAGAGAGAGAGAGAGAGAGAAAGAGAGAAATAGAGGCCTTTGGTCCAAGGCTCCAAGATAGACTTTTAAGAAATTTTTAGGACAGCACCAAACACTGGCGGTAGAGGATTAAGACAAGAAATTTATTTAGAGCCTTTGGTTATAGGAGTCAGCAGGAGCCCTCATGGCAGTGTTGATTCATATAGCTGCTAATGGGACTCTCATTTCTTTTGAGTTAGAGTAGCTCAAGCCTAAGTTGTTCAGACTAGCTCTGCCTCATGGGCTCTCAGCATTCCAATAGTCTGTAGTCCAGAAATAAATACAGTTATAAATAAGAATTTCATAACTGTATTCAATACCAAAAGCTACCTTGTCTGACTTTTATGTGATTGCCAACTAATCAAGTTCTGAATATTTTAAGTGACACAGTGGTGAAATAGTAGAAGAATGACATTGATGTTTTAACTGATTTAAACATATGAAGAGAAAAAGAATAAACTGAATTCAGGTTTTCTATAATGAAAGAACAGATGTAAAAAGACAGATAGAGAAAAGAAGGAACAGATTTTGTAAAGAAGAGGGAGTAAATTAGAAAATTCTAGTAATTCTGGGTCTGCAGGGAAAAAAAAACAAATCAAAATCTAAACTCAGTAATTCTTCATAGCCAAAAGCTGAAATTTATTGAATTTTTTTTAAAAGGGAGGGTGGGAACCACACCAAGGACCAGTGTGCTTCTCAAACAAATGTCACTGTGGAAAATGATGAATCTTCTAACTTGGCAGGAAATTAACCAACTTAGCTTTCTAAATCATCGAAAAGCGAGATACAGAGGAAGACCAATGGAATAATGAAAAATGTAAGTTTTCACTTTCAAAATAATCAGGTTTTCTTTGATAGGGATTAAGTCACAAGAACAATAAAGAATAGCTGGCATAAGTAACCTCTGGTCCTTCTGAAGAGACTAAATTAAGCCTTAAATACTAAGCTTCCCATTGATAGTTTTTACCTAAGTTTCTTTTAAAACAAGAAACATTGGGGGGCAGCTGGGTGGTTCAGTGAATTGAGAGCCAGGCCTACAGATGGGAGGTCCTGGGTTCAAATCTGGCCTCAGACACTTCCTAGCTATGTGACCCTGAGCAAGTCACTTAACCCCCATTGCCTAGCTCTTACCACTCTTCTGCCTTAGAACCAATACAAGGTATTGATTCTAAGCCGGAAGGTAAGGTTTTTTTTTTTTTAAGAAATATTATCTTAAAAGCAAAGTTTTCATTTACATCAGGTTAGTTCTAAAGGAAGAAGGTCTTTAAAATGATCAGTGGAATCCTTATTAATCCTAATGTTAAAAGATTCCTAATGTTTTATCATGAGATTTTATACTTTGACATATATAGTTTGATCTGTAGTATATAACAATAAAATCATTATTATAATGAATTGCTCTAATGAGATTCTACTATAAAAGCTTTAATAAATCTAAAAGCACATAAAGCTGTATTTAGTTATTCCCCAATTTTATTTTCTTTAAAAAACAATATTGGCACATCTTTAACCACCAGGTGGTATTGCTAATTATTCTCTTGATGTTCAGTTGTTTTGTTTGTGTCTGATTCTTCATGATTCCATCTGAGGTTTTCCTGGAACAGTTTGCCATTTCTTCTTCAGTTCATTTTACAGATGAGGAACTGAGGCAAACAGGGTTCTATCCATTGTATGACACTGCTGCCTTAATAGAAACTTAACAAGAAGATTCAGAAATTGGACAAGCCACATGTACTTTTGTGGTTATGGCTCTTCATCATACTGAATGTAAGTTTTGAGGAAGTGTCAAAAGTACTTTTTAAGAGATTGGAAAACCCTTTCCCCTCTATATTCAGCTATCTCTAGATGCATACACCAATTTGTTAGTCTAGAAGGCATGATTAGTATAGATGTAGCTAATCTAAATTAGCTCTGAGCCCCCACCTGTGACAAACCTCTGCTATTATCTCCTATTTACCATTTTTCAATGATCCCTAGTCATATTACCTTGCCATAATGGAATTACTTCTCAAAACATTCTAAATAGGGTTTTACTTTTGGAATAGGAACAATATAAGCAATGGACAATGCATGATGGATTACCTACTGGAAGTTTAGATACTCATAGTCTCTTAGCCTATCTGTTGAGAATACTCTGAACACAGAAATTGTAGGAAAAGTTCAGGTCAGGACTCCATACAGGAAGAAGGAAGAGAAGGGAACAGGCATCTGTTATTTTCCAGGGACTAAACTAAGTGCTTTACAAATCTCCCATTTGATCTATAGCCACATCTTCTGTGAACAGGCAAAGAATTATAGACAATACAACCCAATTCCAAGCTAATTTTTGATTCTATCATACTGTACAGCTAATCTACAGGAACAGACTTTGGCAGTGAAGCAGTACATTGGATAGAGCTCTGGAGCTGAAGAACACTTCAGTTCAAATCCAGCCTTATATAATAATAGGCTATTTGACCCTAAGCGAATGACTTAATCTCTGTCTGCCTCAGTTTCCTCAGCTGTTAAATGGGAATGATAATAACCCACCTTCCAGGGTGGCTGTGAGGATCAGAATGTGATAATATTTGTAAAGTGCTTAGCATGATGCATACAGTAAACCCCATATAAGTGCTAACTGCTTTTATTATTATTATTATTATTATTATTATTATTATTATTATTATTATTTAGTGAAAACTCGTGAACTCTAGATCTAGGACTTGGCAACAGATTGGATATATGAAGTGAGTGTAAGAGAGGAATCAAGGATTATCTTTAATGCCACCACCCAAATGCATAAGGAGTTTATTTCTTGGGATTTCAGTTTTCTTTAGCTTTCTTCTTTGACCTAGGGCACTCCTATGATGTCTGCTGTATCACAGATGATCCAAGCATACAACTAAACTTTAGTACAAGGTACAAATAACATAATGTATGGTTTCAGTAAAGCATAAAGAGTCTCACATTATTCATTTTTCTTGGCACTGGTTCAAAGCATTAAAGAATCCCTTCCAGGCAACCACTGTCAACACTCCCTTTAGTCCATAGGCTCATTTCTCTTTCTTCTCTACCCTTTGTCTTCAGCTCTATGTGCAACCCATGTCCATTCTCCAGTTAGAACAAGATTACTGCAATAGTTCCCCCTCCCCCAATCCTATCCCTGCTTTCCCTTTATGAAATAACATCTTTTTCCTGTTTGGGCCAGGTCTTTTTCTTTTGATTTCTGGTTCAAATCATTAGTTGAATATTCTTCTACCTCTATAATCTGACCTAAACTATTGTATTCTCCCTGTCAACAGCTCTAAGAATACTAAGAATAAATTAATCCCCTTCTATCCCACATTTGCTTTTTGATCCAACTCATAGGCAGTTCCTTAGCTGTCAAGTATTGGATTAACTCAATTTAGATCCATTCTCTTATTTACCCAATTTGATAGTTGGCTCTCCTAGTGAGTTTTGTTCATATTTTTTGGATGAGCCCAGCCTGGCTTTCCACTCATTCCCGTGTGGCACTTAGTTTCCTAAAATATCCTTCACTCTTTTTAAAATGTGAAATCAGGCAAAATGTAAGCCCAAATTAGCCATATTGCCAAAAAAAATGAAAAAAATTATACTTCATACTGGAACTAGTTAGCATTTTCATCATGAAGCCTTTGGGATTGTTATTGATCAGAATAGACTTTCATAGTTGATTATTATTGCAATATTGTCATTACTGTGTACAGTATTCTTTTGGTTCTGTTCACTTCATTTTGCATCAGTTTATGTAGGTCTTCCCAGGTTTTTCTGAAATCAACATGCTTATTATTTCTAATAGCACATTAGCATTCCATCACAATCATATACCACAACTTGTTTAGCCATTCTCCAAATGATAGACATCCCTCTGATTTTCAATTCTTTTCCACCACAAAAAGCGCTCCTAATAATAGTTTTTGTTTGTATAGGATCTTTTTGGAAATATTCTTCACTCTTGAAACTTTGATCTACTAAATACTATTCATTTTATTTTTTATCTTCTCTAATTCCCCTCAACTTTCAAAAGGTGATGGTTGCTCCTGGAAAGCCTAACTTACTGTCCCTCATAGTGCTATCTCCTGTAGCCACTTGTCATTTGTAATGACCACACTCCATATGATGGTGCCTGGGTTCTTGGTTTAAGAAGAAAATTGATAGAGAGCATCCAGATGAAGGTAACCAGGAGGATGAAGTACCTTGAGTACAATATGGATAAAGATAGAATGTAGGAACTGGAGATGGTAGCCTGCAGGAGGGAAAACTAAGGGGAGAACATGATAATTATGTTCAAGTGTTTGAAGTGCTGTCATGTGGAAGAGTTTAGAGCTGTTCTGTCTGGTCCCAGGGGGAAGAACTAAGAACCATGGATGGAGTTGCTAGAGGCAACTAAGCTTTCTGTCAGGGGAAAATTTTTTTCTTAAAAATTAGTGAACTCAAAGCTGAATGGGCTGTCTCTGAAGGTGGTTGAATTCCTTTCCTCAGAGGTGTTTGAGTAGAGGCAGCTGGGCGACCATTTATTGGGTATGTTATACTAGGATTTCCTTTTATGTATAGATTGGACCAGATGTCTAAATTAAGTCTCTTCTAGTTCTAAGATTCTGTTATTCTATAATTCTGACTGCCAGTTTCCACAAGAAATTCCCTTTTCACAGTGAGCCCACCTGGAGAGATTGCTCTGGAGCCTCTGATTCTTCCTAAATATGTTTTCTAACTCAGAACTACACCTATCTATCTAAAAGAATGCTCTCCACATTCAGAGGAAAAACTACAGGAGTGGAAACACAGAAGAAAAACAACTGCTTGAACACATGGGTTGATGCGGACATGATTGAGGATTGTTAGAAAGAATGGGTGCCCTACTAGGGGAATATAGATCTAGGTGAGGATGGAGCTGTATCTCTGAATTCTCCCTAGTGCTGGTGATGGGGGAACACCAACCCCAATCACCCTTGCTGGAAGTTATAATTTCCCTTCTAGATAACAGTTGCCCAGAAAGGACTCCGAAGGTCAAGTGGATGGGTAACCCTTTCAGGTCCCACCTGGGGTTGGATCAATTATTAATATTGGGCTCTGATTAGACTTGGATCACGTTGTTCATCTAACTGCATTTGCTCTCTCCCCAAGGGTCATGATATAATGACCACCAAGGAAGGTACTTGTTAAATACTTTATCTATGATCTTAATTAGGGAAAGGGTAATCAGGATACAGATTGGGGATTGGAGACCCTGTCAATCTAATATCTATAATCTATAATCACTCAGGACTGGAGGCTATTGATTCAGTAAAGCTGGAGCTATTGTTCTTCACAACCCCTCTGGTTCAGCTTGGCCAATGCCAAACCAGAGGTAGTAGTCTGCCCTGTTTGTATAGCTGTGTTGATGATTTCCTCTCAGCTTTCTTTCTATCAGTTTGTAATGTGTTAGCCTTGACAGCCTTCAGGAAGTATTCAAACCTTAACCATGCTCGTCTTCTCAGACCTCCCTTCCTCTCTTTCACCACCCAGGGACCCAGAGACCTAAAGAGCTATGATATCCAGACCTAAATATCTAGGGAGATTCAGAGAGAGAACCAATGACCAACAGCCAAAGACTCAAAGATCAATGGTCAAAGACCCCTCCCAGATGGCTGTTGGGGTATTTATACTCTCAGGCCAAACGACTTTTGCCCCTGGCTCACAGCATCTGGGAACATTCTGACGTCTCCAACTGTATCCCTTGCCAATCAAGGTGAGACCAACATTTCTCAGGGTTTGAACACAACAGGATATAGACTCGAAATGACCACACCAATGCAACTATCAATAATATGTAAATAAGTCTTGATTGATGACACATGTTAAAACCAGTGGAAATGCATCTTGGCTATGGGGGGGTGGGTGAAGGGGAAAGTAAAAACATGAATCATGTAACTATGGAAAATTTTTCTAAAAAAATAAAATCTTTAAATCTAAAAAAACAAAAACAAAAACAAAGAATTACACCTATCTATTTCTGAAAACCTAGACTATAAATATGGATTTCATAGTTTATTCTCAAACACAAAAAGCCCTTCTCATTATATTGTGGTAAAAATCTTCTTGGTCAGACAGACCTGGTTTCAAATTCTACTTCGCATACTAGCTGTATAACAAATCACATAACCTCACTGGCTCTCAGTTTCCTCATCTGAAAAATGTGGATATTAAGGGAACCCATCTCACAAGGTCATAATTAAATTAAATGTGTTATTACAAGTAAAGTACGTTGCAAACCATAAAAGTCATCTGCTATAATAATAACTAACATTCATGTTACACATATTATGTGCCAAGCACTTTATAATTATTATCTCATCCCAACAACACTGGGAGGTAGGTGCTATTATTACTCCCATTTTACAAATGAGGAAACTGAGGCAAACAATGGTCACACAACTGAGATCAAATTTAAACCCAGGTCTTCCTGATACCAGTCCCAGCTCTCTATCCACTGTACCATCTTGCTGCCTATTATGGTTATTGTTTTTTAGATGATTTAGACATATCTGCCTTTCTGGTTAGCTGATGATAAATTAGTAAGTCAGTCCTTTTAGACCCTTCCTTATCCTAGCATCCAGGCAAAGCTAGAGAGCTAATGTCAGTACCTTTTAGTAATTCTCTGTTCTCAGAAGATCATTCCCATTATCTCCCTATTTGTCTTTCTTCTCTCATGTGGGTGACCATATCTATTGTCTGGCTCTGAGCATTTTCTCTGTCCCCATGCCTGGAATACTCTCTCTCCCTCTACAACTACTGACTTTTCTGTTTTCCTTTAAGTCCTAATTAAAATTCTACCTTCTGCAGGAAACTTTCTCTTCTCTTAATTCTAGTGCCTTCCTTCTGTTAATTATCTCCAAGTTATTCTGAAGGTAGCTTGCTTTGTATACATTTGTTTTTATCTTGTCTCCTCCATTAGACTGTAAACTTCCTGAGGGTAATGCCTTATCCTTTGTCTCTTTTGGAATTTCCAGTTTTAGCACAGTGCCTGGCACATAGTAGGCCCTTAATAAATGTTTATTCATTGATACTTATTCACATTGCACCAAGATAGCTTCCTTAGAAGATCTTGAAAAAAGGAGGGAGTGGTGCCAGATATGGGTTTGAGCTCCTTAGTCTTCTCTTGAGGGAGAAGAAATATGTTTGTGATACATGTTATTTAAACATTTGGTAGGTGTTTGATTTTCTTCCCCTATTAGCTTTAATTAGCTTCCTCAAAGACTGAGTCTTAAGCTTTTTCAGTATTCCCATTGTGCCTAATACAGTGATAGACACTTAGATAGCATAGAATAATTCTGATCCAATGAATTCAACATGTCTATAATTTGGAGAAAAGGATTAGGGAAGCAAGGTTGTCTGAAGTCACCCAGGTTGTCTGCAGTGGTTTGTAACATTAGAGATTGCACTCAATCAATGAACATCTGTTAAACAACTACTATGTAGGCATTGTGGTAGTTACTGGGAATATAAAGACAAAAATAAAATGAATCTCGCCCTCAAGGAGCTTACATTCTATTATTCTACTACTGGAACAGCAGAATATCCTGAGGAAAAGATAGGAAGAGGGATATGCCAGAGGGATCAAACCACTGCTACGATCTCAACCTCAGACCTCAGTGGAGACAGTCCAGGATCCATATCCTTAGAGCCTTGGCCAGATTGACATACGTTATGTACAGACCTTTTTCTGCTCCTGGAATTTCTCTTAGAGTTGTCTGGCAGCAAACACCGTATCAACCATTCCTCCTTCTTTTTGAAGTCACACTGGCTTTCAGGTAGGAGGCCATCTTCCAGGCAAAGGATCAGTCTGTTAAGGTAAGAATTCTGGCAAGAATCTTGGCAGCACTAACTAAAAGAGGGATCCCTCTGTGAGTGTCCCAGGACAACCCATTTCCTTTTCTTTTATATATGTGGGTAGCTTAGTCAGTGTTGGGAAGCTCAGAAGGAAACTGTGGGAGAGAAGACATTAGTTAGTTAGTTAGCTGGGCTGTCTACCAAACTGAAGGTGTACAGAACTATTGTGACAACTTTATTATATGCTTGTGAAACTTGAAACATATACTAGCATCATGCCAGGAAATTAAATTGCTTCCATTTGAACTCTTAGAAAGATTCTGAAGATCACCTAGCAAGATTTCAGACAGTGAGGTCCTTTCTTGAGCTAAAATCCCAAACATTCAAACTCTACTTCGGAGAGATCAATTCCAATGGGCTGGCCCTGTTGTTTAAACACTCATTTGCCTAAAAGATTATTTTATGGAGATCTCATACAATCCAAACACTCCAAAGAGGTCAGAAGAAGTGATACAAGGATACTTTCAAGGTCTCTCTGAAGAACTTTGGCATCAATTGTAAGTCATGGGAGACACTAACACAGGACTGTGTGCCCATATTAAAGAAGTTACTGTCTTCTATGAGCAAAGCAGAATTGTAGTAGCTCAAAAAAAAAGTGAGATGTGCAAATTTAGAGACATCTCCATCTTAAAATGTTTATGTAGGCTATTTGTACCTGACCTGTGGAAGAGCCTTCTAAGAAGGCTCATATTCATATGATCAGCCACACTGTACATTGACTTTGACATAGTGATATCATTTTGTTCTTCGAGTACATAAGAGAACAACCAATCTCCTCTTCTTGCCCCCAAATCTTATGTGCAATTAGGTCTTTCAGAGATAAATACTCCATGTTTAAGTGCATTTAATTCTTAAAATTATAGTTCTTGAGACCTCAGCAGTATATTTACCTTTTATAGTCAACCAGTGGACATAATTATTTTAAGACAAAGATATTGAGATGGTATCATAAGGATAAAGGCTTTAAAACATCTTTCCTCTTCCATCCCTTCCCATAAACCACAGTGTCAGTGGAAGGAACAGCTACATACATAAAGCACTCTAGTAGAGAGGGACATACTTAGGGCACAGTTGGCCAAGGTAATTTATAATCCTATGCAGCAGGACCCCCATGTGTGATATTTTCATGCTGTCCCCCATTCTTCCTCCTTGTAACATATCTGCTGGGTAGTCACTCAGCTCAATTCTCTAGGTTTATTAGTGAGCACAGTATTCCTACAGGGCAAGTAGTTTCTTTGAAGAATGCTATGGTTAGTGTGTGTGTGTGTGTGTGTGTGTGTGTGTGTGTGTGTGTGTGTGAGAGAGAGAGAGAGAGAGAGAGAGAGAGAGAGAGAGAGAGAGAGAGAGACAAAGAGAGAGAGAGAGAGAGAGAGGCAGATAGACAGACAGACAGAGACAGAGACAGAGAGACAGAGAGCTTTTCTCTTTCAAGAGCAGGGCTCTTTTTCCATAGCTGGCTCTCTTATTGACTGCCAGAGCTATCTCCTGTTACTACTGGCTCCCTATATATTATGCCTTACTTCCAGAAGGGCAGTTGGACACCTAGTGAATCCTTTCACTAGCCCATTGGCAAGGTTCCTCCTAATTTCATCAAGCTGAAGAATTTCTTTACACACTATAAAGGTCTAACAAGGGGTGAAGATGTCTTTGTACTTTAAGACCTTAACATTGTCTTTGTCATCTTACACTTACATTCTGTGATTTCATCATTTGGGCCAATTGATCAGAGATCTTGGGATCAACCCTCCTCCAAGTACATAAAATTAGAAGAAAATAAATAAATATTGGGAGTAGAACTATGGCATCTAGGACACTAGTAAGGTGTTCAGCTACAAGATGGTCTTGGATTGAGTTCTAAAGAAAATAAGAGACTTAAGGGAATAGAGATAGGTAGAATGCATTCAAGGAATAGGAGACCATCAATATTTTTTGTCGTTCAGTCATTTCAGTCATGTCTGACTCTATGTATTTGGGGTTTTCTTGGCAAAGATACTGGAGTGGTTTGTCATTTTCTTCTCCAGCATCCTTTAAAGCATCTCCATCTCTTCATCCTTTAAAGATGAGAAAACTCAGACAAATAGGGTTAAGTGATTTGCCCAGGGTCACATAGCTAGTAAGTGTCTGAAGTCAGATTTGAACTCAGAAAGATGAATCTTTCCGACTCTAGGGGTGGTACTGTATCCATTGTGCTCTCAAGCTGCCTGCATCATCAATTAAAGGCATATAGATAGGAGATGGAGAGTTGTCTACCAATAACAGCAGAAAGGGCCAGCTTGGGTTGATTGTAAAGTTAAGGAAAGGGATTAATGTATAAAGCTGGAAAGATAGGTTATAAAGAATTATAAATAAATAAATATAAATAGAGAGCCACTGAAGTTTATTGGAGAGGGTAACAATATGGTAGGACCTGTATTTAAGAAAGCCAGTTTGGCAGTTGTGTGAATGGAGTAGAGAGGGGAGAGACTTAAGGAAGAAAACTAAGTAGGAGGCTATTGCAATAGTTTGGGTGAGAAGACTCAAAAATTCTTCTTCTTCAGTCTCCTGGCTGGCTCGCTAAAACTGTTATGATGATAATAACAGATAGTTTGGAGAAGCAGATAAATGTGTCAGGGCCAAATAGAGCTTTAAGTCAAGAGCCAGAGATTGACAGGCTACAGTGAGGAAAGGAGGGGGTAAAACACTCCTGATTCTCAAACCCCTCCCCCTCTAACTGCTTCTGCTTCAGTTCGTAATGAAGACAGGAATAAGATTCTTCTGGTAAGTTTCTGTTATGGCTGAAACCCCAATAATGTTCCTTTTCATTAATTTATATTCCTCTCAGGTCAGTTAGAGGAGAATAACAGCTAGCTATCTAACTGTTGAGGACAGAGGAGATCTTCTTTAAACTGGCAGCCAACAGGATTCAAACTAAATATATGGACTGAATTGTAAGTATCTTCCCAAATAATTATCAGCCACAGATTTGAAGGTAAAAAGTTATATTAGGAATTAACAAGGAAAATTAGAGAAGTCAATGAAGGTTTTAGGATAAAGGAAAGGTGACCCTGAACTGTTAAACTGATACCCCCTTCTCCCCTCCTCACTGGAGAGGATGAAGCATTTAACTAAAACTGGCTGTCTTACTATTGATAAATATCTTACTCTCTAATCACTAAGTAATTATATAATTATATTAATGAAGAATAGTAATAACAAATAGGCTAACCCTATGAGTAGAAATCACTAGCTTATGCTACAATGGCCACCTCAAGTGATACCCCAAGTCAGCAGTGGCAAGCAGAGTGTCTGCTCACCTCCACTCCCACCAAATAACTGTCTTCCCCCTTCTCAACTGCCCCTCACCCAAAGTTCTCCAGGGGGTCCCCTGGAATTCTGGGTGGGGCTCTCTCTGTACCTTTGCAGGGATTCCCTACTTTGCATCTGCACACAACAGTGAGAAGACTCAAAAATGTCCGTAGGTAATAGTGTTTGGAAAAAACCCCACTAAAAACAATATTAGCACATACAAGAAGAATAGCAATAAAATAATTCTTCCTTTTAATACTTTATCTTCTCTACAAAGCCATCACATTTCTGTGTAAAAGCTGGGTTTTGTGAACATCAGTAACATTTTAAAAACTGAACTATTCCTCTCTAGCTAGCCATATGGCTACTCTTCATATTCCCAACCATATTAATGGGACCCCCATTTCTTTAAAAGTAGGAGCGGCCACTGAATCAATATTGCTTTTACTATGTCTTTTTTTTTCCTTTTTTTCTCCACTCTGGTTAGGTTCTTTCCACATAGCAGACAATGAAATGAAGCCAAATTTCATCCAACCCTAAAAATGTCTTGAGATTGTTTAAAGTCCCCCCTTCAAAATGTTGGAAACATCACCATCAGCATCCTTTGAGGGATTAGGTGATGATTGGGATTCACATATGGTAGGACTATTAAAAGGTCTTCCCAGAGGTACAGTTTATTTCACCTTTGAAATGTAGCTTTCATTTGCATAAAATGCACCCTAATTGAAAGAACATGTGCAAAGATGGTCTCCTGAGACAATTAAGAGCCCATGTCTATGTAGGAGAGAAGGCAAAGGCTAATAGTCATGCGCTAGTGACGCCAAGACTTATACATGTCAGGGTTTGATGTAATTGTTCTCTCTAGTTCTGTTGCATTCTAGTCAGCTCACTGAACTCCCTCCCTCCCTCTGTGGTTATGGGAACCTGCCAGCATGAAGGCCCCTGGGTATATGCAGTGAAGAAGAAAAGAAATCCACCATTTTACTAAAGACTTTGGTGATTTCATGAAGATAATTTATTGTGATTGGTTTTGCAGACAATGTGCAAATGTATGTCTCTTCTGAGTATGGATTTAGTAACTTCTCAGATCCTGCAGGCTAGAGTGCCAGAGGGTCACTAACCCACTTCCCAAACAGGTATGTCTAGGTAGTGCTGTGGATGTGAATCTATAGACCAGAAGCTAGAACTCTTCAGTCCCTATGACTTCAATGATCCAAGATCTCCCTTTGGAAATAAACCTGTCCACTCTAAGTTTTTTTTTTTAATTTTACTTTTTCCAGATTACATGTCAGTACAATCTTCAATAATTATTTTCTAATATTTGGCGATCCATGTTCTCTCTCTCTCTCTGTCTCTCTCTGTCTCTCTCTCTCTCTCTCTCTTTTGTTCTCTCTCTCTCTCTCTCTCTCTCTCTCGCTCTCGCTCTCTCTCACAATTCTCTGACAGAAGATAATATAATATAGGTTGTACATGTGTTATTATATAATATATATTTCCATATTCATCATGTGAAAGAAGACACATATAGCTTATCATAGAGAAAAATAATGGAGGAAATAAAATTAAGAATGGCATGTTTCAATCTGTATTCAGACTTCATTGGTTCCTTCTATTAGCAGTGGATACTCTTTTTCCAAGGTTTTTTTTTTTTTAATATTACATGTTGGTACAAGCATTTAGTAATTGTTTTCTTACATTTGTTGATCCATGTCTCTGCCTGTCCTTCACACTGGCCAATAATTTAATATTCTAATATATTTCCTCCTCACAGAGCCAAAGAATATATCTTCCTGTCAGTTCCTTCATTATTCACTTAAAAAAAGATGATCTTAGCCATTCTCTTAGGGTAAGATCTACTCGTATCCTCATACTGTTTTATTGATACTCAGATACTTTAGAAATGGCAGGTGAAGTTACATTATTTTCAGACGGAGTCAGTCAATAAATCTTTATTAAGCATTTATGATGTGCCAGAAACTGTGCTAAATGATGAGGTTGTAAAATATGAGCAAAAATCAAGCCAACTCCTGACCTCAATGAATTTATATTCTAAGGAGGACAGGCAAAACAGGATCTGAAAAGTGGAGACAGGAGGGAAAGGAACCACAGGGATAAAGGGGTGTTCCAGGGTGAAAAGGCCTCAGGTACTGAGGGAACCAGGATGAGATGCACTCGAAGTATAGCACAAAATCTTGAGCCCAAAGCAAAGCCAGGAGATAGTTCACCAATAAGTCTTGTCTCTCCTATAAATTGTTTTTACTTGAATATGTTTCTGTATATATTTATCTCTTTGTATATATTGTTTCCTCTGGTAGAATAAGAGCTCCCTGAGGGCAAGGAGGATTTCATTTTTGTCTTTTGTTCATTTATATTGAGGATATAGTAGGTAACTGCTTATTGGATTGGTCTGAATGAGAACATTAGGTTCTTAATAGATTGTGAGCTCCATGCTGCCTCTAATTCAATTTAAATTGGGCAGTGTGGTTGGTGCAACGGAGGGCACATTGGTTCAGAGGATAGAGTGCCAGGCCTGGAGTCAGGAAAACTCCTCTTCATGAATTCAAATCTAGATGATATACCCCTTGATCAAATTGATAAGCTCAATGAGCTCAAACACAATAGCTGTGTGATCCTGGGCAAGTCACTTAACCCTGTTTTCTTCAATTTCTTCATCTGTTAAATGAGCTGAAGAAGGAAATGGCAAACCACTCCAGGATCTTTGCCAAGAAAACCTCAACTGGGATCTTGAAGAGTTGGACAAGACTGAAAAATGGTTAAATAATAAAGATAAGAACATTAGATTTAAAGACATTCTGGATTTAATTTTTGGCTCTTCTACTTGCTGCCTGTGAGACTTTGGGCAAATCATTTCAACTTTCTGATCTTCTTTTGGGTTATCTGCTAGAAAACTCCATAGGAGAGATGAAGCCTATGATCATATTGCCTGCTGTTGTTCAGCCATGTCTAACTCTTCATGATCCCATTTGGGGTTTTCTTGTCAAAGATACTAGAGTGGTTTGCCATTTCTTACTCTAGCTCATTTTATAGATGAGGAAACTGAGGCAAAGAGGATTAAGTGACATGGCCCAGAATCATGCTAGTAAATGTCTGAGACCAGATTTCAACTCATGAAGATGAGTCTTCATGGTTCCAAGTCCAGTGCTCTACCTACTGTACCACCTAGCTGTCTCTTAAATAATTTCTAAAAGTAGCTAGGACAGCTAGGTGATGCAATGAATAGAGTACCAGGTCTGGAGTCAGGAAGACCTGAGTTCAAATCCAATCTCAGATACTTCTAAGTTAGGTGACCCTAGGCAAATCACTTAATCCTATTTGTCTCAGTGCTCTCATCTATAAAATGAGCTGGATAAGGAAATGGGAAACCACTACAATATCTTTGCCAAGAAAACCCCAAATGGGGTCCTGAAGAGTCAGATATGATTGAAATGACTGAACAACAACAAAAAGTAGTTAGGTATTTTTTACCTACCTGAGATTTTGATCTCATCTCCTACCAAAGGGTTGATTATCATACCTAGGCAGAAAACTTCCCAGTCTATCTTTTCAATCCACATTTCTCTCTTGAAATCTAGTCCCAAATCACCAACCATCTGCAGGATATCTTTATCTGAATATGCCATAGGTAGCTCAAACTCAACATGTAAAAATTGAATCCATTATCTAGCTCTAAATCTTTCCTTCTTTCAGACTGTCTGATTTCCATTGACTTTATCATTATCTTTTCAGGCTCCTAGATTCTCAAGCTCAGAGACCTCAGTTACTTTTGTTCACTCCTCTGTCCTCATCATATTCAATTAGTACTAAAATGTTTTTATGCTTCTTTCCTTCACATTTTCCACAGATTACCCCATCCCTACATTCACATATCTCATGTTAGCACAAGTGCTTATCATTTTCATCTGGACAATATTAACAGGCTCATGCTTGCAATAAGATCTTCCCTACTTCTAGTCTCTCTCTTCTCCAATCCATCCATCTACCAGAGAGTCTTCAAAATAACCTTCCTAAAGTACAAGATAGGTTTTGTCACTTACCTACTTAAGTATCTTTATTGGCTCCCTTTTACCTTGGGATAAAATGCAAATTCTTCAGCTTAGCTTTTAAAACTCTTGATAATTAAATTAAAGCCTTCCTTTTCAGATTTGTTTCAAAAGACTTCCCTTCCATTCACTTTTATATTCTAGTCACCCTGGCATAGTTGCCATTCTTCATACATGGCATTTCATCTCTTCTCTGTGTGCTTTTGTAGAAGCCATCTTCTTTATGCCTGCCTTTTAGAATCTTAGAATCTGTAGTTTCCTTCAAGGGCTACTAGGCCCACAGTAGATAGAGTGCTGGGCCTGGAATCAGGAAGGCCTGAGTTCAAATTTGGTCTCAAACACTTAGCAGCTGAGTGACCATGGGCAAGTCATGTAACCTGTTTGCTTCAGTTTCCTCAACTATAAAATATGGATGACAATAATACCCACCTCCTGCTGTGAGGATCAAAAGAGATAATGATTGTAAAGTGCCTGGTACAGAGTAAATACTATGTAAATATTAGCTATTATTATTATTAACCACTTCCCATGGGAAAACTTCCTTGGTCCCTCTAATAGTGCTTTTTCCTTCCTCAAATTATTTTTTATCAAAATATATGTATAACCCAGAGAAATTGCTTGTGAACTCGAGGAGGGGGAGGGAAAAGGAGAGAGAGAGAGAGCAAGAATCATGTAATCATGGGGAAAAACAAAACAAAATAAAATATTTTATCAATGTATTGGTGTGCCTGTTTTATCCTTTCCCCACACTGTGAAAGCTCCTTGAGGGAAGGGTGGGTTCGCCATTTTATCTTGGTTTCCCTGATAGATAGCACATTGTCTTTCAGAGAGTAATTGTAAATATGTTTGTTGAATTGAACTAAAATTAGGTATATGACTAAAGGAAGAACTTTCATTTAATTAGATTATAGTCACATATTGATTCCTACCTTCCAATAAGAGCAGGAGTTAGCAGGTGACTCTATGGATTTTAATAGCAGCATTCTGTCTCCTCTTGTGTACCTTCAGATCTCAGCACTTTGTGGAGATGCTTCACTCCATTAATAATCTCTTAATTGTTCTTAATTACTGATCCAAGGGCCCTTTCTCATTCTCCACTTTTCTTAACCACTTTGCAGCGTGTAACACTTGTAAATGTTCTATCTTCCTAGATACTTCCTCTGTTTTAGATTTTCATGACATTGTTCTTTCAGCTAGCTGGCATTTACATAGTGCCTTAAGGTTTACAAAGCACTTAAAAAACACTGTTTTATCTCATTTTATCCCCACAATAACTCTGAGAGGTAGATGCTATTACTATGAGGAAACTGAAGCCGACTGAGGTTAAGTGAATTGTCCAGATAGTATCTACATAAAGCTATTATTATTGTTCAGTCTTTTCAGTCATAACCAACTCTTTATGACCCCATTTGGGGTTTTCTTGGCAAAGATACTGATTAGAGTGGTTTGCCATTTACTTCTCCAACTCCTTTTATAGATGAAGAACTGAGACAAACAGGGTTAAATGATTTGCCCAGGGTCACATAGCTAGTAAATGTCTGAGGTCAAATTTGAACACAGATCTTCCTGACTCCAGATCCAATACTCTGTCTACTGTACCACTTAGCTGGCTCTGTCTCCTTTTCTAGAATTATCATTTATATCATGCCCATTAGATGCATATGTCAAGCTTGCTTCCCAAGACTCCATCCACCATTCCTCTCTCCAGGCTTATCTATACCCCTTCATTTAATTATCATTTCTATTGAGATAATTCCCAGATCTATATATCCAATTTCTCTCCTGAGCTCTGGTCTTTACCAAATACTGTTAAACATCTCCACTTGAATATTCCATAGGAATCTCAAATCCATCATGTCTAAAACTGAACTTGTTATTCACCCTTCCTCTAAATCACCCCTTTTCATTAAGCAGGTATTGAAAGCACCAACATCTTTTGAGTCATTCATATTCACAATCTTGGAACAAACCTTGTCTCTTTATTCTCTTTCATATCTTATATTGAATCATTTGATAAATATAGTTATCCCTTCCACATTATGGGGGTTATGGGCATAGCTCCTCAATCTGGAAAATCCATGTAAAATCCCTTCATATGAGAGAAGAAGCCTGGATTTTTTTCTTTTATGGGGCATTTACAATAAAAGAAATTATGTGTATTTATGGTATTAAAAGATATAATATAATGATATTATACAGTATCATATGCATATTTTATGCATTTCTGAGTTTCCAATTTGGGGGAGGCATCTGCTGGCCTTCACATGTGACTTCTGCAAAATTCCTCCAAAAATCTTATTTAATTTTTTATGAAAATTTGTGATAGATATATCGAGACCATGATGGGGAAAGTCATGATGTGGAAGGGATACTTGCATTGCCATTTCTAACTCTAAAACCTCCCATATTTGTGCTTTTCTACTCATGTAACCACTGTCCTAGTTCAAGCTCTCATTGTCCCTAACTTGGGTTATTAAAAGAGTCTCCCTGTCTTAAATCTCCTCCCTCTTGAATCCATCTTTCACACAGCTGCCAGAGATATTCCATATTTCATGTTCTCTAGTCAAAAACAAAAACAAAAACAAAACCCTCCAGTGACTCTCTGTTGCTTCTAGAAAAAAAACAAATAACAAAATATACTCCTCTGAAATTTACCTTCTCCACAATCTGGCTCTGGTTTATCTTTCCTAGTTTACTAGTATTAATAAATAATCTATTTATAGTTGGAGGGTATCCCAGAGGCCAAATGGTCTAATCTACTCATTTTTACAAATGAGGAAACTAAGGCCCCTAAGGGTTAAATGATTTTCCCAAGGTCACACAAGTAAGTAAGCATCATCAGGGATAGGATTTTAAATCCAGGTAATCTTACTCTTTTAAAAATGCATTTTTATTAGTTTATTTATTACATTAAAATACCCAGTAACAGCATTTGACAAAAAGATATATGCATATATAAAATAATATCTTACTTTTATTTATCAGTCCTTTCTAAGGAGATATATGTATGAAATCATTCTTCAAACAATATTTCTATTGCTGTATATAATGTTTTCTTGCTTATGCTTGTTTCACTCCTCATAACTTCATGTAGGTCCTTCCATTGATTTTAAAAAATTAACCTATTTGTCATTTCTTGAGGCACAATGGTATTCCTTCATAATCATATGACACAATTTGTTTAACCATTCCTTAATTGATGGGCAGCATTCTCTCAATTTCTAGTAGTTTGCAACCACAACGAGAGATGCCATAAATATCTTTAGAACTTATAGGTTCTTTTCCTTTGCCATGGAAGATAGGAGATAAATCTAAAGAGATGAAGTGGTATTGCTGGGTCAAAAGGTATACAGTTTTATAACTCTCTGGTCATAATTCCATATTGTTCTTCAAAATGATTGGATCAGTTCACAGTTCTACCAAGAATATATTAGTGTTTCCATTTTCCACATCCCCTCTAACACTTGCCATTTTGACCTTTTATCATTTTGGCCAATTTGATAGATGATCTCAGACCTGTTTTGACTTCTTCATGCACTCTAGACTTCAATCAATTTGGCCTTCTTTCTATATATAACATTTAATTTCCTTTTATGTAGAATGTCCCCTGGGATTCCCTGTTCTTTTCCAAACCCTTACAATTCTTATCTTTCTTCAAAGCTTATCTCAAATTCCACATGATCCAGAGGCCCTATTAGTAACTCAATTATTTTAATTATCAGTCTATGTACTTTGTATTCACTTAGATATATACTTAGTTTCCAGTCCAATCAGAGCTAATCTAATCCAATTTAATAAACATTGATTAAGCATATTATTTGTTTCAGGTATTATTCTAAGTGCTGAGGATACAAAAATATTTCCTTCCCTCATGGAGCTTACAATCTAATGGGAGAAAGACACCACACAAAAGGAAACTGAAAAGTATATGTGTGTGTGACACTACCAGGGGGTGATAGAAGGTGAAGAATTAGCTGGAGAGGCCCAGATTTAGCTCCCCATAAAGGAAAGCTTTGGGAGGAATTTGGTGCTCTAACCTTTAGCCCTCCAATCATAAGGGAGACCAGACTGAGGGAATTGAGAAGGTATTAAGTGCCCAAAACTTAGTCAATTAGCATGATCCTAAGATTTCTAGTCATCATCTTATCTTGGGTGAGGCATCATGTTCCATGGAGTCCAAACTCTGATGGAAGTAGAGAGTAAACTGAGCCCTGAGGAGTTGGGGATCATCTTTCCAATGCTGTCAGCTCAAGTCTCCATTCTACTTCCAAAGGGGACTATGACACAAAAAAACCTGTCTTGAACTCTGCCTTATATAATAAACATTCATGACATTGAGTAGGTCTTATTTCCTCTTTGCATCTTTTGGGGCTTAGCATAGTTAATAAATAACTGTGGAATCAAATGGAACTGAGAAAGAGGGTTAAATAGTCTCTCTCCCTTGGTATACGACAATAACTCTCTTCAAGCTATTTTTAAAAAGCAAAACATAGTTTCAGATGTGAAATATTATATGATGTGTTCTTAGTTCCCCAAGGAAGCCACCTGTGATTAAGCAACCAAAAGCATATTTACAGAATGACTTATGTAGTACATTCACGAGGAGACATGAGGTAATACAAAGCATTACATTTTCCTTACATTTGTAAGTATAAATTTTAACATGTCCCACTTATGTACTCTTAGATGACAAACATTTCAATACTCTGAGGTTTCTCTGAATAACAATATTTTAGTCAGTCAGCTAATAGGCATTTTAAAGTGCATATTATGTTCCAGATGTAATGTTAAGTGCTAGGAGTACAATAAGTCTCAAAGCTCATTAGTATGGGATCTTTCCTTATTGGAGAAGATCAATGCCCTGTGCTCAAGTGAGGGGTGGTGTGGAATTGGAGAGAAGAGAGATTCAGTCACTTCACTTTCTTCAGGTCTTTTGAATCTCTTCTCTACAACTTCACTGCTTCCATCATCACTGCCTCTACTCTCACCCCACCACAGGTCAATCTCTACCAATGAAGAGAGGGTCCCATAGGTACTCAGGTTATGCAAAGAAAGATAAAAAATAGTTCCTGCCATAAAGGAGTTCAAAATCTAATAAGGGAGAAAATATGCAAATAATTATGTAACCCAAAGCTATATATAGGATAAATGGGAAATAACCAATAGAGGAAAGGCACTTAGAAATAAGAGGAATTATGATTGGTTTCCTGTAGAAGGTGGGATTTTAGCTGAGTCTTAAAGGAAGCAAGAAAGTGAAGCTAAAGAGTGAGAGCTTTCCAGAGATAGTCAGTGAAAATGTTCTCAGTCAGGAGATGAGAGTATCTTGTTAGGAGATTAGCAAGGAGGCAATGTTATTGGATCAAAGAATAAGGCATAAATGTAAGGAGTGTAGGGTATAAGAAGGCTAGAAAGATGAAGGATGGGTAGATTATAAAGGGCTTTGAATGCCAAAGAGATCTTATATTTGATCCTGGAAGTGGTAGAGAATCACAGGAGTTTATTTAGTAGTAAAATGACTTAGTTGGACCTGAGCTTTAGGAAAATCACTTTGGGAGCCAAATGGAAAATGAACTGGGGTGGGACAAGACTATGGCAAGCAGATCCAGCATAGTGTTTTGTATCAGGAGATATTTTTGGTTATAAATCCAATCCCTTTGCTCTCTGAAATGCTGTAATCCATGCCCTTCATTGTTTTAATGTGGAAGCTGCTAAATCTTGTAAATCTTGTGCAATCCTGATTGTAGCTCCACAGAATTTAAACTATTTCTTTCTAGTTGCTTATAGTATTTTCTCCTTAACCTCAGAATTACAAAACTTAGCTATACTGTTCCTGTGAGTTTTCCTTTTGAGGTCTCTTATGGGTGGTTCTCAATGAATTCTTTCATGTTTTACTTTATCTTCTAATTCCAAAACTCATGACAATTTTCTTCAATAATTTCTGGAGTTAAACTCCTTTCTTAAACATAAACTTTCAGGTAATTCAAGAATTCTTATACTGCTCTTCTCTATTAGTGTTCTGGATCAGTTGCTTTTGAAATAAGACGTTTCATATTCTCTATTTTTTCCTTTTTAAACTTAGTTTTATTATTTGTTATTGTTTTAAGAAGTTATCTAGGGGGCAGCTGGGTAGCTCAGTGGATTGAGAGTCAGGCCTAGAGACGGGAGGTCCTAGGTTCAAATCTGGCCTCAGTCACTTCCCGGCTGTATGACCTGGGCAAGTCACTTGACCCCCATTGCCTACCCTTACCACTCTTCTGCCTTGGAGCAATACACAGTATTGACTCCACGACAGAAGGTAAGGGTTTTGAAAAAAAAAAAAAAGAAGTTATCTGTTTCCCTTGGCCTAATTAAGAATTTTAATGAATTATTTTTTTCAGTGAATTTTTGGATCTCTCTCCAACTGATTGACTTTTTTTAAACATTTATTAATATTCATTTTTAACATGGTTACATGATTCATGCTCCTCCTTCCCCTTCGCCCCCCGCACTTCCCCCACCCCTGGCCGATGCACATTTCCACTAGTTTTGTCATGTGTCCTTGATCAAGACCAATTTCCAAATTGTTGGTAGTTGCATTGGTGTGGTAGTTTCGAGTCCACACCCTCAATCATGTCCACCCCGACCCATGTGTTCAAGCAGATGTTTTTCTTATATGTTTCCTCTCCTGCAGTCCTTCCTCTGAATGTGGGTAGCATTCTTTACCATAAATCCCTCAGAATTGTCCTGGGTCATTGTATTGCTGCTGGTACAGAGGTCCATTACATTCAATTTTACCATAGTATATCAGTCTCTGTGTACAATGTTCTTCTGGCTCTGCTCCTTTCGCTCTGCATCTGTTCCTGGAGGTCTCTCCAGTTCACATGGAATTCCTCCAGTTTATTATTCCTTTTAGTACAATAGTATTCCATCACCCACATATACCACAGTTTGTTCAGCCATTCCCCAATTGAAGAACATACCCTCCTTTTCCAGTTTGTTGCCACCACAAAAAGCGCAGCTATAAATATTTTCGTACAAGTCTGTTTATCTATGATCTCTTTGGGGTACAAACCCAACAATGGGATGGCTGGATCAAAGGGCAGGCATTCTTTTATAGCCCTTTGAGCATGATTCCAAATTGCCAGCCAGAATGGCTGGATCAGTTCACAGCTCCAACAGCAATGCATTAATGTCCCAATTTTGCCACATCCCCTCCAACATTCATTACTCTCCCCTTCTTTCATTTTAGCCAATCTGCTAGGTGTGAGGTGATACCTCAGAGTTGTTTTGATTTGCATTTCTCTAATTATTAGAGATTTGGAACACTTTCTCATGTGCTTATTGATACTTTTGATTTCTTTACCTGAAAATTGCCTATTCATGTCTCTTGCCCATTTATCAATTGGGGAATGGCTTGATTTTTTATACAATTACTTTAACTCCTTGTATATTTGAGTAATTAGACCCCTGTCAGAGTTTTTTGTTATAAAGATTTTTTCCCAATTTGTTGTTTCCCTTCTGATTTTGACTACACTGTTTTTGTTTGTACAAAAGCTTTTTAGTTTAATGTAATCAAAACCATTTAATTTACATTTTGTAATTTTCTCTAACTCTTGCTTGGTTTTAAAGTCTTTCCTTTCCCACAGATCTAACAAGTATACTATTCTGTGTTCCCTTAACTTGTTTATAGTTTCCCTCTTTATATTCAAGTCGTTCACCCATTCTGAATTTATCTTGGTGTAGGGTGTGAGATGTTGATCTAGACCTAATCTCTCCCACATTGTTTTCCAAATTTCCCAGCAGTTTTTGTCAAATAGTGGATTCACGTCCCAAAAGTTGGGCTCTTTGGGTTTATCATACACTGTCTTGCTGATGTCATTTACCCCAAGTCTATTCCATTGATCCTCCTCTCTGTCTCTTAGCCAGTACCATATTGTTTTGATGACTACTACTTTATTTTTTTTTTAATCCTGGGACTCCATTCTAGGAGCATAGGGCCACAACCAGTAGGGAATGGGTCACACAGTCGCTCAGGGTCACCCAGCTGGGAAGTGTCTGAGCCCGGGTTTTGAACCTAGGACCTTTTGTCTCTAGGCCTGGCTCTCAATCCACTGAGCTAGCCCAGCTGCCCCCTACTTTAGGTTGCAGTTTCTTTAGCAGATGTAGTTTTTACAGGGTGGGGTTGCTAGTCCCATGCCCAACCCTCCTCCTTTTTCATCCAGGCTAGGGACTGTCCTTGGCCCAGGAGTGGTCGATCTTTTAGCGTGGAGGCTGCCAGATCCTGTGTGATCCTGATTGGTGCTCCTTGATATTTAAATTGTTTCTTTCTGGCTTCTTGTAAGATTTTTTCTTTTGCTTGGAAACTCTTGAATTTGGCAATTATATTTCTGGATGTTTTCTTTTCTTGATCGAATGTAGTGGGTGTTCTATGAATCCTTTCAATGTCTATATTGCCCTCTTTTTGTCGGACTTCAGGGCAATTTTGCTGAATTATTTCTGTTAGCATGGAGTCCAGGTTTCTATTAATTTCTGGTTTTTCTGGAAGACCAATTATTCTCAAATTGTCTCTTCTAGACCGGTTTTCTTGGTCTGTCACTCTCTCATTGAGATATTTCATGTTTCCTTCTATTTTTTCAGTCTTTTGACTTTGTTTTATTTGTTCTTGTTGTCTTGAGAGATCATTAGCTTCTAATTGCTCAATTCTAGCCTTTAGGGATTGGTTTTCGGCTATAATCTTTTGGTTTTCGGCTATGATCTTTTGATTTTCAGCTGTAATCTTCTGGTTTTCGGCTATAATCTTCTGGTTTTCGGCCATAATATTCTGGTATTTCTTTTCAATCTGGTCATTTCTGGTGTTCAATTTGCTTATCAGTTCATTTGGTTTCTGAGCCTCTCTTTCCATTTGCAAGATCCTACCTTTTAAACAGTTATTTTCTTGCCAGATCTCTTCCATTTTCCTCAAAATCTCAGTTTTGAACTCTTCCATAGCTTGTGAGGAGTTTTCCTTATTTGAGGAGGGTCGGGATGCTTGTTTGTTCTCTTCCTCTGTTTGTTCGGTTGTCTGGATTTTCTCTGTGTAAAAGTTGTCGAGTGTTAAAGACTTCTTTTTCTTGTTGTTACTCTTTCTCTTCTGAACTTCCTGAGACTGGGTAGCCATCGTTAGCCAAGCAGCTTCTCAGGTTTATCCTTGTGCTCAGGGTCTGTCTGTGGTCTTTTTGCTCCTGAGGTCTGAGTTCTGGTTTTTTCCAAGGTCAAGCCCCCTGGTGGACCCCCTTGCTTGATCCTCTGCCGGAGGTTTCTTTACAAGTCTCAGGGTGCTGCTTCCACAGTCGTATACCCATCTGCACTGGTTCCCCACTCAGGGTTTCAGAGCTTTAGCTTGTGGCTGTGTCTGCCTCCACCCACGCCTCCGCCCGCGCCTGCCCTCTGAGCCTGCGTTCTGCTCCCCCGCTCAGAGTTTTCTTTAGCTTTTTGGGGTCCTAAATCTTGCTGCTCTCAGGAACAGGCCCCGGAGCTGCCAATGACTCGATGGGTGCCCCAAACTTGCTCTATTTCTTTTTAGCTGGCTTCGGCGCTATAGGTGTTGTGTGTGGAGGGGGTGGGGGTGGGGTGGTTGCTCAGACCGCTATTTAGTGAGAGGTGTTTCACCCCTTTATAGCATGGAAATTCCTTGATTCCACGTACCTTCCACGCTGTGCCCTGTTGTGGGGTTCCTCCATTCGTCTGGACTTGTTTTTATGTCCCCTTGAGGAGTTTTGTGTGTTTCGGTCAGGAGAGGTTAAGAGCTGCTTCTTACTCTGCCGCCATCTTAACCTGGAAAAACCTGATTGACTTTTAAAAGATGATTTTATTGATTTTCTTACATTGTTTTTATTTTTTCATTATTTTCCCTCAGCCTCTCTCATTTTTAATAAATCTTTTTAAAACTCTTCCAATAACTCTTTTGGGCTTACATCCATTTTACATTTTTCATTAAAATTTTAGAAGTGGATGCTTTAATTTTACTGTCATCAGAATTTGAACCTTGATTTTCTTCATTTCCAAAGCAGCCATCTATCGATTGGTTCTTTCTCTTTTGCTTACCTATTTTTATTTTAAATTTTAACTTTTAGCAGGCTATTTATTAATTATAAATTTTATGGTAGTGCTAGGTTCTTTCCCCTGTATGAGGGAGATAAAGTTTCAGGGTTTAGTTTTGTTGTTGTTGATATTGTTGCTATTTCTTGAACTATCTGAGGTTTGAACTCTTGGTTCTTTTCTCTGTATTGCAAGGTTCCCAGCAATGCTATCACATTCAATGCTCTTATACTCTACAGTTTCTCCGGAGCCTATTAGCATCTTCTAATCCTTTTGTCCTACAGTCTCAAGCAGGAACTTCTTTCTCCCCAGAGTTCTAGGCTTCCCTCTAATCATACTCACTTGTGTGTATTTGCTCCTTCTCTTCTGCAGCCTCAGCTTGATAGAGTATTTAGTTAGTTGCACACAGGCTTAAGTTTCAGAATTGAGGCTGTCATCTATTTTGTCAGTCTTTTGATTTTGCTTTATTAATTCTTGCTGTCTTGTGAGATCTTTAGCTTTTACTTGCCCAATTCTAGTCTTTAAAGAACCTTTTGATTTTCCTTTTCAGTCTTGTCTATCCTGCTTTTCATGGCTTCCAGCTGGTCCTTTCTAGTCTTCAATTTGCTTATCATTTCATTTGATTTCTGAACCTCAATTTCCAAGTGTGAAATTTTGTCTTTTAAACTGTTATTTTCTTTTTGAACTATTTCCCACTTTTCTTGCTAGATCTCTTCCACCTTTCTCATGATCTCAGATTTGAACTCTTCAAGAGCTTGTGACCAATTTCCATTTTGGGGGGGAAGGTTTGGATGGGTTTACTTATTTTTCCTCTTCTGCTGTCTCCTCTGTAGTCTAGATTTTTCCTCTATAAAAATTATCCAGGGTTAGTGCCTTTCTCTTGTTCTTTCTGGTAGTGGAAGGTTTTATTTCTTGGGTATTGCTTGCCATCACTATGCTGTTTTTCCTTCCCAACCAGAAGTCTGAGTAAGGAGGGTAGGCTCTCTGTGTATGGAGCTATGGAGTAGTTTTTGCCTGCAGCTACTTTTCCAGTCTCAGTGGGGCTTCTACTGTCTGCCGCCTGAGGCTGTGACCTATACAGCTGCCTCTAGGGCCTGCCATATGTTTATTTTATTGTTAAACTGCCATCTAGAACCTCCCCAGCTTCTTCCCAAGTTGTCTTACTTTGGACGAGTTTCTTCTCAACTTTTAACTATTTTTCCTCCTTTACAGTTAACTCAGAAGCACTGTTTTAAATTATTTATGGGTAAATTTAGAGAATGAGGTAACCTTTTCTCTTGTTCTAACATCTTCCCACAATGCAAAGAAAGACCTGATAAATAGAAATAAGTAAGACATAATTTTATATATACCTATATCTTTTTGTCAAATGATTCCTTCTCTAATGGGGGGGGGTAGGAAGTTAACTGGGTATTTTAATGTAACAAACAAGCAATTAAATTTGGATAACAAAAAGAGTGATCAGGAGTATAACTTGAACCTAAAAATTACTTCCCCTAGATTAACTATCTAAAGGACCAAATAGATATATTTCTAGTCCAGTGCTTCTTTTCTCTTTGGAGAGTGAAGTCACCTCTTGCCCCAGTGTCCTGCTTCCCCTCTTGGCAGGAATCATAGTGTCACTTGGAAAAGAGTTGGGGAGGAAACTCTAAAAATATATTTTCTTGCTTCCCTTAGAGTCACTTCTAGATAGGCCCATGTGAACATACCTTACTTTACATGTGCCCAACTTCAGCGTACAAACACATACCCCTGAGCAAGATATAAGGACATATTAGAACAATACAAAGCCAGTCCTAGGTGCAAGTTTTTGAGAATAGGAATGAATTCATGTCAATTTTGTTCATTAGAAAGATTATTTTGGCAGCTGTGTCTCCTCTGTTCAAACTCTACCTGGAGTGTGATGTTCAATTCTATCTAGGAAGGGCACAGATGAGGTAGAGGACATCCAGAGATACAAAACAAGGATGGCCACAGGCCTCAACTTCATGAGGATAGTAGAAGGAATGATCAGATATTTAGCCTGAAAAAGAGAAAACTGGATGGTGTGTGTGTGTGTGTGTGTGTGTGTGTGTGTGTGTGTGTGTGTAGCTGTGAGAAGTAGGAGTAGCAATTGTTTTTGGGTATTTGAAAGACTTTCATGTGAAAGAGATTAGATTTGTTGTGTGGCTCAGGAAGATGGAGGTACGGTCAATGGAGGAGAGTGACAAAGTGACAACTTTAATCATAATATAAAGAAAAACTTTCTAATTTCTCAGAGCTCTCAAAAATACAATGGCTACTGGAAAACTGGATTATCTTTTACTGAAGGTCTTCAGGCGAAGATTATGTAACCAGTTGGGTATTTTCTAAATATAATTTTTTTGAGGTTGGTCTAGATTTCTCCTGAGGACTCTTTTCAATAGTGAATTTTGTGGATACGTGGAGGATGGATGGATGAGATTAGAAGAGAGAAGGAAGTCATTTAAGAGGCTATTATAGCCCAGGTGAAAAGAAATGAGGTTCTTATTTAGTGTGGAGTGGATATGTGCCAAGAGGAGCTAGGTAAACCCTGCCCCATTCATATGAGTTTTTCACACCTAAATTGTGAAACAATGTGCATGTTGAGACATGAGCTAATGGAGACAGAAAGGAAGATGAAAATTTACTAGGCCAAATGTGGACATCAAGAGAGGCCTGCTTTGCATCTATGTATTCCATAGGTGGAAGAGTCAAGACCAGGTGGAGATGTTCACCTGACAGCAAAGCAATGGAGCACTAAATTAGGAGAGGAAATCTGGTATAGCAGAAACACAGAACTGAAGACTTGAGATGGGACTGAATAAAGAGCAGACCTGTACCTTATCCTACCTTATCCTTTGTTGGGACTATGAATCTTGCAAGTCTCAAGTAGGGAGTTTGAGTTGCTGTTGAAGCCAAGCTACACAGCTTCAAATTGGGAGGACTGTAATACATCCTTGTGAGAAGTGGGAGAATTTTTTTGCATATCTTTTTTTTCTAATTTTAAAAATATTTATTTTTTTAGAAAAGTTAACATGCTTACATAATTCATGCTCTTACTTTCCCCTTCACTCCCTGACCTCCCCCCTCCCCATGGCGATGTGCATTTCCACTGGTTTTAACATGTGTCATTGATCAAGACCTACTTCCAAATCTTTGATAGTTGGATTGGTGTGATAGTTTCGAGTCTACATCCCCAATCATGTCCGCCTCAACCCATGTGTTCAAGCAGTTGTTCCTCTTCTGCTTCCACTCCTACAGTTCCTCCTCTGAATGTGGGTAGAGTTCTTTACCATAAGTCCCTCAGAATTGCATATCTTTTTTATTTTTTGGTATGTAAATAAAATCTTTTATTATCCTCTTTACCTCTCCCAATTCCAGTGATTCTGAATTCCTGGATCCCTAAGTAAAAACAAAACAAAACAAACAAAAAAACCAGACCTTTTACAACTCCTATTTCCTATTCATTCATTTCTAATACTGTCTCTCCAATATCCCATTCCAGATCTGTCTGCCCCTTCTACTGAGCTGTTTAGAATTCCCATTCCATAAATAACAAATTTCCCTTATCTTAGATTCTTCCTTTTGTTTTCTGTCCATCTTCTGGCACTGACAGAGACCTGGTTCCCCATAAATGACCCTGTGTTCATGGCCACCCTCTTGCACTTGTCTTAAAGAATAAACATACTTTTTGCTCCCCATTGCCAGATTCTCTCTCCCTCAGCAACCTGTACCTTTTTAAAGTTCATTCTGTCCAAACGTAAAAAGTGATCCAAATCCTCATTACAGTTATATATTGGCATCTGGTCAATATCTCTAATTTTCTTAAGGAGTATTCTGAATAAATCTTTATCTCCAACCCAACTCTCATCCTTATATCAGAAGACTTCAAAGAAAATGCTGATGTTCTCTTAAATGCTCTCATATCATACTTTCTCCATTTATTTGTCTTCATGACCTATATACTACTACTTTAACCGCACCCTTGAGCTTTACAAATTGTTTGCTTGAATTTGTCAATTCTATTTCCATAAATTATCATAACTATCTCTGTATCTATCATGCCTGTCCCCTTTACTCTACTTATACAGCTACCACCCAATTTCAAGCTCTCATCACCTTTTAATAATAATAATATTAATAGCTAACTTTATATAGTGCTTGGGAAACTAGAGTTGTACAGTTGACAGAGTGTGGAGTCAGAAAGATTCATCTTCACAAGTTCAAATCCAGTCTCAGACATTTCCTATCTGTGTCACTCTGGGCAAGTCACTTAACTCTGTTTGCCTCAGTTTCCTCATCTGTAAAATGATCTTGAGAAGGAAATGGCAAGCCATTTCAGTATCTTTGCTAAGAAAACCCCAAATAGGGTCATAAAGAGTTGGGCTGAAAAATGACTGAGCTTTTTAACTGTCAGGCACCACTTGACAATTATGTCCTTTGGCCCTTGCACAACTCTAGGAGGTAGGTGCTATTATTATATCCATTTTACAGATGAGGAAAGTGAGGCAAATAGGAGTTAAGTAACTTTCCCAGGACCAGAAAACTTTTGTTCAGAGGCCAAATTTGAACTCAAGTTTTCCTGAATATTTTGTTGTCTAGCCACCTCCACCTTTTGTCTCTAGACTATCCTAATAACTCCTTAATTGTTTTACCTTAAGGCTCTTTACTTTTCAATTCATCCTCCATACAACTACTAAAGCAAAAAAAAAAAAAAAAAACAACTCCTTAAGCAAAAATCTGGCCATGTGATTTTTCTGATAAAAAAAAGTTGCAATAACTCCCTATTGTTGTTCACTCATTTTAGTATTATCTGACTTTTAGTAATTCAATGTGGAGATTTTGTGGCAGAGAAACTGGAGTGGTTTGCCACCTCCTTCTTCAGCTCATTTGACAGATGAAGAAACTGAGGCAAACAGGGCTAAATGACTTGCCCAGAGTCACACAGTTAGTAAAGTATCTGAGGCTGGATTTGAACTCACAAGAGGGAGTCTCCTATAACCTCTAGGATAAATTATACTGTTTGGCATTAAAAACTTATCATAATCTTGCTTTAGCCTTCCTTTTCAGGGTTATTACACGTTACTCCTCTTCATTCCTTCTACAATCTAATCAAATTGGCCTTTTTACTACCACTCCATTCCCTGTCACCTTGTTTTTGCCCTGGTGGTCCTCCATGCTTGGCATGCACATCTTCCCCATCTCTCTAGATTGAAATCAGTTTTCTTTAAGACTTAGCTCAAATACTTGCTCAGTCTAAGGCCTTTCAGACTTCCCTTGCTACTAGTAACATAACCACCACCCCTCCCTGCCTCTATCTAAAACACCTAGTATCTATTTTATATCCTCTTTGTATGTAACTATATTTGTACATAATTATATTTGTACATGTTGTCTTCCTTGATAGAATGTAACCTCCTTGAGAGCAGAGACTTTCCCCCTTTTATCTTTGAATTTCTAGTGCTTGGTATGGTGTCTGGTACATAAATAATCAATCATTGCTAATTGCTTGATTATTTTATATTAGCCTGAGTGCTTGCAAGTATATCAAGGGTATTTTTTCTGGGATGAAAATGAGCCATCTACTGAAGTTTTCAGAATTTCCTTGGTTGGAGAGAGGGAAATACGAATCAGAGAAATTTTGTGAGAAGCACCCCTAAAATTGTACATGACTATTCATGCATGTCCTAAGGGATGCTCAGATAGAGTTACAGTCAATAGATTCCCCAGAAGTTTAGAAAATTAAACCAGAATCTATTATTGTTATTATTTAATTAGCTACAAAACCCAATGTAATGTTAATGGACTCCCTTTTAGAAGGTTCCCAAGTTATTTTCTGGGTTATTGTTGTTGAGTTGTTTTCCAGTTGTATCTGACTCCTTGTGTCCCTGTTTGGGGTTTTCTTGTGCCATCTAGTTTCCGTGGTAGAGAGCAATTTTATTCTGTGCTCTAAAGCGCTATGTTTTTATTATCTCAAGGAGACCCTTCATATATCAGGATTTTTTCAATCCAGAGAAGAGGTAATGAAAACTTAAATTTAGGAGGTGGGAATGGAACTTGAGAGGAGACTGTGGAATTAAGAGATTTCCAGGATATAAATCGAAGGGATGTGGAAACTGATTGGATATTGCCAAGGCTTAGGTTTTCCTAATAGAGAAAAACAGTGGAAAACTATCATTGACCAGCAGTATCCTTCTAGCTCCAGGTGCATAGCGATTGAGTCTGAGAATGCACAAAGTTGATTGCTTCACTTACTTCCATTTCCTGCCTTTTTCTTTTGGAGGCTGACTAAAGACCATAGTGTTAAGTCTGAATTGGAAAGCCATGATGAGAGCATCTGGATTTAAATCCATCTGAGGAGCATTTTGCATTCCCCACTACACATGCCTCTTCAGAATGCTTTATCCAGCTGCAAAAACACAAGTTCAATTCTACTTTAACCCAGGGAAAGGAATTAGTTCATACCTGATGCTAACTCTCCTGAAATATTTGCAGTCCTTCCTTTTCTTTTCCTTTTTTAACATGCTGATTTTTTTAATATATTTAAAAAAGAAAAGCAATTTTTAAACATTACAGAGATTTGCAGCTTCATGCATGATCCTCCCCTTTGGTTCTGCAGTGTATTTTGAAATGCTCATTTTATTGAGTGTTTGTTCAGTTCAGAATTTCTTTATGCAGCTCTTTTTTGTTGTTGTTATTTGATTTTTTGGGAAAGATATTTTATTTTACCAATTACATGTAAGAACAATTTTCCACATAAGTTTTCTGAAGTTATAGGATACAAATGGTCTCCTTCCCTCCCTTTTCCTGGAGATGGTAAGTGATTTGATCTGGGTTATACATGTATTATCTTTGCAACTCTTTCATGCTAGAAAACTTTTGTATGCACACAAAACATCCAGCTTTATGAGGGCACTGTTTACAATGTTTGATACATAGTGGTGCAAATGCAGCCCGAGGGAATTAGGGATTCATATAAAGCCATTTGTTATATTTTACCCATTTGCTATTCATGGATATTTGAATGTGAACCAAAGCAATAAACCCTATGGAAACTGTGCTCTAGTTAGTTTATGAGGTGCCATACTTACTGAACTTAATTCTCTCTCCAGCCTGCATATGGGAGCAGGACCAAGTCGATTCAAGATCTCCTAGAACAGCTAGTGTGCTCTGGCCCACCCCCTTTAAACCGATAATGCAGAATAGAATAATGGAAAGAACTGCTTTTGACCTAACTATCTTTGGTCTTTGCATTGGCTGTCCCTTATGATTGGAATGTTCTGACCTCTAATCTTTGTCTCTTAGTTTCTCTGGTTTCCTTTAGGACTCAGTTCATGTAATAACTTGTACAGGGCTTTTCTGGTCTCCCTATCAATTAAAGCCTTCCCTTTTAGATTACATTACATCTCTCTCTGTCTCTGTCTCTCTCTCTCCCTCTCTGTCTCTGTCTGTCTGTCTGTCTGTCTGTCTGTCTGTAGGCTTGGCTCTCTATCCCTTGAGCCACCTGGCTGCCCACCATGTATATATTATTGCAAATCCGTAGTTATTTACATGTTGTCCGTGCTTCCCCAATAGTATGTTCTGTGAGTTCTTACCACATCAGCACAGTGCCTGGCACATTGTAAATCCTGACCGACTGACTGACTTATCTAACTTTGTGATCTTGGAAAAATCATTTGCCCTGAGCCTCAGTTTCATTATGTGTGAAAAGAAGGAATTACGTTCAGTTTAGTGCAATTTAATAAACATTCAAGTGCCTTCTATGGACAAGGCACTATGTTAGATGGGGAATATTTTTTATCTTTTCCCTCCCTTTCCTTTTCCTGGGGAGAAGAGAAGTAGATAAAGTATACAGATAAATAAAATCACAGTAGGTATATAAATTCCCTCAAACTTTGGAATCTGTGTATGGAAAGGCAGGAATTTAACTAGGTAATAAAGACAATGACCTTCCTTCCCTCCCCACCACCCTTACCAACTTGTATCTATACTTTTTTTCTCTGTCCTTATCTACATGGAAGAATGGAAAAGTCAGCACTTGAAAACATGGAACACCGTACCCCAAAACTATTTGACAGTGCCTGAACAAGTACAAATCACTTGGTTTTTATCCTAGTCTTCAGAAATGAAAATGTGAGAAGTATATCATGTCCTTACAATAAGCTACACGTAATCCCTGGACCAAGAATGGATGTCCAAAGAAAAGGCAAAGCCCAAGGACATCAGCTAGCTGGGTCAGTTCTGATCTTTGCTCTAAATTGTCTTCATAGGAGGGCATTCCCTCATTAGAGGGTTAAGAAGCTGCAGGAGGCATGACTGAAGGCACATGCTACAAGAGGCTAGTACGAGGGTTCCTGCTTTTTAAAAAATAGCTTCAAAAATCATGGTGGCATCCCAGCACCTGCTGTTTTCTAAGAAAAAGAAGCTAGTCAAGGATTTCAGTTGAGTCAGAATCTGAAGGTGATAGAAATAGTGATGGCCCAGCAGAATCTTGCAAAGACTAAGGGGCAATTTAGGTAGCACAGTGTATAAATCCCAGACCTGCAGACAGGAGGACAAGGGTTCAAATCTGACCTCAAATACTTCCTAGCTGTGTGACCCTGGGTGAGTCACTTAATCCCAATTACTTAGCCCTTGCTGCTTTTCTGTCTTAGAATTGATACTAAGAGAGAAGGTAAAGGTTTTTTAAAAAGACTATTATCAGACTAGCAGAGCAGTGTCTGGTCACAGAAATGACACATAACAGAGACTGTGAGACCAGAGGCGATAAAGATACCTACAGCCCTGAGTGATGTGTTGTGAGTTATCCACATGAGTGCTCTTTGCCATGTATGTTATTTATGCATTCCTTATGTGTTCATCCTTCCAGGTATGTCCTGGCTACATGTGCTTCCTATGTGTGAGCTTTTTAATGTATATTCCGAGGTATGTTTAGTCTGTTCTTTCCACTGAAGTATATATTTACAAGAAAGTAAGCCCTGGGTTTATGGGGATGATATTTTGGTATGACTTTTCTTATAAAGTCATTTCATTAAATGTATTTGCTTAGATTTAATTATGTCCTCTGGCTTCCTATTAAAGGTTGATAAGATAGGAGCAGCTAGATGACATAGTATTAGAATGCTGAGATTGAATCAGGAATACTTAAGTTAAAATCTGGTCTCATATAATTACTAGGTTTTGTGACCTTGGGCAAGTCATTTAACTCTGTTTGCCTCAGTTTCCTCATCTGTAAAATGAGCTCAAGGTGTAAATAGCAAATCATGCCAGTATCTTTACTGAGAAAACTCCAAATTGGGTCACAAAGAGTTGGATATGATTGAAACAACTGGGCAAGAACAACAAAGAGAAATATGCCATTCATCTACATTTACACTCTCCACATAGCACCTGTTCTTCTTTTTCTTCTTTTAAGTTACTAGGCCCATTTTATCTTGATAAGTTATTTGAGATTCTTACATATCTTGCTATTTCTACTTGGATATTCAGGTGGCTCCTCAAACATCCCAAACCAAATTCATCATGGCTTCCATTCCAAAGTGATTCATGTCTCGGACTCCCTCCCTCTCTCCCTTTTTTCTCTTGTAATTTGGTCGGTGTGTAAACTCCCTGTGAGGTCATTTCCTTTATCAATATACATTAGCAGTTCTTCTATAAGGTATGGTCTTAGAAAATTGCAATTAGAGAATTACTTTTACATATTTTAGTTATTTTCTGATATTATCCTTCCGTACTGAATCCAGTTAAATGATTAGGGTCACACAGCTTGTAGGTGTCAGAGGCAAGATTTAAACTTGGGTCTACTTGATTCCAAGTCCATTGTTCAATCCAAAGTGCCACTAAGTAATCTTTTCCAAGAGTGGGAGAGAGGTTGGCCAAGATGAGGAGGACCTGCTTGACTGGTGTGCCTGAGACATTGAGAGAAGCATTGCCTAATATATCCTGGAGGGATATATGTGAACTTCTCAGAAGTCTATTTATCCTACAAACCATGGATGAGAAAGAATAGTTTGGAGAAGGAATGGGAGAAGAAGGCCTCTATCACATCTTTCCAATCCTCTAGCTATTATGTCTTATGACACTAAAAATCATGTCAAGTGCTATAGTTTGCTGACCTCTACTGCTGAAGGTTCTGAACTATTGTGATTAATCAATGACTTTCCCCAGCATTGATTCTACTCTGTATACATTGTAGTTGTTAAGTTATTTTCAGTCATGTGTGATTCTTCATGACCCCTTTGGTGTTTTCTTGGCAAGGGTACTGATGGGATTTGACATTTCTTTCTTCAGCTCATTTTACAGATGAGGAAACTAAGGCAATGGGTAAGTGACTTGCCTGGGGTTGTATAGCTAAGTGTCTGAGGCCGGATTTAAAACTTATTGAAGATGAGTCTCCCTGACTTAAGAGCTATCCAGTTCTCTTAAGAAAAGAGCCTTAAAGCTGTTTTTAAGCTCTAATCAAATGCTATCATTTGCCTCATCTTTCTCTTCTGTTTTATATGCTTTCATTTTCCATCATCTGACAAGGATTCTCTACTTCTCCATCTCGGATACCCTTTCCCCCCACTGAATCCTTGCATCCCTTTAAGAACACTTAATTTTCACTTACAACCTTCAGGGTGGAGAAATGTTCTTTGAGTTCCTTCACTTTCTCATTAGGAAGAAGATTAATCTAACTTTGGACCCCAAGTATCATCACTGGGAAGACTATTCTTGTTGTAAAAATGTAGTGTTTTTTAAAACCCTTATCTTCTGTCTTGGAATTAATAATAATTTTCAGTTACAAGTTAGAAGAGTGGTAAGGGCTAAGCAATTGGGATTAAGTGACTTGTCCAAGGTCACATAGCTAGGTAATATTTTCTAAAATAAAAGTTATGCTTAAAGAAAAATGAAGCCTGTGCCTCTCCAGTGTATTCTCCACAAAATTCCTTCCAGTGGTCAAGAAAATGAAGCAGTCAATCTGGTAGATTCTCATAGGGTAAGAAGTTACAGAGGAAAGTTTCAAGGTGAGCTAACAGTAGAGAAGGAATGGTTCTGAAAACCAGAACAACTAAATTCCTTTAAACCATTAAAGTTATATTAATGTCTTTTTATAACTCTGGAATTCTGTATGTCTTTTTATCTTTCTGTTTTACTGTTGTCCTCTCATTCTCCCTTCTCTACCCTACTGGATAAATTGGATAACTGTGAGTGTGTGTGTGTGTGTGTGTGTGTGTGTGTGTGTGTGTGTGTGTAGGGAGGTATGTTGGGAATATATATGTTAGTATTTCAAAAACGTGTAATTTTGTGCACATTGGAATTTTTGGTGTGGTAACTCCTTCCACCAATATACATTGTAATCCCTCAATCATTTATAGTCCTAGAGCCATGTTAGTGAAACTATGGCATGCATGCTGGAGGGGGTTGCTCCCCTCTCCTTCTCCACCATGGCTGAGGACATTTCTCTATCACCTGCCTGGGCTGCTCACATGTGATGGGAGGGTTGCAGTCTGGGCACTCAGTCTCTAAAAGGTTCTCCATCACTGTCCCAGAGTATTTCCTCTGAGAAGTTAGGTAATAGATTTATCATTATCTAACTAGAAAATTTCTGAGGAAGGATTTGAGCCCAAATGTTCCTAGCAGTGAGTCTAACTCTGGATCTACTCCTCCCTTACCTCTCTAATATCATATAGGAGTTTACATTGAAACTATATTTATCAGTTTTACTATGATAAAGCTTAAATGATGTGAAGTCTCAGAATTTCAAACCTGGTTACTTTTATTTGTTTATTTCTGTACCTATTAAGGAAAGACCAGAGGAAACTATCCCCAGATTATACAGCTGGTTAAAAAAAATTGACCACTCAAGACCTATAATTCTCCATATGAAAAGTAGAGATCATGCATTTGGGTGGTCTCTCCTAGTAGAACTTAAGAATCAAAGGCTTTGGTTCTTTAACACATCTGATAACTCTTGATCCTCTGGGATAGTTATAGTCTTAATATCTTATGGGAAGTCATATTGTGGTGACCAAGAAGACAGCTCATGATTCATTATTATCAATGGACTCTCTAAATCAGTCAGTGCTAACTGTAGTTTACATTGGGGTAGGACTTTTAAAAAAATTCTGGTTTTCCCTTTTATTTGCATGATCTGATTCCCTTAGCTAACTGCAAAATAGTAATAATTCATATTGACTTGCAGTTGACATTTCATATGGCAGACAGATGTTTTGGTGTTTGCTGTAAAGATGTGGCATTTTCTAAAATTAAAGTTATGCTCCCAAAAAATAAAAATGAAGGCTGTACCCCTTCAGAGTATTCTCCCTACAATTTCCTCCAGTTGTCAATAAAATACCACCCAAACCCTGGCCAATTTGAAAATTGAACCTGATGTGCATTTGGTATTTTTTTCCTTCATGAAAGTTTGTTTCTAAGTAATGATGGGCTAGTTTTACTTGATTGCTGCTTAAAAACACTAGCTTCATTTTGCTGTAGACATCCTACTGGGTTTAAGGTTTCTACTACTGGGAAAAGTCATTTCTGTGGGCCTGTGTACTGACTGTTGGCATCATAAAAGATGGTGGTTTTAATAAACCAAGTGCACTATATGTTGCTCATGTTTGTAAAATGATGAGACCACCCATAGTGTGGCAACCATACAAGAAAAGAGCCCAACTTGTCTTCCTGTGGCCCACCCAGGCACTTTCCAGGGGATAGAACACACTCCACATTCCAGAAACTCAGTCAGCCACAGGGGAAAGGCTTTCTTTTGCTAAAAGAGCCAGTATTCTCAGTCATGTAGTTGGACAGCAAGTTGTTCATATTGCAATTGACCCCAAGAGGTCTAGTAAATGTGAGAATGGCAGGTGTATGGAGAAAGGAAAAGATTTGTGTCGGGCCTGGGGCAGCCCCCAAGATTTAGTCAACATGAATTTATTAATTTCTTCTTCTGCACTGGGCATTGTGCTAAGTGCCAGGCAGACAAAAAACTCCAACAAGCCAAGTCCTTACCCTCAAGGAGCTCCATATAATGGAAGAGTCAGAAAATAAATTGTTGCTGTTGAATTGTGTTTGACTCTTAGTGACACCTTTTGGATTTTCTTGCCAAAGATACTAGAGTGGTTTGCTGTTTTCTTCTCCAGCTCAATTTACAAATAAGGAAACGGAGGCAAACAGGGTGAAGTAACTTGCCCAGGATCAAACAACTAGTGTTTGAGACCAGATTTGAACTCAGGAAGATATCTTCCTGATTCCAAGCTCAGTGCTCTATCCTCCAAACCACCAAGCTTCCCCCCCCCCAACGAATAAACAAGTGCTTAGAAGATATATATGGAGTAGATGGAAGGCAATCTGAAAGGAGAAGGCACTAGCAGTGGGAATATTGGGAGGAGGAAAAAGATATGGACCAAAATAGGCCTACTGCAGGTGGGGTTTGAGTTGAGTTTTCAGGGCAGATTCCCAGAGAAAGCCATCTCAGTTCCCAAAACTTGTCTGGCAATACCTTATGAATCTGGGAGCATAAATCAGGGAAAGGATGACTGGATGAGAAGGGTATATAGGGTGGGTCATTTTCTTTAGTTTGTATTATTGAAGCCCTTCTGATCAGGGACTCATATTATTCTGATCAGGGACTCATATCACCAGTAGACTATTAGATAGATATCTTAATGGTATGGTTATGCTGGGTAAACTGGGAAGTCGATATTTAGGAAAAGAGCAACTAATTGCTGTGGTCCTTAGTAATAGCAGACAATATTCAAATGATGTAGAAAGAAGATATAGGGCAAGAGCTAAGAAGCTGTGGAGATTCTTGATCTTTCAGTCCTCCAGATGAATTTCCTTATTTTTTTCTAGCTCAATAAAGTAATCCTTTAGAAATTGGATTAGTGTAGTACCGAATCAGTAAATTAATTTATATAGTATTGTCACTTTTATGAAATTGGCTCAGCTTTCCCTTGAGAAATGAATATTTCCCTGATTATTTAAGACTTAAGAACTCTGAAAATGCAATGACTAACCATGATTCCAGAGGAGCAGTGATGTAGCATTCTACTCTGCTACTGAGAGAGATAATAGATTGAATGTAAAGAATGAGACCTACATTTTTAGACTTGGCTGATGTGGTAATTTATTTTGTGTGACTATGCACATTTGTTAAAAGAATTTTGCTTCTTTTCTTTTTCACAGTAGGGAAATATAGGGAAGATAGAAAAAACAAATGCCATTTGTTGGGAAAAATAAAGAGAATGGGATGGTCTAAGACAAATACATCATAACAAATAACAAAGGAAACTCTGGGCACTCTGGGATGCACATGTCTTGTGGGAACTAAACAAATCCACATATAGTAGCAGCCATATACTCACAGACAGCAGAGCCTTGAGGCATTGTGGAGAGACCTAAAGAAATCAAGAATGCACAACAGCTGTGTGCAGGTAGCACAGCTGGAGCATTTTCTCATCCATTCCAATTTTCATTGAAGGCAACATGAAATAAACATTTATTAAGCGCCTATTATATGCCAGGCACAGATTGTGCAAAAAGCTTAACAAATATTATTTCACCTGATCGTCACAACACCCTGAGAGGAGAGTTCTATTATGATCCTCCTTTTATAGTTAAGGAATCGAGGCAGTCAGAGGTTAAATGACTTGCCTAGAGTCACATAACTAGTAAGTATATGAGACTGGATTTGAACTCAAGTCTTCCTTACTCCAGGTCCCAAACTCTATTCGGTCTACCACCTAGCTGCTATTGGTCTTTATTACCAGTTTTAGGAGCTATTCTATCTCTAGTGATTTAATGCTTATTTTAATTTTTTAAATACTTCCTTTTTTTCCTCAATTACATGAAAAAGCAATTATTTTTAAATTTGAACCAAATTCTAATCCTTCCACCTTCCTTCCCCACCAAGACAGCAAGCAATCTGATATAGATTTTACATGTGTAATAGTGTAAAACATCTTTCCATATTAGTCATTTTGTGAGGGAGAACTTGAATAAACAAAAGAAAAGTGAAGAAATAAAGTGAAGTATAGTTTGTGTCAGTCTGTGTTCAGACTCCATCAGTTCTTTCTTTGGAGGCAGAGGACATTTTTCATCAGGAGTTCTTGTGGATTTTCTTGGATCACTAATGCCCATTTTTCTTGTAGTTTAAATAAAAATGAGTCTCAGAGAGAGAAGGGACTTCAGAGACTGTGTGGTCTGTCCCATACATGAACAGGAAAGTAATCCTTCTCTAGTATCCACGAAAAGTAATTTCCAAACTTTTGCTTAAAGCCCTCCAGTGAGAGGGAACTTGCTAAGTTCCAAGGTAGCCCAATTAACTTAAAAAAATTTTTTTAAACCCTCACCTTTTGTCTCATTATCAATTCTAAAACAAGCTGCAAGGGCAGGGGAATGGAGATCAAGTGACTTGTCTATGTTGAGGCCAAATTTGAACCCAGCTCCTCCTGATTCCAGGTCTGGTGCTCTATCCACTGTGTTACCTAGGCACTTTGGCCCAATCTCCTTTTGAATAGCTCTAATTTGGAAGGATATTGAATATCTAGGAAAGGAGATGGTGAATACAAAGAACCAATGCAATTTCTTCAAGAAACAGGTAATTGAAAGAAAGGTTCTACACCAATCAAAATATTTGTACCAGATCTGTTCGTGGTAGCAATACCATTGGGAACAGAGCTGGGTCCCTCACTTATGGACTGGGAGGATAGTATGCAAATATGATGGAGTAATATTGTGCCCCAAGAAAACTGTATTCCACAATTATGAGGGAGTCAGAGAGATATGACTCTAGAAGACTTATGCCACCTCCTGCAGGAAACATTTTCTCATTCCCCCTAGCTTCTAGTGACATCCCCTCTAATAGTATCTTCTAATCTGAACTTAAAAACAAAATCCTCACCTTTGTTATAATAATTGGGAGTCTCTTGATATGTTTGAGATTGTAATTTGATGTACAGAGAGAATAAGATGACCCTTCTCCCTTATAACAGTTGTCCAGGCAGGATCCTTTCAGGTCTAAGATGTATATCCCTTCAGGACCCACCTGGGGTTAATTGATATATTGATCTGAGCTCTTTAGCTAGGATAACGCCTTGTATTCTGACTACAATTTCTCCCTTCCCAAAACAAGTTTGACACTGCTTTAGGAAAGTACTTTAAACTTTATATTAACAAGAAGGATAGGGGTAAAGGACTGTGGTATAGGAGACCCTACTCTACTGGTTGCTAATGAAATTTCAACTGCTGGCAGATGAAGAATCAATGTAGTTTCCCTCTGGTTCAGCCTGGCCAGGACTAAACCAGAGTAGGTAAACTTCTGGGATATTTTGACTTCTTCTTCAATAGATCTTCAGCCTTACAGTTGAGTTATTTCCACCCTTTTCCACCCTCTTCTTCGTCTCCTGCCCACTTCCTGGATCCCTCCCAGGCCCTGGGAAACCTAGATATCTAGATGATGTAACTCCTAATATCTAGGGGCAGTAGACACCAAGGTGGTGGTCAGGTACAGGTTGGCACGGTATCTCAAGTACAGGAAGAGATTTGCAGAGAGAGATGTTTGCACCTCTCACTCCAAGACCAGGATCCACCGATCTCCAGCCTCAGCACAGGTCCAAGACTCAGAACCCTTTCAGGATTCTTAACTGCCCCTCCTCCTGCCTCTCGCATGACTCCCTGGGAACATTCCATCCAACTGACTTATTTGTCAATCAAAAGTGATCTTCAAGCTCCCAGAGGTCCAATATAACACCTTCTATCTCAGAATTAATTAGAAGAAGAATATAAGGGCTTGGCAATGGGAGTAACTGACTTGCCTAGGAAGTCTCTGAGATCAGATTTGAACCCAGGACTTCTCTCTTTAGTTCTGACTCAATCCTCTGAGTCATTTAGCTGTTTCCTCTATCTGTGCTTTTTGTGTCTTACAGGGATATATGGGGTATACAAGGAGGAGCAGCACCTCTGATGTAAGGTTTAGGCAAGCCCTTTGCATCTTCATGTCTAGCTATCACCCAACTTTACCTGTAGCTCCAACAAGCTCTAGCATGTGCCATGGCCACATTCTGGTAAAATCAATTCAGCAGATGAGTTAAACCAAGCTGAGGGTAACCCACAAGCCTTGAACCCCTGGCAGAAGGGGCAGATGACAGCAATTTGTTCCAATGGCCAAGAAGGCGGCCAAAGAAGACCCCATGGAAGACACTGGAGCTTGGTCAGACTTGGAAGACACCAAAGTCATCCCCCGCATCCTGGGCCATCGCCAGCTGCCTTGACTTGTGCCTCACCACTGGTCTGGGTTGATTCTCGAAGAGGGACTGAGGTTGATGACTTTGGGCAGTTCTACCTCACTGAAATCCAATTCATAAGCAATCAGATGTCACCCTGTGATGTTATCGGTTCTCTTCAAAACAAAGGATAGACAATAATGAATTTCATACATTAATTTATGAATAAGACATTTTCCCCATTAGACTTTAAGACTCTTGAGAACAAGGATTGTATCTGCTTTTTTCTTTACATCTCTAGTGTTTACTTAGTCCAGTGACTGGCACAGAGTATATAATTAATAAATGCTTACTTGATCAATCAATAAATAAATACTTTAAATCAATCAATTAATATTTTTATCCATTTATGTATTATATATAAACATGTAATATATATCACTAATTAATAAAATTAACAAATGATGATAATTAATAATATAACTAAATAAATAATGAATGAATGGATCCAATCTGTAACTTTCATGTCATGCCATACTTCTTATACCCTGTACTCTTTTTTTTTTACCCTTATCTTCTATCTTAGAATCAATACTAAGAATCAGTTTCAAGGCAAAAGAGTTGATAAAGCCTAGGCAATAGGGGTTAAGTGACTTGCCAGGGTCCCACAGCTAGAGAATGTCTGAGACCAGATAGGAACCCAGGACCTCTCTCTCTGGGCCTGGCTCCCAATCCACAGAGACAACTAGTTGTCCTTATACTCTGTACTTTTGTAGTTGATTTTCTTGAATCTAAGTGTGAGATATCACCTTCGGCCCTATTAAATTAAATTACACCAGCTTTGACATTTCCAGTTTTCTTACACCACCCATCTGCCCCATCTCCATGCTATGCTATCTGATAATATTCCTTCTCCAGACTATAAACATTTTCCCTGGCTGTCCCTCCCATGTCTAGAATGCTTTTCTTTTTCTTCTTTGTTTCCTGACTTTCTTCAAATGTCTGATAAAATCTCACCTCCTTTAGGAAGCTGCCTTTCCTAATTCCCCTTAATTCTAGCATCCGCCCTCTAAAAATGATCTCCAATCAATTCTGCACATATATATATATATATATATATATATATATATATATATATATATATTTATGTTGGGTCCTCCATTAGACTGTGAGCTCCTTAGGAGTAGGGATAGACTTTTACCTTTCTTTGTATCCCCAATTCTTTGTGTAGTACCTGGCATATAGTAGGGTGCTTAATAATTGTTTCTAGGGAGCTACTGGGTGGTTCACTGGATGGAGAGCCAGGTCTGGAGACAGGAGGTCCTGGGTTCAAATTTGGCCTCAGACACTTCCAAACTGTGTGACCCTGGGCAAGTCACTTAACTTCCATTGCCTAGCAGCCCTTACCTTCCTTTTGACTTGGAACCAATACATAGTATTGATTCTAAGGCAGAAGGTCAGGGGTTTTTGAGTGACTGACTGATCTGCTGCTCTAGCTTGTCAAGATCTTTTTTGAATTTCAGTTCTTATCTAGCATGTCAGCTCTCCCCCTTAGTACTGTCATTTTCCAATTTGAATCACATGCTATCTAGGCCTTGTTATATAATTAGTAATAAGGTTAAGCAACATAAGGACAAGGACAGAATCCTGGGGAGCTCTACTAGAATCATTTCCCCAAGCTGACATTGATCCATCCATGAATATTCTTTGGAATCACTCATTTGTCTATCTAAATATTATCATCTAGGTCAGTGCTGTCAAATTCAATTAGAAACAAATAGAAACCATCCACAAGGATCCTTGCAAGCCATAATTTGACATATAAATATCATCTATGTCTTACTGTTATTTTGTTAAATATTTCCAGATTACGTCTTTATCTGGTTTAGGCTGCACTGGGAAGTTTTGTGTTTGACACTTCTGATCTGGCCCACATTTTATTATCTTATCCACAAAGATCATATGCCTCACTGAAAACCAGGTATATACCCTGCCTATATCATATTCCTGCTCTTCTAGCCTAGTGAATCTATCCAAAAAGGAAATGAGGTTAGTCAGACACCTAAGGTTGGAATTTGGTACAGGACAGAATATTAACTACTCAGATTCATTGTGGTTGACAATAAAGAAATATAGCTGCTCCCCAGGATATAAATAAACCCAGAAACTTTGCAATCACAGGCCACAGAACCTGTTACCCATAGTGGAAAAGACTGAGAATAAGGGTGTTAGCATATGGCAGAGGTAGAATAATAGCACAGCTGGAGAATTTTTCATCTGTTTTCATTCCCACTGAACAGAGCTGGCCTGAAATAGTAAGTAACAGAAACAGAAATAAAGACCTATCATCCTAATGAGATAAGGCTTTCAGAAGAGAAAGGGGGCTTTTAGAGTAAAAAAAAATCTTATTTAAAAAATTTCAGACTTATGGCTTATAACTTAGGGTTGACTCCCTCTTCCTTCCTTCCTTCCTTCCTTCCTTCCTTCCTTCCTTCCTTCCTTCCTTCCTTCCTTCCTTCCTTCCTTCCTTTCTTTCTTTCTTTCTTTCTTTCTTTCTTTCTTTC
>NC_058132.1:459356243-459409740 GCF_016433145.1 Gracilinanus agilis
CCTTAAGAGGATTGTAGATGAAGGCTTTCTCCAAATGGCTCTAGCCCCCATTGATGTTGTTCCCTCAATAATAAGGGGTGGTTCATTGCACTTGAACCCTATTTAGCTATCTAATCGATTCATTTTTATAGAGAAATACTTGCTTCCAAAGATATAATCATAAATACACAAATTAATTCCACCTACAGGTGAGAGATACAATCCTCCTCTCCCTCTCCCCTTCTCCTAGTGCCACCTTAGTCTCTGGGGAGGTGAAGAGTATCAGATAGTTTGGCTCAATTCCCATCAGGCTGTGAATGAATGTTTGGCAGAAAGGAGCAAACAGAAGACAGAATAGATCAAAGAGGGCAGCAGAAAGGGAGCAGTGAAAAAGAGCTACCAGCTCAGTTTGGTCAATTTTCTAGACATAGGCAACCAATCGAAGGAGCTACCCCCGTAGAGAATGAAGAGACCTCCATATTAGGCAATCAGAACACACTCCAAAGGCCCCTCAAGAACATCTCCATGTTAGGATAACTGAGCATACCCAGATAAACCCAGGAAACAATTGTGACTAAAGAATAAAAGAGTAAGGGCAGCTAAGTAGTACAGTCGATAGAGTACCAGGCCTGGAGCTGGGAGAACCAGGGTTCAAATATGGCCTTAGATACTTCCTACCTATGTGACCCTGAGCAAGTCACTTAACCCCAATTGCTACTTGTGGCTCTCCTGTCTTAGAAATGATACTAAGACAGAAGGTAAAGGTTTAAAACCGAAGAATAAAGGGATGTTCATTATTTCATTCATTCACTTAACATTTATTAGTACTGGTTTGAGGAGAAAATTTTGATAAAGCCTATATAAAAGTGAGTTATAATAACGGCTTACATTTTATTTCAATATTCTCTTGCCTTATGAAATTAATTTTTAATAAATCTGATTTTAAAGAGTTTTTGAATATGTTTTCATCTTATATTTTATGGGAAATGTGGTAATCAAGAATAATTAGATTTAGAGAAGAGTAAATTGAAGCCCCAAATCAAAAAGAATAGAGTTCCATTTTAACATGGATCTTAGAAAAGGACAGAATTCAGCCTGCCTGAGCCTTGTCCATTAGATATGTATTTCCTAGCTTGTAAGGAAGGACCAGTCAAGTAGTCATTTACTCTTCCAGCCTCTTTGCCTTTGTGTAAACAAACAGTGATAATGTGAGATAAATAAATGGCTAGAAAACTGTTAGTCACTGAAACCAAGAACATGTCACCAGAACCAAGGCAACAATTCATCAAAGAAAAGTCCACCTTTTCTCCCAAGATCCCACCCACCCACCCCAGCCCATGTGAGTCATTCTATGTAAACTAGAAAGCGACTAAAAGCTAAAAAGTAATTTCTTAGCATTTTTCCATTAAACCATCACTCCCTATAACCCTGCATCATTTCTGCAAAGCTGTGCCAGAGAAAGTGAACACACCTGCAAATAGTTCAAATGGGCCACCATTCCTTTGCCCTAGACCTCTGCTCAACCCCATCCCCCAACCCCACCCCAGGTGGCCAGGTCTGTTGCTTTTTATACAAGATGTGCATGCAATGGAAATACAATTAATCATGTATATCCTGCCAAAACCAAGTGATTAATTTTGCTCAACAAAAGGATACCAGAAATCCAATATCTCCACTTTGTAACATTAGAAATACTGGAAGAAGAAGAAAAAAAAAAGAAATACAGGAAGGCCACGAGGTTGTGTCTGAAATAGTTGCCAAATTTGTTTCTATCTCCCTATCTCCTGTAAGTCCCCTTTTCTCTCCTCCCACAGCAGGTCCCCTAATTCAGGCTCTCATCACCTTTTGCCTGCCTCCTAATTGATCTCTCTGCCTCAAGTCTCTTCTCACTCTATCCTATCCTCCACACAGCTGTCAAAGCTTATGTCATTCTTTCTTACTCTAATAAATTTCAGTGATTTTCTATGAACTCCAAGATCAAATACAAGTCTTCTGTTGGGCATTAAAGTTCTTCACAACCTGGCTCCATCTTGACTTTCCAGTCTTCTTCATTAAAAAGCAACAACAACAACAAAACCCCAAACCAACAATCCTTCCATCTTAGAATCAATACTGTGTATTGGTTCCAAGGTAGAAGAGTGGTAAGGGCTAGGCAATGGGGGTTAAGTGACTTGCCCAGGGTCACACAGCTGGGAAGTGACTGAGACCAGATTTGAATTTAGGACCTCCTTAGGCTCTCAATCCACTGAGCCAACCAGTTGTCTCCACTTGCTAGTCTTACACAAGCTTCTTCACAAATTCTAAGGTCTAGACTTCCTGACCTCATTTTAGTTCTCCCCACAAAGTATTCCCTAGGGCTGTCCCCTATGCCTGGAATTTTTTCCATTCTCACTTCTGCATTTTAGAATCTGTGGCTTCCTGTAAGACTCAGTATTAAAGCCTTCTGTCAGGACCTTTTTCCTATACCCCTCTCCATGGGTTCTTCTCCTTTCAAATCTCCCCTGGACTTTATTTTGTCCATTCATATACATGTATCCTCCTTCCTTAAAATGTAAACTCCTTTTCAGGGCAGGGACAGGTTTTGCTTTTTCTTTGCACCCTCAGGACTTAGCATAGTGCCTGACATGTTGTGTTACTCAGTCATGTCCAACCTGTCTTGACTCTATTTGGGGTTTCCTTAGCAAAGATACTCGAGTGGTTTGCTATTTCCTTCTCCATCTCATTTTGGAGATGAGGAAACTGAGGTAAATAGGATTAAGTGACTTGCCCAGGATCAAATAGCTAATAAGTATCAGAGACCAGATTTGAACTCAGGAAGATGTCTTCCTGACTCCAGGACAGGCTCTCTATCTGCTTTACCACCTAGCTGTCCTGGCATAGTTAGCACTAAACAAATGTTTGTTGCTTGACTGATTAAATGAAAGCCAAAGATAGGCCTTACTTGCCCTCAGAAACGTCCTAGCTGTGTGACCCTGGGCAAGTCACTTAATCCTCATTGCCTAGCCCTTATTGCCCTGCTGCCTTGGAACCAATGCACAGTATTGATTCTAAGACAGAATGTAAGGATTTTTAAAAATATATAGTCATTACTGGCCCCAGAAAATTCTCAGATTTAATGTCTCTAAATCATTTCTTCCTGTAACAGTAAATCAAGGCATTTGCTAACTCCACTAGCATTATGCTGAATGTTTATCTTTTCTGCAGTTCCTTGTAGGGAATCACATAGCATTGATCATGGAAGTAATGGTAGAAGCACAGGACATGCCTCTGGAAGCCAGCACATTACAGTGGAAAGCAGTACCAACCCTACAGTCAGAGGACCTGGGTTCAATTTTTTTTTTCCTGAGTAATACTACCTTTGTGAACTTTAGGGAAATTACTAAACTCACTTCCTTGAGCCTCAGTTTCCTCCTTTGCACATCCTACAAGTCCAATAATCTTTCCATATTCCATTGTCACTAGAAATTTCTAGGTATATAGAACATGGGGCTGGATCTAAATCTTTCTCCAGAGCTGATGTCTCCTTGAAAACTTGAAGAGAACCTTTAGTGCCACAATAAAGTGATGACTCTTTCCTGGACTGGGGCCATATTCTCGAACTTGCCCTTGGCCAGAGGCTGCCCAATTTCCAAGATCTTCAGCATTGGGAGGTTCAGCCTCAAGCTAATGCTTCATAATGCAGTTTATGAGATGTGTTCTGGAAATAACATAAAGAAGCTATATATACCTTGGAGCCATATCATAGTCAATAAAGACCCACCAGCCAAGAAGGCTTTCCAGCTTTTGTTCCTTCAATGTTCTGATACACTCTGGCCAATCAACCAGGATCCTATATGTCTAAGATAGAGATTCTTAACCTTTTTTTTTTTTTAATGCCATAGACCCCTTCAGCATTCGGCTAAAGTCTATAGAACCTTTCTCAGAAGAATGTTTTTAAATGCATAAAATAGAATTACAAAGAAAACTAATTATATGAAGGTAAAATTAACAAATAATATAAATATATAATATAATATATTAATATATGACATCTATTAAATCATAAATATGACATATTATATATATTTATATATTATACAACAAATAAGATATATATACTTATACGTAATATATGATAAATATAACGAATTTCCTCTGAATTTTGAGTATTTCTAATTCCCCACAAAGTGGTTTATTTTACAAGATCCTAGACTTTCTTAGCATCAAAGGGCTAGTATCAGAGTCAAAATTTGAACCCAAGGCACATTCTTTTGGGCACCAAATTGCTCCATCAAGTGAAAAAAAATTGTTGAAATTGCTTTGATTTGTATCTGTACCCTCTTGTACCTCATACCACGCTTTACTTAGAGAAGATGCTTAAGAAATACTGGTTTAGTTGATTTCTTTCCCTCACGATGAACTTGCCTTAGTAGGTAGTCTTTGAGTTTCTGTGGCCCCCCCAAATTCACTGGGTGGTGACCAACTTTTTGTAAATAGACTGCTCCGAGAATAAGCATGCTAGTCCTCTAAAGACAGTGTCTGCTCAGGTACAAGTACCACCTGCCTGTTAAGCCACAGCCTTTAGGAACCAAGGGTCAACCCTACTCTAAAAGGAAGCACCAAAAAAGAAATATAATGGAGTTACTAATTTTAAATTAAAATATTATTTTATCAACTTATTGTTATTAAGGAGGCAACCCAGAGTAATGGGTAGAATTGGCTTTAAAGAGAGAAATTGCTGGGTTCATACCCTGCATCTGACACATCTTGGCTGTGTGAACATTTGAAAGTCATTTAACTTTTCAATCTTCTTTTAGACTAAATTGCAAAGAAGGTACTGAACTTCATTGTTAGTGGGAATTTCTTCACTGGCAGTATAGAACAACTTTATTCCCTATACAGTCAGTAAATAAACATTTATTAAATGCCTACTATTTGCCATGCACTGTGCTAAGCATTGAGGAAACAAAGGCAAAAACAATCTCTTTCAAGGAGCTTACAATCCAGTGGTGGAAGACAACATACAAAAGAAAGCAGAAAAGTAAGAGGGAGAGGCGAGAAGGTAGGGATGAGGAATGATAGAGGGGGTCCCGTGGAGTGCAGCTGGGTGTGAAATCAAGAGAGGGCTGACGGGAGCTCATTTCTAAGGTGGAGATTCAGGGAGAAGTTTCCACCATCTAATCAGAGCAAGAGAGGGGTCCAGGGGCCCCAATATTACTAGCATTAATTTTTTTTGAAATCTCAGCTTATATATTAGCAGTAGGTAGATTTTCTGCCCACCTTTTGCCAGAATAACCAGGGAAAGAAAATGTCACTGAAAAAAGTGACTGGGTTTAGAGATCCCAACTAGTGAAAGTCCTGTTCTTTGGTTGTATATCTTAATTAAAAACAAAACTACCTCTTATGCGAAAGTTCATTTGTATGTGTAGCAACAGTGCCATCTGTTGGCTACTACTAGATTTACTGTTATTTAGGAAGATGACAGCTCTTTTTACCAAAAGAAAAGGAATAAGTTATTTGCTTTTATTAAAAATTACGTGGTTATTCTATTCTTCAAGTGAAAACTGAGGGGTTTTTTTTGTGTGGGTGTGGAAGGTATAGGGGAATTTATTGCTAGTTCCAACAAAAGTGTTCAATGAATGAAAAAAAACAACAACAAATATTTCTACAAGACAAGATTTGATGATACTGTGAGTGATTTCATTGTTTGAAGGTGGAGAAGTGAGTGGCATTGCTTCCAAGAGAGCAATGAACTACATGCCCACAAAGCTCTCTCTCCAATGAAGAAAAATTAGAAGAAATAGGCTGGTTGTGAGTAGTAAGCATGATTTTTTTAAAAGGAAGAAAAAATAGATGAGAGTTTAAATGAAGCATCCAAAAAGGCACAGAATAGAGCAGAAAGAAATTCAGAAGGGCCATGGAAAAGGAGAGTAGTTTTGTTACTAGTATGTTATATTTCATATGTTTTTGAACAAATCAAACTATATATATATATGTATATATATATATATATATATATAAGTTCAGTTTCATATGAAAAAGGAAACTTCTTTAAATTGAATTATAGAGGATTGTGATTAAGTTGGAAAATTGTGGGAAAATTATGGTATGCAGGGTATACAGAGGGAAGCCTATATTGGCTAATTTGTCCAGAGAAAGGCAACTAGGGAGGAAGGGTACAATTCTGGAAACTGGGGGACTTGAGTCATAATTAAGGTCAGCTGTGTATTCTTGGAAATTAACAACAACTCACATTTTTATGGGACTTTATTATGTTTAAAGCTTAATAAAAGCCCAAAGAGACAGGAAGTACAAGTATGTTATTATTGTTGTTCCATCATGTTTGACTCTTTGTGATCCCATTCTGACACTTTAATAACATAACATTTTTATAATCATAATGTGATAAGACCTGTCAAACAAAGATATGCAGATTTCACTCGATTTTGGATGCTTTTTTATTCCTATTGTGTTAGGTAGAATCCTAATTAGCATATACGTATACTATACACGCATATATGCTTTTTAAAATATTTTTTTAATCTTTTTTTTTTAACCCTTGTACTTCGGTGTATTGTCTCATAGGTGGAAGATTGGTAAGGGTGGGCAATGGGGGTCAAGTGACTTGCCCAGGGTCACACAGCTGGGAAGTGGCTGAGGCCGGGTTTGAACCTAGGACCTCCTGTCTCTAGGCCTGACTCTCACTTCACTGAGCTACCCAGCTGCCCCCTATATGCTTTTTTATTTTAAAAATATTTGTTTTAATAAATCAAGATTTGACTTATCTTTCCATTTAACACATCCTTCAGTTGAGAATACTAGAAAAACAAAACCCATTACAAACATAAATATTTGATCAAAACAAATTTCCATGTTGGACATGTCCAAAAATATTTGTCTCATTTTTCATTCTGAGTCCTTCACTTCTCTATCAGGAAATATGTAGCATGTTTCATTATCAGTCCTGTGGAATCTATGTTGGTCATTAAGCTGTTAAATGCTCAGCATCATAGTTTCCTACTATATTTATATACCCTAACTTGTTCATCCATTGCCCAATTTATAGGTACCACCCTTTGGATTCCCATTCTTTATTACTTCAAGAAGAACTAGACATATTTTTGTACGTTCTTAGAGATATTTTTTTGCCCAGGACTAATCTCTTATTTAATATATTCTCCCTCTAATTTCTCTCTCTTCCTCTTCTACCTGTGTGAATTAAATATCTGGGGAATCTCCAACCCAGTCCAATCCTGGAAGGATTTACCATGGGACTTCTGGAGTCATGTGTCTGGTGTCTGGGTTGCCAGTAGGGCAGCCAGACTATTGACTGGTGAAAGTCCCTGAAGTTGTGGAAATATGACTATAAAGGCCATTAGCCAGTTGAAGGATCTAGGAAAGGACCTGATATGAAATTTGAAAAGCTGGCACTAGAAGGTCTTGGCTTCTGTCTTTCTCCTGGGTCCCTGGTCTCACTCTTTCTCTGAGCCTCCCTGGTGGCTCTTATCTTGCTTGTAGTCTCTGGCAAGCTTTGGCATGGAAGGAACCTTCCTGGATTAGAATCCTAGACCTGTTCTTATTTTAACTTATAAAGGCTGGAAACCTTAATTCTCCCTTCCTGTTTACTAACAAATACTTATAAATTTAGTATAAAGTCTCTAAGATAAATTTTTATTCATAACACTTTTCCCCCCTTTTCCTTGTTGAGTGAAATATATTTTTGCATTCAGTTATGAATGTATTGTCTCTTCTTTTGATAAACTCAGATGAGAGTGAGGTTCAAATGAACTATTTACCTCATTCTAGCCTCCTTATTTGTGTAGATGTTTATTTGTGTACTCTGATTATACTAGTTTTCCCTAACTTTCTTTTTCTTTCCTTCCTCTACTCCTATGCAACAGTTTATTCTTCTTCCTCTCTCTTCCATTCTTTTCTTAAGATTATTAAGACATAACAGAAGCAAAACACTCCACTGAACTGATAAATAAAACTAGAAGCTAATAAAACTAACAAAATAGGTAAATTATTAATTAGTTTGATTAAGAAAAGAGAGAGCAGAAAACTACAATGCCAGTATAAAAAGAGGAAAATTTATTAAAAAATGAAGAAGTAAATAAAATTATTAGAAACTATTTTCCTAATTATATTTAAAATGCTTAAAAGTATGGCTTTATAGAAATATAAAAACCTTAATGAATAGAACCAGAAATAAGCTGTATAACCAAATATCAGAAAAAAATTGAACAAGAAATAAAGGGGTTAGGGGGACAACCCAGGTTCAGATATATTTAAAAGTGAATTCTAGCAAGTTTTCAAAGAAGAGTTCATTTTAATATTACATAAACTATTTGCTAAAATAGAAAAAAAGGATCCTACCAAGTTCTTTCTATTATGCAAAATGATCTAGATCAGTGATGGGCAAACTTTTTAAAGAGGGGACCAAAGGAAAGAAAATGCTCATCTGTCAGGCTGTTTCTAAGGCAACTTTTTCTAAGTTTCCTTGTATTGTTTCCTACTCATTGTCAGATTAGGAATAATGTTGTGGGGGTGGGGGTAGAATATTTCAGGGGGCTGCATCTGGCCCGAGGTCTGCAGTTTGCCCATTACTGGTCTAGATGCCTAAAGGATAGAGAAATAAGGCAAAGAAAGAAAAATTATAGATCAACATTCTTTATAAATATCAATGCAAAAATGTTATATAAAATATTGGCAAAGAGTGTATATAAAATATTGTATACTATAACCTGATTTGATTTATGCTAGGAATAAAGGATTAGTTCAATATCATTGTTGTTGGATGTTCAGTTGTTTCAGTTATGTTTGACTCTCTGTGACTCCATTTGAGGTTTTCTTAGTAAAGATACTGTAGTGGTTTGTCATTTCCGTCTCTAGCTTATTTTTATAGATGAAGAAACTGAGGCAAACCAGGTTAAGTGACTTGCTCAAAAGTTTAATAGTAGGAAAACTCTAAACATAATAGACCATATTAATAAAAACAATAAAAATCATATTAGATTGTTAGAAACAGAAAAGGCTTTTTGACAAAGTACATTATCTTTTTCTATAAAAAAAAGGCAGACACAATGAAAATATAGGAATAAATGAACCTCTCTTAGAAATGGTAAATAATGTCTTTCAAAACCCAAGAGACTGCATTATGTATAACAAAGAAATGCTAAAGACTTTTCCAATAGGATTAGAGGTAAAGTAATAAGACAAGAAAAATAAATTGAAGAAATAGGCCTTTAAAAAAGCAAGAAACTTTTCTTTTTTTTTGTAGATAAAAGGATGGTCTACTTTAAAAAATATTAAAGTTTCAACTAAAATTAAGTTGAAACAATAGCTTCAACTAAATAGCAAATATAAAAAAAATCAACATGAACAATCAGCTTTTTCTGTATATTACTAATAAAATCCAGCAGGAAGAGCTAGAAAGGTGAATTTCATTCACTATACCTATGGAACATGTAAAATATTTGGAAAAACTAAACAGGAACTACATATTAATTGTTCATTATTATACTGTGCCAATAAAATAAAAATCATAATGCTACATATGTTACTTCAATATCATACTAATCAAACTACCAAAATATTACTTTTTTGAGGCAGAAAAAACTATAATGGATTGTGGAACCAAAAGATTAAAAAATACCAACTGGCCTTCTTATTTTTTCTCTTGCGAGAAACTTCATTTCCTTGCCTCCTATACCTTTGGTATTGCCTCATCCCTGGAATATAGTCCCTTCTCATCTAATTCTCTTAGTTTCTCTGCCTTTAAAAAAAATACCTTACCTTCTAACAAAAAAAGGTGGGGGGTGCAATGAGGACTAACTAGTGGAGTCAAGTGATTTGCCTAAGGTCAGAAAGCTAAGAAGAGTCTGAGGTCAGATTTTAACCAAGGTAATCCCAATTCCAAGCCTGGTTCTCTATCCACTGTGCTATCTAGCTGTCCCTCTAGTATCTTTCAATAAAAAGCTCAGCACCAACTTCTATATTTGGCTTTTTCTTATCTCTCTCTATCCTCCCTAGTGCCCTCTCCTACCAAATCACTTTCTACTTTGCATATACTTACACACCTGCCTGTCATCTCTGCTCATATTCCTTGTGATGCATGCAAGACTGTAACTCATTTGCTTTTTGTACTCACAGTTCCTGGAACATGGCGGGCTCTTAATAAATGCTTCTTGGTAAGTTCCTCAATACTCTATGTGGGGAGGCAAAATCAGGAATATGAGGAATTCAGAGGAAAAATCCTACCACTAAATAGAATAGTATGAATTGATAAATTGAAAGGAATACACACAATGATTACAGTAATGCAAACTACTCCAGTATCTGCCAGGAAAACCTCACATGAGGTCACAAAGTTAGTCACAACTGAAATGATATAAAAACAAGGATGATACTTAACCACATATATGTAGAGGATTTTCCTATTCAGGTATGTATTGGGCTAGATGCTTCTAATGTTGCTCTCAATTCTGAGATTCTGCGATCATGGTGATACCTTTCTAGCTGCCAGTTCTGGGATAATTTTTAAGGAATAGGTTAGGAGGCAGAAACTGGATCTATTCTCAGGTTATTGATAATAATTTGCATGAACTTGGGCAAATTCTTCACTTTCTTTGTATCCTGTTTTCTGTTTCAATCAGATGAGGAATTTGGGTTAGATAATCTTTCCAGCTCTAATATTCTATGATTTTGTGATCCAGCAGACATGCTGCCTTGATTAAAAAAAATATTGCAACATGTAGGCACTAGATGGTAGTGAAGAGCATTCACCTTTTGCAACAAACAGAATTTTTTTAGTTCTGACTGTAATGGTGCTCAACACATACATATTAGTTATGGAATAGTGATAAGAGCACTGTCCTAATCCCACACTTATGCTCTATCATAGGAATCTTAGATCCTTTTTTATTCTAGAAATTTCTAAGATCTTAATTGAGATGGCTTTTTGGAAGGTTCTGGAGAAAAAACCCAAAACAACTTACTAGAGACATTCAATAACCTTCCTGGAATGGGAAAATATTCTCAAGTATTCAAAGCCAGTTTATGTCTAAATAATTTTGGGAACTGGCAATATATTGTACAGGAACATGAAACAGAAACTTGGGAGGTCTTGATTTCTGGTATTTCCATTATCTTATCTTGCTACCATGGGGAAGTCATTTCCAATCTTTAGATTTCATTTTTGCATCTGTGAGCCCAGAGTTCCCCAGCAAAGGACTCCAGGATCATGTAAATCTTGGCCAGAGAGAACTGGGCTTATTTTTTCCTTGGGTTTGTTGCTCCGACCTAGATTAATCCAGGAAAGTCTAAGATAAAACTTAAATATAGCTTGTCTATAGTGTTCCTAAAATGTGGGTAGCATCTCCAAGCCCTATATAGGCACTCAATGCATAATAGTGTTATTGGATATGAGATAGCTTTTATTCCTTTATTCTTTATCATGGAAAAGGAATAAAATACTAAGAATGCAAAGACATGCTCATGCATATGTAGAAATATCTATATAAATATAGAACATAGAAAGCAGAAAACATTCAGTAGCTCATCACATTCAATGTATTCATCATGTAAGGTAAAGATCATTTATGGAGTTACTAAACATATGTTTCTCCTTCACTTGAGATCTGTACTGTATCAGAAACTCACTGGGTCCATAGGTCCTGGTAAGTCAAGATTTGGCTTTTAGATGGATATTCTAAAGGAAGGAAGGAAGGAAAAGGAAAAGAATATGAGGAAATAAGTATTTATTAGCACTCTATTAAGTACTTTACAAATATCTCATTTGTAAAGGTTGTTTTGAGGCAGATACTATTATTATTTCCTTTTATTATTGAGGAAACTGAGGCAAACAAAAATTAGGTGAGTTGCCTTGAGTCATATAGCTAGTAAATTTCTGAGGTTGAATTTAAATTCAAGCCTTCTTAACCCGGGAATCTATATATTATGTCATCTAGCTCCTTCTAAAATATTAGACTTTTGGAGGTACTACACCTCTGAGAAGTATACTCTTAATGAGATCTCCTTTTGAATAGCTGGTACTTGACTCAGGAACTAGCAATCTTCTAAGACTGGACATAACTATTTCTCAGGATCATTAGTCTTTGAGTTATTTTCCCAAAAGGTAACAGAAAGAAGATGTTAGTCAGACTCTAAAGGTCAATTCTAAGGCTTGCCTAAGCAAATATATCTCATGCTGCCATAAGTTGCTATATCATGCTATTATTGTTGGAAGATGGGGCAAAATCCCCTCTCCTTCTTGTTGAAAGTCTAAGAGAGAGTTTGTGCCTCAAAGGGGAAATTGTTTTTCCTTGTTCCTTTCATAGAACAAAGAACAAGCTGCTTCTTCCAATGCATCTTCCTGATTCTCTGTCACTAAACTGATAGATCAAGTTATAATCATTGAGGATCAATCAGGAGCGCTCAGCGTCCTCCAAGGAATTCGAATATCCCTCAGTAAGGAACCAAAATATGTGTGAATATGCCCAGAAAGCCAATCAGAGATTGGAATAGATTATCTCAAAGGTATCTTCTAGTGATTGGCAATCTAGGAATCTATGGAATTCATATAGGAAAGTCTATAAGGACTAAGAAATTTCTCTAAATTCATGTTTATTAATTATAGAATCTTAGGAAGGAATCTAAAAGACTATCTAGTTTAATCTTCTTTTATACATGAGGAAAATAAGGCTCTGAGAGACAAAATAATTCGTTCAAAGTAGTAAAAAGGAATTCTTCATTCCTTTTTTTAATTTAACGGAGGACCTGAAAGTCCTCTTACCATAGATATGTGTAGGGATTAACCAGCCCACAGTGACTGGAAGTAGAAACCATAGATAGGACGGAGGAATTATAGAGACAGGAAGTGAGGTAGGAAAAGGTTATAAAAGGGGCCAATGGCAGTTGGTTGGACAGTCAAGTGCTGACAGTTAGGGCTGATAGTTTCAGGGAAATTGACTGCTGGGAGCATGTTGGGTTGGTGGTTGGCATTTAGTTGCTGGAATGAATATAAAGGCCAGCCTGAGCTTAATGGCAGGGCTTTTTGGCTTTAGCCTTTAGCTTTAGCCTTGGCTTTCGGGTTTTGGGCTTTGGGTTTTTTTTTTTTTCTTTCTTGAACTTTTTGGAAGGTGGCTGGTCTTTGTTGACAGACCTAATTAGAGTTGGATTAAACACTGATTGTGTTGGTTTTGATTAGGCTGGATTGGATTGGAACTTTGTGGGGTGGTTGTTAGTTATAGGTAGATATAGGCAATTTTAGGTAGTAATTATAGGTAGTTATAGAATAACTAGTATAGACATTAGGAAATTTCCTTTCTCTACCTCTTGTCTATATTTTTCTCCCTTACTATATTCATTTACTATCTCTATTTTAATGAAACTAAATTGTTAATTGTTAAAAACTGCTAGAAGTTTTCTTTTCTCTGGATTAAAGGGATAATATTAATTTACAACTCATATTCTCATTAAAACTTAAATTATTAAATGCTGCTCTCTTATTTTGTCAAAAACCCTATTTTAACCCTTACAAAGTCAAATAGGAAATTAGTGGCAGAGCCAGAATTTAAACATAGGTTAAGTTCTTTAAGTTCCTTGAATCCTAAATTAATGGCCTTTGCACCAATAATTAAACCATGGCCACAATTTCTTCACCAGATTGGGCATGGAATTGTTCAAAGGAAAATAGCTCTCTTACCTTTCTTTTATAATCTCAATTTAATTAATTATTTAATTTAAATAACATATAAATTAATATTTATTCAGATTTAAAGCTTTTGCTAATCAAAGCTGAATCCATGCATCAAAGTAAATACGTGTTGTGCCAGAGACTCCCTCCTGCTACAAAGGGTTTGGGTACACTTTGAGAACCTGTTTTCCATGGCTCAATGTTTCCCCCTGCAGGTGGAAGCTAAGAATATCATTATCTGTTGCTCCCATCCCTCTCCAAAGGTTGTTACCTATTATAAGCATTAGGGCTCATAAAGCTAAAATTACAGGATGGTCTATTTATAAAATGAAGGTCTTAGAACTGATTCACATCCGATCGCTCAGATAATCAAGAGTCCCCCCACAGGGGGTCACCCTGAATTCCAGAAACCAGTATTATCTCCATGACTGATAGTACAACTCTGGATAGAGCTTTGACAAGGGGAAAAACTGGAGTTAATCCTTCTATGCTGTCACACTACATTCAGGCTTTTGATTCTAGAGTTGGTCTTTGCCCGTTAGTTCTTTCCAGGAACCATTGATCACTGATCCCCTTTTCTCTGTGCTCTGTGCTTTTGATAGTTTTCTTCTGCTTCCAGCAAGTAGTAGTTAATTCTCATAGGTCCCACTTGCTGTCCTCTTTAGCTACTCCCTTGCTCAACTTCTTGTACTATAAGAACTCAGTAATGCTACTGGTTTTTATAGTTTTGTCAGTCTCCTGGCATATAGTAGGAACTTAATAAATGTGCTTTCTCTTTTTCCCTCTCTCCGTCCCTCTCTTCTTTTTCTTTCTTCTGTCTCTCTCTCCCACTTCTCTATGTATCTATCATCTATCTGTATCATATTTCTTTATCAGCTATCTATATCTGATGTCTATTAATCTCTATTATTGATCTATTTTATCTCTCTTTGCAACTATCTTTATTATCCATTACTATAATTTCTTTCATCTATTATTTTTCTTAATTGTTTATTTCTGTCATCTCTTTCTATGTATCTATACATCTTTATCATCTATCTCTTTCATCTGTCTATTATCTGTCTATATCATCTTTTCTCTCTTGTCTATTTATCTGCCATCACTCTCTTTCTCTGTCTCTGTCTCTGTCTCTAGCAGATAGGGCTTGTCACCTCTAGGGGACTAACTTGGAATCAGCTAGCCCATCTGAAAAAGATTATTCTGGAGCTCCAGTTGGCAGTGTTGTAACACCAAACATACCTCTATGCTAGAGTACTTTTGTTCTTTTGAAATCTTCCATTTTTTTGAATCCAGATTCTGTTGCCCTTGGCTTTCCCCACCCAAGGGTTTCTCAAAACCCTCAAGGAATATGCTTTTTTGTAAAAATAAATAAATAATCAAAAGAATAACCCATCCCCATTCTGCCTCCAGATTTTGAAGGAATAAAGATTGCTACCCTTTCGAGGTAAGGGAATAAAAGATTTTTTCTAAAATCAAATCTTGAGGTTTTTTTGAGTGCTCAAGGATAAAAATTCAAATACTTCCCCATTTTCAGCAGAAGCATGGTTCTTGCAACCAATTGAGTCTATCTTTTGAGAACCAGCCTTAGCATGACACACTGTAAATACTTGATAAATACTTGTTTCCTCCTTTTTTAACAAAACAATACAAAGACACAGGACATGGCAAGCACTAAATAACATGATAAAAATGTAATTGATTATATTTGAATTGATAGGAAGTGATTCATTAGTGATGTAGCAGTCATTCTTTTTTTTTTAAACCCTTACCTCTGTCTTAGAAACAATTGTTCTAATCCCCATTGCCTAGCCCTTACCACTCTTCTGTCTTAGAAACAATTGTTTCTAAGGCTAGGCAATGGGGATCAAGTGACTTGCCCAGGGTCACACAGCTAGGATGAAGTGTCTGAGGTCACATTTGAACCCAGGACCTCCCATCTCTGGGCCTGGCCCTCAGTCTCCCGAGCCACCCAGTTGCCCCCTGCAATGGTCTTTCTTGAAGGCACTGTCTGTGTGCACTCAAACTACCAACTTATTAGAGCAAGGATAAAAATTAGTGCAAAGTTTGAAGAAATAATAAAAATGAAAAAATAGAATAGACAATTAAAACAACTCTTTCCCAATCCATTTTACTAGTTATTGATTTCTCAAATTGGGATCTGAACAAAAGAAATAACTTGACTCCAATTACAATAATTTATACAGAAATTTAACTAGGGTCTATCAGTTGCCATAACAAGGAAAATAAAAGAACCTAAAAAGGGCAAGAGGGCATTCATTAATCAGCGAACATATGATATTTGCTAAACATTTGGCAGTCAGGTCCAAAAGAAATTTAGAATAAACACCTCATAAAATCATAGAACAAAAACTTTAAGGTACTTTAGAAGCTACCTAGTTGAACCCTCTCATTTTGTGCATAAGGAAACTGAGTGCCAGGGAAGTTAAATTCTTTGTTAAAAGTTATATGGGTAGTAAGTGTTTGAAGTGGGTTTTTGATCTAGGGCCAGAGACACTACATTTGTAAAAATCTTAAAGAGAATACTGGGAAAAGAATCATCTCATTAAATAGTAGCAGAAGAGAGTAGAAACAGTTTAATGAAAATTAGGCAATAGATGCTTGGCAAAGTCATTCTTAGGATTTTACCTATGGAAATAAAAGATCAACGACTAAAAAAAAATGGAGAAAATGTGCGAAAAAATTTTCATAACAAAACTCTTTTCATCATCATGAATAATGGAACCACAACTCACAGACTCTAAACATCATGATCTTGATGTATTTATAAAAATGGCACTAAAGAGAAAAAAAGGTGGGGAAAGCAGCAGAAGTAGACCAAATATACCAGAAGGAGTTTCATAATGGAGTTTAAGTAATTTTAAGGGCATTGTGGGATTGATTTTCTGAGTTATCTAAAGAAGATAACAAAAGCATGGTAAAAATCTTGGACCTTATAATTAACATGAAAGTTGAATATGACATTAACATCTATTGACTTCTGTAGAATCATAGAATCCTACTTTTATATCTGAATAAAAATTTTATAAGAATGATCTCTACAGACAATGGTTCTTAAAGTATGGTCTTTTAGGTTTCTTAGATACTTTCACAGAGGTTCTGTGAAGTCAAAACTATTTTGTTCATAACAGTGCTGGCATTTTCATTTCTAATGTGGCAAATATCAAAAGATATGATCCATATAAAGAAGCTTGCGGTCCCTCAAAAATGTTTTAAAATGTAGAGAGTTTCTGAGATCAAAAAGTTAAAAAACTAAGGGCATAAGCAATGTCCCTATTGGAAAAAAGTCATTAATTCTTAAAAAGGAGTATTTTAATAAGAAAGATAAACATATCATTGATAAATCTCTTTCTAAAATTTCTCTTTTCTTTCTTAAGGTGTTTGCAAAAGAATTCTCTGCTGTGATTTACAGTTCATTCTATTTCCCACTAATATACTCCCCTAGATTGACCAATTAAGACCAAATTATATATTCCATCAAAATATATTTGATGTATAAAATTTATTACTTAGTTATTTATCGATTCATTGCTTGTTAAATTATTTTATTGTTTTAGATGACTACCACAATTGCTTGTATATAGTAGGTGACTAATAAATATTTACTGAGTAGAAGCAAAAGAATAATCCCTACATACACATCAAGGATATCCTTGAAAAAGATATTAGAATATGATGGAAGTTTTTGCAAATGATATTCTACATCAGATTACATCTAAACTGTCACATAATTGAAAGATAAAGAGAATACTTAGAGTCACAAAGTGCCTATTTTTTGTTAACAAAATGAAACAAAAAATCCCCCACCACAACAACATGATTTGGTGGAACAAAATGCCACCTTAAAGACTCTCTACCTGCAGAATATCTCCCATGCATATGCCACAATTATACAAGATTCTTTGAGAGATATAGCAAAACAGAAATAGCATAATCATGCTGTGTTCATTTGATCATTGTCAAGTAAAGCAGAGAGGTGGCACAATGGATAAAATGCCAAACCTGGAGTCACAAAGCCTCATCTTTCTGAGTTCAAATCTAGCCTCTGACATTTACTAGCTGTGAGACCCTGGGCAAGTTACTTAACCATTTGCCTTTGTTTCCTCAACTCTAAAATGAGCTGCAGAAGGAAATGGTAAACCACTCTGGTATCTTTGCTAAAAAAACCCCAAATGGGGTCATGAAGAGTTGGACATAACTGGAATGACTAAAGAAGAACAACAATCAAGTGAAGCATAAAACAAGAGAACACATGCTTGACAAAGTTGTTCACAACTGTTAGGATTAGTTTATGGCCCTAGGTTAGCAAGTGGAATGTTGTGTGATGATTATTCTTGCTTTGCCTTTTGAGTAAATGTTTTTGATAAGTATCAGTAGCAGAGGTGACTCAGAGGATAGAACTGTAGCTCTTGTGAGGTGTCCAAGTCAAAGAAGTCTTTAGATAATGATATTTTCTAAATATTTCTGTTTGAGAGTGACCTGGCTCTGCTTTCATCATTTCCTAGAACACTGTGGAGCCTATGGATAAGAAACATAGCCAATGGAAAGAGTTCGTTTTAATCTTCAGCACAGTAAAAATCAAGTGAATAAAGAACAACTTTTATCCATATATAAACATACTGAGATGGATAAGCTATAGAGCTAATTCATCAGTATTTATATCTTGTCTAAAAACAAAAAATGTATATAATACTTTGGGCCAAAATAGAAGGAGCTGATTTGCTTTTGGGAAGTTGCAAAATTCTTTTAATGTCTCAGACTTCTTCCTGAAATGAAGAGCTGTCTTTATTTATACCTGTGTTTTCCCAGTGCTGTTATATGATTGAATTTTAGAACAATTGAAGAACTGAAAATGAGCATCATGCAGAGGGCAATGTAGAAGTAGCTTCAGGGAATAATTGTTGAAAATTATTTAACAATTGGTTTTCCAAAAATGCAAATCATATTTTTTAGTTTAATGTGCAATATCAACATTTTCTTCATCTTGAAAAAACAGGTCCCTAATTGAGAGACCAAGGTGGATAGATGGTATAATCCACCTTAGGGAACTCCCTAGATACCCAGATGTTGTCTCTGAGTACTTAGCTCCTTATCTGTGAGAGGAAAGCAGGTTTCCCTCACTGGGCCAGTAACACACAAAAACCCTAGAGATGATGCTAGAGAGAGAAATAGTATCTATTTTATTGTAGATCAAGGTTAGGAAGTGAGGATTAGGAAAAAGGGTTTCCCTAGGTCTAATTTTCTTAACTCACATCCACCAAAACAAAGTTAATCGCAAGATGAATGCTTCTGGTCTTCAGGCTCCCTGTCAGCCCCCTATTTCTGGTTACGTGTCCCCAAATCTGACTATCTACATGGCTCTAATCCTCAGACTCTGATTCAATTATTTCTCCCAAAGTTGTCTCCAAATTGTGCTAATAGTGGACCCAAGATGGCTGAGTCCCCCCAGCTGGGTCTGAACCCTGAGGAAAATCCTCAGAGCCCAAGAGTCAGGATTTCAAGGTAAAATTGCCAGGTAAGTTGACACACACAGCAGGGATAATTAATTCTTCTCCAGGATGTTCACCAGCTAAACAGGAACCTCAGGAAAATGGTTTGAAGGTTTCCCTTTGTCCACCAAAGGCTTGAGGTAGGAAAGCTCACAGAAGCGCTTCTTCCTCTCCTAGCTTGGACAGGAAGTGCTAGTTGTACCTTCAAAACTCCTCTTCCTCTGCCCTCTCCATTCCAGAATCCTTTCTCCAGAGTTGCTAGCACGTGCCCATGCTAGGACCTCAAAGACAACCTTCAAATTCTCTTTAAACTTGCTCTTATCTCTATAATTCTACTATTTACAATCTCTTTCTCAAGGCTTGATGAAAACAATAAATCAAGCCCTGATTTTTGAAGCATTTGACAATTTCCAATGTGTTCATGCTCATATTGAAAAATCTAACTATTGCCTCCCAATTTGAGCTGACTCCAGCATATTCCTGGATACATGTGACCCATTACAAATAAGTTGTAATGGGGGAACCAGGTGGCTCAGTGGGTTGGAAGCCAGCTCTAGAGATGGGAGGTCCTAGGTTCAGATCTGGCCTGATCTAGCTTCCTGTTTCCTAGTTGTGTGACTCTGTGCAAGTCACTTAACCCCCACTGCATAGCCCTTACTGCTCTTTTGCCTTGCAACCAATATAGTTTGATTCAAAGATGGAAGATAAAGATTAAAAATAAAGTTGTAATGTAACTTGAAAATCAAAAGTTGTAATACAAAAGGATCCATTGGAAAAGGAAATGGCAGAACACTCCCATATCCTTGCCAAGAAAAGCCTATGTTTAGCTGTGGTCCATGAGGTTACAAAGAGTCCAATAAGACTAAATGACTGAACAACAACAAACATGTTATGAGTTGTAACACATTACAAATAAGAAATTCTGATTGGCCATTGTAAAAGATATCACTAAGAAAATGTGTAAGAGGAAAAGAGGATAGGTTGGGTCAAAATAGTGGGATAACTGAAAGCCCATCTGCTCCATTGTAATCATAGTGATATGAGAATAAAGCAAGGAAGGATACCAGCATGCTGGGTAGACCCTCAGTGGTGAGCTTAAGGAAGGATATGGAAGTTACAGAGGATGGACAAACACGGGTTGCAATGTACATCATTGGCTGGATTATCCACACCAAGAAAGTCACATTTGTATATATTAGGGAGAAGTCGGTCTAGTCCTTATGTGAAAAGAATGCTAGGACACATCAGGAATATATTGCATGCACTACAATGTATTGTTTATAAAGGGCAATATATGCTGATGACACCTAAAAACAGTTTGGCAATAAATGAATTCAGACAAACTGCTTGTGTCAGATAGGCAATGGGAAATGATGACTAATATGACAAAGTATAGAATAAGCTTTTCTGAGGACAGTAAGTTAACAGGCTCTCTGCCAAGTACAGCAGGCAGCAAGAGAGGCATTTTAAATGCAAACCAGACTTCTCTTTTCTCTTGGTCATGTCTGCTTTGGTTCTACTGTGCATAGTTCCCCTTTTGTCCTTCCTTTGCCCTTAGAAAGATTTTGGGAACGGGTCAATGAGAATTCAGTTTAAACTTAGTGGTCTTATTTTGTTATGTTTTGAATTGAAGATACAAAGAATCCATATATATTTTTCTCTGGGAAGGTCTGCAGTTCCCAGAAGAGGAAGTGGGTGGATATTTTTGGCATAGCCAACAGAAGTGGGAAACCACATAATCCTGGGGGTCTAACTGAGCTCTATCTGTTCAAAGTAGCAAACCTTGAAATCCCCCATCCCAAACACACTATCAGATCATGGTTTCTATGAAAGAACCACTTTCAGATTTTTCCTTCACTCATTTTAAAATTTATGCATTTTGAAATTAATTTTATTTTCATAGTATCTCTTATATCTATGCCCCCCTCTCCATTTATACAGCCTCCAAAGTGGTTTTGGTCCTCATCAGTTCTTGTATGGTGTAAAGAAGTGACCCTTGGTATTTTTTTAAACAGAAGAGACAAAGACAAAGAGAAATGTGAGAAGCACCAAGAAAGAAGTCTGTAGAGACAGTGAATTTACCCAGGATAAAGACTATCTGGCTGCCTACTTTCCTAGATGCTGATTTATATAAGACAAATAGGAGAACTTTAGAGTAAAAAACTGGGGAACCCTAAACTCCGGAACTGTTTAATGATTATTAGGTAAATGTCAACTGTCTTGTTATGGCCTGGGCTTCAGAGATGAGGATTTGGTAAACAGACTGGTTAGTTGCCAAAAATTAGGGTGAAGTCTCTCACCAAGGGGACTCTACCCTGAACTAGGAAAAGTTAGTCTAAGAAAAGACTTAGTCTTGGGGAAGAAAAATCTCTATCCCTTTGCACTGATGTGTACTAATTATGAGAGGAAAAGATTTCAGAGCTGGGGCAAGGGAGCAAAACTAGAGAAACTTCTACAGATGCCAGGCTGAATGAATCTGTCTTTTCTGAAAAAAATAGAATATTCTATCTGCAGTGAAGAAGAGTAGAGTGATCCCATTCTAGCAGGTACCTAGTCTAGTAGACTTAGTTTAATGAGCAATCTAGTCCAGCAATGGAACAGCTCAGACCAGACTCAAAACAACCCAACTTAGCTCCACTGAAAAACTTATTCAATGTGTGACCTACATTTGTATCTTAAATTTGTGACTACTCTCCTTATAGATGCTAGGGGCATATTTGGCCCTAGGTTAGCAAATGGAATGCTATATAATGAATACTCTTTGCTTTGCCTTTTGAATATATGCTTTGGATGAGAATTAGGGGCAGCTAGATGGTTCAATGGATCGAGAGCCAGACCTGGAATCAGGAGGTCCTGAGGGTTTGAATCTGATCTCAGACACTTCCTAGCTGTGTGACTCTGGGCAAGTCATTTAACCCCAGTTGCCTAGGCCTTACTGCTCTTCTGCCTTGGAACTGATACTTAGCATTGATTTTAAAAAAAGGTTTTTAAAAAAAGACACTAGGTATCAGCTGGATGACTTGTTATTAGGAATCAAACTAGGAGCCATAGTAGTAGGATTCGACATGAACCAGATTACTCCTAGAATTCTGAGAATAGTAGCATTTGCCCCTCTGGGAACCCAGTCTGCTGGTATAAGTACAAGTTGGGGAAGGAAGCTTGAGTGAGAGTCAAGGATGGGAGAGGTGGGAAAGCACAGCGGACTGTTGGAAGAGCCTCCTAATTAGTGTTCTTCCTTACAGTTGCTCCCATTTCCAATTCATCTTCAAAGCAGGTGCCAAATTCCTAAAATAGAGATCAAAGCATATCAATTCCAACCCACAAAAATTTTTAGCAGATCCCTATTGCCTCTATGTTCTGCCTTTTCTTATTCATGTACATATTGTACTGCCCTGCCTTCCCACCCAGGAGGATGGAGGGAAAAGAAAACAAGCACTTGCTTATTTTTATAAACCTTTACTTTCCGTCTTAGAATCGATACTAAGCATCCATTTCAAGTTTGAAAAGGGGTAAGGGCTAGAAAATTGGGCAAAGTGACTTGCCTAGAGTCATACAGCTGTGTGTCTGAGGTAAAATTTGAACCCAGGACCTCTTGCCTCTAAGCCTGGCTTTCTCTCCGTGGAGACACTTAGCTAGCCCAGAAACCATGGATTTATTAAGCACCTAGTATGTCCCAGGCATTGGGCCTAAAACACTTTACAAATATTATCACATTTGATCCTTACAACAACTTTGGGATGTGGGTGCTATTAGTATCCACAATTTGTAGGTAAGAAAACTAAGATGGAGAGATTAAGTGACTTGCTCTGGGTCATGCAGCAGTAAATGTCTGAGGCTGGATTTGCACTCTGGTTGGTCTTCCTGACTTCCAGGTCCTCTATCCACTGTATTACCTTGTTGCCTCTTTATGAAGTTTCTTAAAGGCAGGGACTATTTCATTTTTGCCTTTGTAGCCCCCACTCCTAGCATATTGAGTTAAACAAAATAGAAACTTAAAAATGCTTTTCAGATTGAATTGGATTGAGCGTGGTCACTGTTGGCGAGGCCTCATTGCCTCACCATGGTCAGCAGCAACCCATTAAGAAAAAGAAGAAAAACAAACTCTCATGAGTATTCCTGAGATATTTCTGTGGAGACAAATGTTCCAATTAGTTATTCTTTTGCTAGCCTAATCTTTGAAAAATTGGCATTACCTCTCTGATTGAGCCTGACTTTTCAAATCAAGAGATTTATGAATATCCTTACATATTTTATTATGCTGGCTGCAATTCTCTTCATTATTATGATCTGTGATCAGGAAGCTAAGGGAAGATTTTGAGACAATAGGCCTGCATCTCTTTAAAAGCAATAATTGTTCTTTAGGAATATCACCTCATAATGTGATATCTCATTCAACTGTAGAATCAACTCTTACATCAGCAGCAAAGAATTCCAGGTGTTCTCTATTGGAGCTGGTCTCTCCCTTTACCATATAAAGGCTATTTTTTGGTCTCTAAAAGGGTGGAATACAGGACAGCATATCACTTGTCTTGTTTAAATAGGAAAATGCTGAAGTGTTGAAAAACAGTGAATTTTGTCTTAATGTCATTTCTATTGCATTTCTGTAATGTTTCATCTTTTATGAAGCCTAGTAGGTTTAATTCTAGCATAATTAATTGCTTTTACCTGTATGATCAACCTTCCTCATTAATATGTGAATGCACGAATGTTTATTGAGACATAGCTTTGCCCCTTGGGGCCACTTGCCCACCTGCCGCTGCATTGACGGGTTAGATTCTGCTTACTATTTCTTCTCTCAGAGTAATAGGGAGTCACCTTGAAGAGTTGTGGTTTCTAATATTATTGCTTATGAAGCACTCCCTCCTCTGATGCACCCCACCTCCCTCTTATCAGTCAACCAGTGGGCATCAATTACCTTTTATAAAAGGGCAATTAGTAAAAGGGAATCACAAGAAGAATAGTTGCAAAAAATATAACCCAAACCAGGGAGCTTTCATCCTCCTACACACACATGATATCAGAGGATTCCTCCAAATTCCCAGTCCTGCAGGGTCCTTTTCTCCCTTTATGGAATCCTCATGAAGTGCCATTTATCTGCCTTTCTGCTGTGCTCCAAGAATCAGTGCCTTTCTAGAGTAGATAAACTGAGACTTTTCTCCATTAATTTCCTGAAGCTGGCTCCATCCTTGGGGTACTGGCTTTCCACCTCCATCTGGGATGCTTCTGTCATCTGCCACTGCTTCTGGTGAACTAAGTTACTACATATGGGTTCCCAAGGGGGATCTCTCATGATTCTTATTACTTCCAGAAGCTTACAAGGTCCTAAATGGTTAATTTCATCTCTGAATAATTGTACACCTAAGATTAAAAGAGAGGAAACACAAATGAAACAGAGGCATTGTGTGTTCATGGGAATAAGGTGGGTAGGTAGGAGATAACAGAACCACTGTCACTCCCTGACCTGGCTGCTCAAGGAAGTTCTTACCTTGTTCAATGAAAGGGAGAAAAAGGGTAGAAAGTGAGGCATATTGATCCTTTGGTATTCAAAATGACAATGGCTCAATACCTTCTGAGTCATTGGCTCCTCTGGGTTTGTTGGAGCTATCTTGCTTGCTTTTAATTTTATCTCCAGTGCTTTCTATCTACCTTTGTCTCACTATGTACCTATCTCTATGATCTACCTTTTTAGTCTTCTCTCTTCATCTGTCTAACCATCTATCCATCAATCCCATCTATCTACCTACTTACCTATCTATCTACCTATTTATTCATCTCTTTGTCTTTCTATCTCTACCATGTATCTGCTTCTTTTTCTTTCTCTCTTTACTATCTATCCATCTCTATCTATATTTATGTCTGTCTATATCATCTATCTACTGTCTATGTCTATCATATAGCTATCATCTCTCTATCTCTATAATCTGTTTTCCTTTGTCTAGCTATCAACCTCTGCCATCTACTTATTTGTCTGTCTTTCTGTCTGTTTGTCTCTATCTATCTATCTATCTATCTATCTATCTATCTATCTATCTCTATGTGGGGCATTTAATACTTGTGACCTTTCCATCATAAAGCTTTTGCTTTTAGGTGAGTGCAGAGAGAACACTGAGGTCCAAGTCCTTTAATGATTAACTAATCATTATCAGTATTATATTTGCAAAAAAAAAAAAAAGAGAGAAAGGGAGCAGGTAGTGTTATCTATTTTATATATGATATATATATACATATATATCTATGACCATATTATATTACTTGCTTTTCCTGGCTCTAAATATGCTCTAAATAAGTACTCTAGGAAGCTCACTGGAATGTCCAATATGGCAAACATGTAATCATTCCTAATAGTAGTTAACTGGTCAGGTTTGGCTGGGAACAATTAATATAAACTTTTAAAAGGTCCCATGTAGGACACTTCCTGGGATAGCTTCCCAGACCTGTGGAGATCTCACGTTGTGTGAACTCCTTCATTAGAATTCCAGCTGCCCACATCTCATTGGAGAACTGGGAAGTTGCATATCCACCAACTATTCAGAGGCCACCTTGAACACCTTTCTGCCACAAGTATGCTTGCTTTAATTATATATCCTTGCCTGAACAAACCTTAGCTATGGAAAACAAGAGTACTGAAATCACTTCCTTATGTTAATTTTCTTGAAGAGACTACACAAAATAAGTGCTAGGCATAGAGGTCTAAACTATAAATCTTACCCCTCTCTGACCTCAGGACCTCTTCAGAAATGTTCTTAAGGTGATGAAAATGCATAACCATGGGTAGCTCCAAGCTCTTAGCGTGCCTGGTGTGCACCTCCTTCATGTCACAGGAAATCTTTTGGATGCTGGGATGCCAAGAAATTGAACATGTTCAAGGCTCATGTCTGGGTGTAGACTTCTGCATTGTTGGCACTGTGGGAGTATTTCCTTGAATGTTATATCATCTTTCACTAACCTCTAAAATAGGGATTTTTAACCTTGTTTATACCTGATGAATCCTATGAATTGCTTCTCAGTAAATTAATAATGAAACAAAATATGAAATTTCAATTAGAGATTAGTGAAAGTAAAGATGTAATTTTTTCTTATTCAAGTTTACAGGCTTCTTGAAATTTTATCCATGGGTCCTTTTGGGGAAAGAGTCCTTGGGATTCAGGTTAAAAACTCTTGCTCTAAAATGATACTAAGTGACAGATACTAAGTGAGAGTTGTAAGGACTTTCTGATGCTAAGTCAAATATGGCTAGAGACAGAGATCCAATGCTTTATTAAGCAGTATATAGATATATAAATACAAAGATATGTATACATGCATACCGACTGGAGAAGAAAATGGCAAATGACTCCATTATCTTTGCCAAGAAAATCCCATTGACAGTACAGCCCACAGGGTCATGAAGAGTTGGATATGACTGAATGACTCAACAACAACACATACACAAGTAAGTGTATATATATATATATGTATATATATATACATATGTATGTATATATATGTGTGTGTGTGTGTTTACAAGTATGTTTATATATACACACATAGAGGATCTCTAAGTCTATGGGGGGGACACTGGAAGAAGGAAAGCATATATAGGAGTAAAATCTCTAAAAAGGAAAAGATAGAAGAATTTAATTTGTTGGCAAACATATTTCTGCTTCTATCCTTAGTTAATAACTGGCACACGTTTTTCCTCGGCAGCTTCATTTAGCATGGGATGGTGAACGTATGTGAATTTTGCACCTGCTGGCAATGTTTGTTTTGAGAAATGCAGCCTTTTTGCTTGAAAACATCAAGTGTGTTTTTGTTTTACTTCTTTTGCATACAGTGTGCCATTTACCATATTGATATATCTGCATTTTTCTTTTTACAACAACAATGCTTTGTTGTTCATTTTAAGCTATTGATCCAGTCTATAGTATATATGTGTGCATTGTTATGAAAATCTAGGAAGTTGTGATGGAACTAATTAGAGATGGTTGAAATAGTAATTAGGGAATATAAGATCCTAATGGGTCACCTAGATAAAGTAGTGATCCCAAAGGTCAACCCCAAACATAGTTGGTACTGTAAGAGAATGTGTCCAGTCTCCTCACTACAATCCCAAGATATCAAAACAATTGAACAGGGCTAACAATCAGCATCAAAAAATTTTATAGAAAACAAACATTTCAAATGATGAGAATGTTTTATTGACAAAGTAGTTCTATAGTTATATTAGAAAAAACTGACTTCTTGTGATCTTTTAACAATTTAAATTAGACCTTCGGAGTATGGGCATACTCAGAGATACTGCTGGTTTTGTTTCAGATCAAGCAAATATTGCAATAGTGTGAGTCACACAAATTTTTTGATTTCCTAGTACACATAAGAGTTATGTTTACATTTCTTGTAGTCTATTAAGTGTTCAATAGTATTATATCTAAAATATATACATACCTTACTTTAAAAATACTTTGTTGTTAAAAAATGGTAAACTTAGTTTGAGCCTTCACAGAGCCATAATCTTTTTTGCATGTAGAGGGTTTTCCTTCAGTGTTGATGTTTGTCGACTGATCAGGGTGGTGGTTGGTGAAGGCTGGGGTGGCTCTGATAATTTTTAAAAATAAGACTAAAATGAAGTTTTCCATATTGATTAACTCTTCCTTTCACTTGAACACTTATGGGCCTACTTTCAATCATGCTGTCCCTCAGGGAAAAGGGAAATATCTGAGGAGAGAGAGAGAGAGAGAGAGAGAGAGGAGAAGGAGGAAGAGGAGGAGGAGAGATTGGTCTAAGGAGCGGTCAGAACACATACAACATTTATTGACTAAATTTGCCATCTTATATGGTTAGAGTTCCTGATAACCCAAAACAATTATAATGGTAATATCAAATATCACTGATCACAGAGCACCCTAACAGATACAATAATGATGAAAACATTTGAAATATTGTGAGAATTACCAAAATGTGACATAGAGGCATGATGTGAGCATGTGCTGTTGGAAAAATGGCACTGATAGACTTGCTCCATGCAAGTTTGCCACAAACCAGTTCGTAAAAAATGTAATTATCTGCCAAGAATAATAAAGCAAAGCACAAGAAAATGAGATGTGCCTGTCTACATACTTTCAAGGTTCCTTTTTATCCAGGATTTCTTCCTTCCCTTTTTCAAAGCCTAGTATTTTTATAAAATAAAACTGATTTTTCTTTAAACTAAGTTGTGACTTCTTTCCTGTGAAAGAGAGATCTATCATTAGAAATAAGAGTGGTGGTGGTGTTTAGAAATTTAAGTCAAGTCCATGAGCATTTATTAATCACTGGGTCAGATACTATGGATACAAATAGAAGAAAAAAAGATAGTACCTGCCCTTGAGGAGCTTAAATTGTAATGAGGGAAGACAACACAAAAGGAATCTAAAAAGTTGGGGTTAGGGGTGGAGAAAATATTTGTTCTGGTCATGCTAGAGAAATAAGTGAAGATCTAGGCTAGAGAGGAATGAAGGAGTGAATGTGAGGCTGGTCTGGAGGTCCTTCCTTAAAATCTCTGTTTTAGAGGTTCCAGGAAAAATGGACCAACCAGAGGAAAGGTTTACAGGGGTCTGGTTCCTTGCTTTTTCTGACATTTTCAGAATGGACTGAATGGTCAGTCAGGCTGATGTGTCTCAGATGCTTGCTGTTATTCTTTGCTCACAAAGTTTGATGAGGAAGTACTGATTTTATTTACAGAGCTGGAATAAAGCTGAATTTCTGGTTATAAAGTACATGGGACAAAGTTGCCATTGTAGGAAGGGAGGTTATTCAATAAAAATTGTTGAGATTAATTTAGAATTACCTGTTTAAAGAACTGCTCAACTTAAAATTACTTTTTAAACAGAATATGTCAAAACAGAACATTTTTATGAACAGAGCAACTATCTTTACTTTCCTCTGAGACCTAGTTTGTTATATTGGCTTAGAATCAGATGTATACTTTCTTCTGGAGGTTTTATATCATATTACGTTGAACTCAACACGAAAACCAGCTGAAAGATGTCTTTGCCTGATTTCAAAGCTGAATATTCCATAAAGACTTTTAAATTTGTGAATATATTGCTATGTGTACACCTTAGTACATGACAGTTTTACAACCAAGGCATAGCTTTGCATGGGTAGATAGTATTTGCATGTATAACCCAGAGGCAACAGCCTTGGTGGATAGAGAACTGGTCTCAAAGTTAGGAAGACTTAGGTCAAGTGACTTATGATGCATATTGGGTGTATAGCCCTGGGCAAGTCACTTATCCTTTCTCAGAACCCTCAGGTAACTCTCTAATACTGTACGTTGCAGAGAAGGTGCCATTATGCCTTGGTAAAGAAGGTTTCCTTCACAGAGAGCTTCCAATAGCAACGAAATCATTGTTTTATTGGGGGGGAAAAGTGTAAGCATTTCCATATGCAAAATATCATTTCAAATATGCAACATTTTAATGACCAAAACCTCTAGTGAGAGAATAAACTTATGGGTCTCAAGTGGTTTATGTAATTTTTCAACTGTCAGACATGATATTTCAAAATAGGGCTGTGAAAGAATTCATTGACAGTGAAAAGGGAATTGACCAAGAAGTCAGAAGACTTGACTGGGTTTGATTCTATTTAACAAACATTTCTAAGGACAGCCTGTGTGCAAAACATTGCAGGGTATACAAAAACAAAAATTAAATAGCCATTGCTCTTACCTTCTGACTCAATTCCAATTTTACTGTTACCAATTATTAGCTGTGAGATTTTGGACACCTTAAGTTCTCTCTGAACTTAATGTCCTATCTAACAAATGGAAATAACAAGTATGGCTTGCCCTTATCACATTCAGTTGTTTTGAGGACCAAAGACTTTAGATAGGATATGCTTTGTAAAATATGAAATGTAAGTAAGTTATCATCACCATTGTCAACAGAACAGCAACACCAGAAATTAAAGCTATTTGGTTTTGATGCATAAGAATATATATAATATTTGCTTTCATGAAAATTTAAAGGTAAATTCACAGTTCTATGATGTCACCTTGATATAACAATTCTTAAAACTATTTTGACTTACTAAACTTTGAAACGAGTATCTTAAAATAATGTCATCATCAATATTCTGTTAAGGAGTTCCAGGACATGTGAGCAACAAGATGGCAGATTAAACATTTTCTATAATCCCCATGATTTCTCGAACCTTCCCCAAACAGAAATTATGCACCAAAGATAAATCAGCTTCAGCTGTTTCCATGGTTTAAGATTTAAAGAATCCAAAAGAAGGTAAAAAATATTATGTTAAGATGAAAGAAAACCCCACAATTTAACTAATTCATTACTTTAACATATATTAGCTGCCCAACTATAAAAAGTAATTTATTTTACCAAATTTGATAACTATTTTAAATGTATTAAAATAAGAGGAAGGACTAAGGGAAAGGATTAACAGCAATATTCACTCCAGAGTATACTGGCATATCCAAAACCACATTTGATGCAAATCTATTGGTACATAGCAATAGATAAAAAAGGCTAACATATGATTGTTCATGACTGAGGAACAGATATAAGAATTGGAGCTTTAATTTCATTTTTGGAAACTCCCAGTAGGGAACTTCCTCCACTGGTATAAGTTTACCTTCCCTATAATTTTAGTCTTAATGATTACTAATAAACATGAGGTGACTTGTCCAGGGTCACACAGCCAGTATGCATCAGACAGGCTGGAACTCAAGTATTCTAATCCTAAGGTCGACTGTACCTATTCCTTTTGTACTGCCTTACACCTGAGTAGTACATTTCCCAAACAAGCCTGGTCTGGCTTGTGGTAGTTAGAGATCCCTCGCAGGAAGATCAGGATGAGCTTTTGGATGCCAAATTAAAAAAATGAAGGTACTGCCATGCAAAAATTGACTCCAAGCAAGCCATGAGGTCAACATCAACAAATATCTTTTTTATAAGTTGCTTATTAAAAAAAATAAAAAACAGTAATAAACTGTTACTAGAATAACACTATAATAAATAATAAACAGTAATAAAATTAAAATTTAAAAATTAAAGTAATAATATTGTTACTTAGCAAAATCTTCTAATCCAAAGAACAGCAATGCAAATATCTTGAGAACTGATGTAAAAATAATAACAATTCTCTTTATGTGTAGGGCTTCATGATTTACAAAGGTTATTCTGATGGGGTGATCTCATCTGATTCTACCATCTTAGAACCATTTTGGAAGGAAAACTGCAGCTCATCTGTTTTCTTTTAAAACTTGGGAAACTCAAATGCAACCGCACTGTTTGGGAAGTTAATTGGTGCTTTGACTTGAGCTGGCTCACCCAAGGAAGCCCACACAAGAGATGGTGAGTGAATCTTGACTAGTAGCTTCAGGCCAATTTGCCTTGGGTCTGCTTAGGGTTTCAAGGATACTGTGTATTGGTGAACCAAAGGAGATTAGTCTCTACCAGTAAATTAGTCATACTTGATTACTGGGCACTTCTGTTAAGATCAGTCCAATTTTGCTTTGAAGTGAACTATTAGCCTCCAAATCCACAATTTTAGTTAATGCAACATCATTTCAATTTATCGTGATTCCATTCATCTAAATATTGAATATAGGCAGCACTTGAGTCAATTTTCAGCATAATTCAGATAATGTAAACGGTTTTTTTCCTGAGTGGTACAACTAATTAAAACAAAGATAAAATACCTGGATAATTTTTTTCTTTTCCTTTGCAAGTCTAGATACATTTTATTTCAATGACCCAATTATTATCGTTATTATGATTACTCTAGAGTTAGCTGTATCTAAGTATAAAGTCTTAAATATCTAAATTATATCTAAGTATATGTTTTTTTCTCTAAAATGTTTTTCTCTAAAAATATTTTTCTCTCAACAGTCCTAGGGGGGTAATCCATATAAGTATTATTTCCACATTTATCTCTATCCCTGGTGCCTGCATAGCTGCCCTATTTTATCTGGTTACAATTCAATGCCAATGACTGAATTCTATCCAAGGCAACCAACTGGAGCCAATCTCTGGCTTCATCTCTAGAGTTCTGTAATATTAGTACACTGAAAATAATAAGCATTTTAATTTGGAAATGGTTTTAGATTGAAAAAAATACCAGAAATGTACTCTTGTTCTAGCTAAACACATAGAATTGATTCACTTTTGTGTTGTTTTTTTCCCCCTATACCTGCAATTTCTTTGAATTCTCCGCCAAGGACGGTCCCAAGCCCGGCTGAAAAGGAGGAGGGTTGGGCGCGAGGCTAGCAACCTCACCCGGTAAAAATCTCATTTGCTATAGAGACTGCAACCTCATTAAACCAACAAAACCAACGATCGCCTAGTCTGGAAGATTGCTCTCCAACAGAGTCCATGACACATGCTGGCAAAAGCCAACAAACTCCAGGCCTACGTCAAATCTTGAACATCAGATGGCCTGAAAAGATCTCCAATACCAGACTCTGGGAAAGTCAGGACACTATGAAAAAAAATTATGGAACCCACCAGGGAGGAGAAAAGTCAGAAGGCCAAAACAGACCTGGCAAAGATATGCCCAGTTGGTGCAAGTTGCCCAGAACAGAGTCTGTTGGCGTGAGATGCCCAGTTGGGGGAAGTTGCCCAGAACAGAGTCCGTTGGCGTGAGATGGTTGCAGCCCTATGCTCCTCTGGGAGTCAATAGGAATAATAATAAAGAATTCTCAGGTAATGAAACTTACACCAGAGAAGACTCGCAAGTATTCTATTAGTTACAGTCTTGTTGTTGTTCAATTGTGTCTGACTCCTCATGACCCTATTTGGGGTTTTCTAGGCAAAGATACTGAAGTGGTTTGCTGTTTCCTTCTCCTGCTCATTTTGCATGGGATAAACTGAGGTTAACAGGGTTAAGTGACTTACCTAGGATCACACTACTAGTAAATTTCTGAAGCTGGATTTGAACTCAGGAAGATGTCTTCCGATTCTAAGCCCAGTGCTCTATCCACTGTGTTGCCTAGCTGCCTTCAGTTATAGTCTTAGAGACTTGTTTAGTTGAAGTGAGAAGTTAACTTGCCCACAGCCATAGAGCCATGGATGTCAGAATCATGATTTGGACCCAAGGCTCTCTACCCACTCTGTGCCACACAATGGAGTCACTTTTGGGGAAGATAAAATACCAATGTAAAGTTCCTAACTAGAGAAGTTTACTTAGATCCCACCTATGTTTTCCAAGTTTGCTTGTTTGTTTTTTTCTAGAAAAAGGCCAATGATCTCCAGAATCTTCAAAGTATTCACTTTTTTACTTAGGTTTTTAAGATTGCCATGGGTTTATTTTCTTAATGCCATAAAATTATTTTAAAATTTAACTGTTCTGAATAAAAATCTTTCTTAAATGTATTGCTTATTTCTATGCTTTTTAAGCAAAATTAAATTAATTCAATTTTAAAAAAAGTTTAGAGTTATCAAGCTATATAACATCTAGTGTCCTATAGTACAGGGATGTCCCAAAGATCCCATCGTGTATAGAAAACCAACTGTCCTTTTACTAGACAGCTGCAGGATTCTTTGCTTTAGTATTCATATGTTTGTATGCTTTTTATAGTTTTTTTTCTTTCCTTTTCCTTTATTGCCAGTATGGCAGGTCATCAATATATCTGCCCAGAGCAGCTATTCTAGTCCATTGTGATCTGCTGTGGAAATTAGATAACTATGACTTCTTGATAGAAGATCCTGACTTTCTCGTGAACACTCCATCAAAGTTTTAAAACAGTACCAGAAAGATAAGGGTAAAACCCAAGTAAAATGTCAATAGGCTCTTCCATTCAGTCTAGGACTAAAATTAGAAGACAGCCAGAAGTCTGTGGAAGCTCTGGTCAGACACCAGAGACAAGATAGAAGAAGAGGAAACCAGCCCCTTGAGCAGGAATCTAAAGTCAGCATTATCTTGGTTCTGGGCTGTGAGAGTATCAGAAGACAGAGCCAGTCCTCATAGCTCACTGCATAGGGAGACAGAACCTACATCATACACTCCTTTGGGGTCTTTACAAACTTGAAGTCATACCTAGACAGCCCCTGCCCTGGTCACAGCAGGAGAAAGGGTAGCTATAGTTCCGGAACAGTCTATTCTACAGTCACAATAGGAAAAAATTGGTAACAGCACAGTAAGAGACAGGGCCAGCCCAATGCTCAGATAATCTCTGTAAACCACCAAAAGTCCTGAAGCCAAGGACATTGCCCACATTAGAGCCTCAATAGATGGTCTATCTTAGGGTTCAGATAATTCTTGTAGAAACCATAGGAGGCTAAAATTAATGTTCCTATAAAAACCATCATAGCAACTCAGTACACAGAGGTTGTGAAGGGAGGCTGTGACCAGAACTTTCTGCATCTAATTGGATTTTGTTGGGTCTATAGTAAGAGATGAACAGATAGAAGTCTTGTTTAGAATTTGTGTGTGTTACGTTTATTCATTTACCCAAAGCCTTTGATTCAATTCTATACTCAAGGCTTATTCATGAACTGCAAATATATAAAATACGCCATACTGTGAAGAATAATGCTAGAACACTTGATGTCCATATGGAAAACTATTCTCTACTTAGAACATGCCACCAATGAAATGATGTCAAAAATGGTTCTTATAAAAGGTGGAATCTTTAAAGAAAACAGTTTAATCTCACAAGTAGTTGAAGACTTTTGCTATCAGACTCTTAATTCTCAAACAAAGATGGATAATATGTTCGAAACTGTCTTCACAGCTGATCTCTCTCTCTCATAGAATCCCAGCTGCCACAGAGGCAGGAAAAATGGAGGCTGGCTTTGGGTAATGTATATATACAGGCCTATGTAATCTAGATCAGAGGATTTTCACACCAACAGACTTAGGTTAAACAGGGGTTTAATAACTTGGAGAGTATAGGGTTGGTGGAATATGGAAAGGAAGGAGGGGTAGGTCAAATCTGTCTAATAATCTTTGGTGCTGACAGGATTGCTTCTCCCCTAATGGGGCAGAAGCCCAATACAGAAACTTGTTCCCTATCTTCCTCACAAGCTAGTCTACTTCTCTATATAAACTAAGAATAAGTACAAGATGGTTTAAAGATTATTTTGATAGGAGATCTGAAGATATTGAGGTTTTGTTGTGATTACTGCTAGCTGGATTTCTTTGCAGTGGTAATTAAATCAGGGTAAGTGTGAGACAGTCTTATTGATTACCTATATGGGCAAAAGGCTGATTTCCACCACGCTCTTCTGGTCAGAGTTATGCTAGGCCTCAGAAAGTAGTAGTAATACCACCACCTTCTTCCTCCCAGAAAGAGTGAGTCACTCAGCTTGGGGTGCTCCTTATACACCCACATTCTTAACTCCCCTTAACTGCCCTTCTATTGGGGTTCCGTGGAAATGCACCCCACTTAAGATTCTTCAAGCTACAGTCCTTTATGATTCTACCATAGCCCCAAATGCATGATTATCTCTTCTAAATAGAACTGAGTCAGCCTTCAGAATTAAGGAGGAAATCATACTAAAAACATCATCTTAGTAACCACTTGCTATGCATGGATGTCATCAAGATAAATGATTCCACTGAAAAACACATTAAATAGCCTCTCCATCTTATGAGATCTTCTTTTTCAATGATATCACAACTCAATAAGTGTTCAATTCTTAATTATGCCAAGGAAAGAAAAAGAGTGAATACTTTAACTTGGATCTGGAGGTCAAACTGAACCGATGAACAAAGAGGTATCTACAAATACCTTGGGATCCTCCAGGCAAGACAAACTGAGCACAAACAGGAAGTGGTCAAAAGTAAAATTGTGGCATTGCTAACTTTTATCAACTAGTAGGTTAGCGATCCCTAAATAATAAATATAGACCCCAAAATATCTAGAAGAATTCAGCAAATAAGCTATGCTGGAAGTGGACCATCATTATAGACTGAACTATTATTGCCAACAATTTTCTAAAAAACATCATTAATGCATAAAAATTTCAAGAAGAATATTTTACATGAGGTTGCCATACCAAATATTCATACTCCCCAAGCTTATTGGAATGAAAAGTTTTCAATGTACAGAGAACTAGCAGAAGAAACCAAAATTTTGTGAGAAAAAAGATAAAGAATTGACAAAGAAATGTCAGACCAAACCCTGAGTCATGTGAATTTGTTTGAGGGAATGGAGGAGTTTATGATAGCAATAAAAACAAGATCATTGCCATCAGAAATTACAGATTTTATTGTTCACAGTCATTTAGTCATGTCCAACTCTTTGTGATTCCATGGACTAGAGCATGCCAGGCCTTTCTATCCTTTACTATCTCCCAAAGTCTGTAAAAGCTTTGCTTCTATGACAATTATCCACCTCATCATTTGTTGTCCCTTTCTCTTTTTCGCCTTCACTGTTTCTCAGCATCAGGGTCTTTTCTAATGAGTCCTATCTTATTCTTATGTTACTGAAGTATTTAAGTTTCAGCTTCAGTGTTTTTCTTTCCACTGAAATCATCTGAATTAATTTCTTTAAGTAGTGGTTGATTTGATCTCCTTGCTATCCACAGGACTCTGAAAAGTCTTGTCTGGCACCACTACTCAAGAGTTGATTCTGTGGCACTCAGCTTTCCTTATAATCCACATTTCACAGACATATATTATAGTTTGAATCTTTGACGGTGAGGTAATGTCTCTGCTTTTTACTATATTTTCCAGATTTACCATAGTTTTCCTTTCAAAGGGCAAACATCTTTTAATTTCATGGCCATAGTCACTATCTGCAGTGGTCTTTGAACCCAAGAATATAAAATCCTACACTGCTTCTATTCCTTCTCCCTCTATTTGCCAGGAAGTGATGGGACCAGTTGCCAAGATCTTAGGGTTTTTTTTTTCATTTTCAAGCTTCAGGGCAGCTTTTCCACTTTTCTCTGTCATGCTTATCAAGAGATTTCTTAATTCTCTTCCCTTTTTTTTTCCATTGGAGTAATACTGTCTACATAATAACTCTGATTGTGTATTTCTCCTTCAACCTTAATTTTTTTTTATTTTCCCAGCCTGGCATTTCACATAATGTACTCTGCATATAAGTTAAATAAATAAGGTGACAATATGCAACCTTGTCATATTCCTTTTCCAATATTAAACCAATCAATTATTCTGTTTGGTTCTAACTATTGCTTCTTGGCCCACATATAGGTTCCTCAGGAGAGAAGTAAAATGATCTGGCAGTCTTAACTCTTTGAGGACTTATCACATTCTATTGTGATATGCAGTCAAAGGCTTTAGTGCAGTCAATGAAGAAGAAGATTTTTTTTCTTCCTAAAACTCCCTTGCTTTCTCTATAATTCAGTGAATGTTGGAAATTTGGTCTCTAGTTCATTTACCTTTTTGAAAAACAGTCTCCTCTTCGGGTAATTCTCACTTCACATATTGCTGAAGCCTCACTTGCAGAATCTTAAGTATAGCCTTGCTGACATGTGAACTGAGCACATTTGTTTGGTAATTTGGACATTCTTTGGCAATGGCCATCTTGAGGATTTGGAGGTAAGTTGATCTTTTCCAATCTCGTGGCTACTGTAGAGTTTTCCAAATTTGCTGGCCTATTGAATGTAGCACTTTAACAGGATCATCTTTTAGGATTTAAAGTAGCCCAGTTGGAATTCTGTCACCTCCACTAGCTTTATTACTAGTAATGCTTCCTAAGGTCCACTTGAATTCATTCTCCAGGATGTCTGGATCTAGAGCAGTAATCACTCATCCTTGTTATTAATGATGTTAAGATCTTTGTTGTATAGTTCATCTATGTATTCTTGTCATCTCTTAATCTTTTCTACTTTTATTTCATCTCTACTATTTTTGTCTTCTTCAATGAGCCATTTTTACATGAAATATTTTCTTAGTATTTCTAATATTCTTGAAGAGATTTCTCATCTTTCCCATTCTATTGTTTTCTTCTATTTCCTTATATTACTCATTTAAGAAAACCTTCTTATATCTCCTTGGAATGTCTCCTGGAATTCTGCATTTATTTAGGTATATCTTTTTCTTTCTCCTGAACCTTTCACTTTACTTCTTTACTCAGCTAATCATAAATATGCATGAGTCAACCATATGATTTCTTGCTCTTCTTTTTTCTGGAATGTCTTTTGTCCAATGTTACAAACCTTTGTACGTAGTTCTTCAAGCACTCCATCTACCAAAAATAATCCCTTAAAAATTAATCACTTCTACTTCATATTCATAAGTGATATTATTTAGGTTATAACTATAAGGTTTGGTGGTTTTCCCTACTTTCTTCAATTTAAATCTTAATTTTGCAATAAGAAGCTAATGGTCTACCAGTGATGGACAAACTTTTTAAAGAGGGGGCCAAAGGAAAAGAGATGCTCATCTGTCGGTCTGTTTCTAAGGCAACTCTTTCGAAGTTTCATTGTATTGTATCCTACTCATTGTATTCGTCAGATTAAGAATAATGTCATGCAGCCAGATAGAACATTTTAAGGGGCCATATCTGGCCCACAGGCCATAGTTTGCCCATCACTGGTCTAAGCCATACTTAGCTCCCTGTCTTCTTTTTTTTTTAACTTTTAAACATTTATTAATATTCATTTTTAACATGGTTACATGATTCATGCTCCTACTTTCCCCTTCACCCCCTGCACTCCCCCCAACCATGGCCAACACACATTTCCACTGGTTTTGTCATGTGTCCTTGATCAAGACCTATTTCCAAATTGTTGGTAGTTGCATTGGTGTGGTAGTTTCGAGTCTACATCCTCAATCATGTCCACCCCAACCCATGCTTTCAAGTAGCTGTTTTTTTAAAATGTTTCCTCTCCTGCAGTTCTTCCTCTGAATGTGGGTAGCATTCTTTTCCATAAATCCCTCAGAATTGCCCTGGATCATTGCATTGCTGCTGGTACAGAAGTCCATTACATTTGATTTTACCATAGTATATCAGTCTCTGTGTACAGTGTTCTTCTGGCTCTGCTCCTTTCACTCTGCATTAGTTCCTGGAGGTCTTTCCAGTTCATCCAGGTCTTCTTTTAATGGATTGTATAGAGCTTCTCTACCTTTGACTCCAAAGTATATAATCAATTTGTTTTTTATTTTGACCACCTGGTGAGTTGCCTCTTGGGTTGTTGAAAAATGTGTTTGCTAGGACCAATGAGTTATTTTGACAAAACTCCATTGATTTCTCCCTGCTTCATTTTGTGTTCTAAGACCAAACTTGCTTGCTATTCCAATTCTCTTTTCATTTCCTGCTTTAACATTCTAGTCCCTTATATGAATGTGGACAAGTTTTTTTGGTGCTATTTCTAGAAGATATTATAAGTCTTCATAGAACTGATCAACTTTGTCTTCTTTGAGATCAGTGGTTGGAGTATAAACTTGTATTACTGTGGTGATGAACAGTTTGCTTGGGATTCAGACAGCATTTTGTGATTTGTTAAAAGTATGCACCAGTACTGCCCTTTTATACCATTTTATTGACAATGGAGGCTATTCTATAAAGAATTATTGGTCACAGAAGTATTATGCAGAGGTCAGAATTAGATTCACCCATTCCCATCCATTTAAATTTACTAATACCCACAATATTGATGTTTAATCTTTACATCTCCTGTTTGATCATGTCCAACTTACCTTCCTGTATCACTGGAAGGGCTTGAATAGCTCAAAGCTATGCCATGCAAGGTTATCCAAGAAGGACAGTCATAGCAGAGAATTCTGTTAAAAGGTAAACTACTAAAGGAGAAAATACCAAACCATTCCAGTATCTTTGCCAGGAAAATCTCTTGGACAGTATTAAAATGATAAAATATAAGACACTGGAACATAAGCCCCTCAGGTTGGAAGGTGTCCAATGTACTATTGGTAAAGACCAAAGGACAACTACAAATAGCTCCAGTACTAATGAAACAGCTGAGTCAAAATCAAAAGGAAGCTCAGCTGCCCGTGAACCTGGTGACAAAAGGAAAGTATGATGCTGTAAGGAAAAAAATTGCTCAGGAACCTGGAAAATAAGATCTATGATATTACAGATAGGCCACCCTTAAGGTGCCAGGCTTATTGTTCTATTTGGATTGTATAATTGAATCAATATATATATGTATATATATATATATTTATATATTTATATATGTATGTATGTATTATATGTGTGTATCATATATAAGCAAGTTACAGAAACAATAGCACATTAATACCTGCTAGATGACTAAAAAGATAAAAAAATCAACTGGCAAAATTTTTGCACTGGACATTTGCTATCTACAAACTAACAGATGGTAAGTCTCTGTGCTATAAATTAAAAAAAAAACAAAAACAAAAACAAAACAAAACAAAACAAAACAAACCCCCTGAGAATTATATCCCTGAGGATTCAGTAAATAGACTTTAGCAACAAGAGCATCATTACAGACAAAAAATGTTGTCCACAACCCTCTAGGAACAATATTGACCAAAAAAAAAAAAAAAGTCAAGAATAAGTTCTTAACAGATGTTGCCATATTGAATATTCATAAACTCAAAGTACATTAAACAAGGGTCTCTCAAAAATAGAGAACTAATGAAAAACTCAAAATCACATGGAAACAGATGACTGTAAAAATCATCCTTATCCTGTTTGCTATTGTAGTTCTGAAAATGTTTTCAACAAGCCTATAGAAGATGAATGTATATCTTCTATAATATAATTTAATATAAATGTTTAATATAATTTAGTATAAATGATATATATTTTAATATAAATTTAATATAAATGAAATTGCTTGAATATATAGATCTTTATTTATATATAAATATATATAATATAAAATAAATAAACATATATACATCTTTATTTTACTTCAACTATAAAAAGCAGTAATTTTATTTACCCAGGCAACAGTTGATCTATTAAACAAAAAAAGGACAATACTAGGAAATATTAGGAAAATTTGTCCTTAGATTACTTCTATCTGAACTTTATAAAATATGAGATGAGAATGAGAAAATGGCAAGAAGAAATCTTTAAAAAATTCTACTTAACAGATATATTTTAACTAATAAATAAATTTAACCCTTTTGTGTATAAATGTATTAATTATTGATAACAAATATATCTTTCATGCCATGAGATAAAATTGCTTTTGAAAGTTTGCATATATAGCTTGTCAACTGGGTCCATTTGTCCCTAAACTTATTCAAATGTGTTCTTTCAGTTGAGATAGAATTGGCCAAAGAAGATGCATGTTATCATGTGAACAAAACAGCTATTGAATAAATATATAACTTTTTATCTACTTATTATGTTTTTTTATGTACCTAATGATCTAAGCTGTAATAAGGGGGTAAACAGGCTGATAATTAGGGGAGCTGGTAGTACCAGTGAGTCTCCTGGGCCTGGGAGTCTACAACTACAGTTATTGTTGATTTGAGACAGCCAGGGATGTGTGGGCCTGAGCTGAGATGTCCAGTCATTCTCCCTGCTGTCTGTAGGCTCCTTTAAGGTGGAGAGTGAGGAGCCCCTCCCTGCTGGAGTGAATGCGGTAACCAATAGGAAGTGAAGCTCTCTCACTTCCTGAATAAAATGGATGCCTGTCCAATACTCTCTCTGAAGTCAGGTGGTTGCTATTCTCCCTCTCTTCAGCCCTTAGTCCTGGTTGATGTTATAAATGACTACGAAGCTCTCAGTATCAGGTTAAGGGTTTATTTAAACACAAGGGCAAAGCTGAGGGAAGAGGGTGAGGGTCTGGAAAAGCTGTTGCTAAGGGTGACTGGCCAGTGCTGGCAGAGGGCCTCAGAAGGTAAGATCAGGCTGAGGGAACCAGCCCCTCAGCCAGGGATAATTTCCACTGCCCTGATGTTAAGTGGTCCACCAGCTAGACAGATGAGATTAATGATTTGGTTTAGGGGTATCCCTGGCTAGGCTGACCTAAACTAATTCCTGCCCACATTCCACAACCCACCACCCAGGGTCCCAAGGGAAAACTGTAGTTGTAAATTAAAAGTTAACTTATTGGAATAACATTAAAGTAACTTATTAAACTTTTTTAAAGTTTAAATTTATTTATTTGTTTGTTTCTTATATTAAAATGTCTGAGTAACACTCTCATTCCTTCTTTTCCTCCCATTAGAAAAGGTATCATTTGAAAAACAAAAATACATTTTTATATAAAACTATGCTTGTTCATTCCTAATGATCAGTTCTCTCTCTGGTGATGGACATATACAAACTGTTCTTCAAATAATATTTCTATTGTTGTATATAATGGTCTCTTGATTTTTTTCATTCACTCTTTATAATTTCATATAGCTCTTTACATGTTTTTTTTTAAATAGCCTGCATGTCATTTCTTATGACATTATAGCATTCCATCATGATCATATTCTTTAACTTGTTTACTCATTCCTCATTTCATAGGCAGCCTTTCAATTCCAATTCTTTGCCACAATAAAGAGATAATATTAACTTAATAAAATCACATAAGTTATTTAGTTAAAAGTAATGACTATAAACATTTGGCAAGCAGGAACTAGAGGGTTGTATGGATATACTCCCATGACCCTTCCTTAATGTTTGGAGACTTCTTTGAAAATTGGTCAAATGTTTTAAATTTTTTGCAATTTAGATTAGTGTTTAAGAATGGCTATCATGTCTCTACAATGCTTAGGGCTGAGAAAGATCCTTTTTATGGAGGAAATTCACTGAACTACATTTCCTAGAACACTGTTATAGAATCAAGATGGCAGAGTGAGAGATCACAACTTTGACATAACTCCCCCACAGTCTCTTTCACAATGATTTTTAAAGTTCATCAAATATAATTTTGATCAGGAAAATTAAAAAATAAAAAGTCAAAGTGAGTCATTTTTTCCACCCAAGGTAGCTTAGGAAGGTAGAGATCTCCTAATGATAGAATAGGGGCCAACCAGGAATAAAGTACAATAGTAGCAGCATGGCAGCAGGCATAAATGGCAGCAGGCTATGGCAGAGGTAGCAGCAGTGGGAAGCAACAAAGTGTCCAGGGCCAGTAAAAGAACTAAATGCCTGGGTAAGAAGAGACCACAGGAGACCCCTGTAGCACAGAGATCAGGGACAGGTGCCATCTGATAGTTTTGTCTCTCATTATCCAGTTCCTGATCATGGTGGAGAGGAATGGTTATATTCATGGTTGGGCAAAAGCCCTACTTATGTAAAGAACAAAGAACAAGTTCCAGGAGAAAAAAATTTATGTGGTTTTGAGCTAGGGAGCAATGTGGGGACTCAGTCAGTTCTAACTTTCAGCTCTACACTTAAACCTTCTATAGGATAAATTAGGTTAGGAAATCAAAACCAACAGAAAGAAAGTAGTTCGGCTACTCTTAATTTGCAGAAATTCCTAATGAGCTAATTATGACTGAATCTTAGTAGCAGTTTATGGAAACTCAACCAAACACAAGTGAGCAGACCCAAATCAGGTAAGGAATTTGCAGAACATAGACCAGGAGGGCAGTGAATAGAAAACAGTCTTTGGATCGCATGACATGGAAACACCAAAAACATATAGGCTCCCAGACTGAGATATGAAAGCAGGAGGACACAAAAGATAGAAGTTCAGGCCAGATTTGCCTGTACTTCCCCCCCTCCCCCCCCCAGATGACAAGAGTTCACCATCAACATAAAGTTCAAAGTTAAGAAATAAACTGGAAAAAATGAGCAAACCAAAAAATAACCTAACCATAAAAATCTGCTATCATAACAAGAGAGCATAGAACAAAAACATATAAGAAAACAATGACTTGAAAATATCTACAAGCAAAGCCTTGAAAAAATGCAGATTATATACAAACCCAACAAGAATTCCTACAAGTGTTCAAGGAAGAGATGAAAAAGATTTTCAAAATCAAATAAGGGTAATAGAGAAAGAATTAGAGAAAGAAATGAGAGTTATGCAAAAAAGAAAAGATAATTATCAACTTGGTAAAAGAGGTAAAAAATGTTAAAGAATAAAAATCCTTAAAGATAAAAAATGGACCAATGATAAAAGTGGTCTAAAACCTCAATGAAGAAAATAACTTCTTAAAAATTAAATTGGCAAGATGGAAGCTAATGACTCATCATTATCTCATAATTAGATTAACACAAAATCAAAAGAATAGCAAAAAAAGAAGAAAATGTGAAATATCTCATAGGGAAAACTAATGGCCTAGAAATAGAAATAGATTGAAGAGAGATCATTTAAAACTCATTGTACAACTTGAAATGTATGATTCAAAAAAAGAGCCTAGATAATAATATTTCAAGAAATAATAAGTAAAAACTATCCACATATTCTAGAACCAGAAAGCAAAGTAGAAATGAAAGAATTTTCCAGTCATATCCTGAAAGAAATTCTGAAGTGAAAACTCCAAAGAATATTATTGAAAGATTTAGAATTCTTAGGGCAAGGAGAAAATATTAACATCAGCTTGAAAGAAATAACTCAAATACCTGGAACTACAGTCAGGATCACACAGTATTAGCATAAAGAATTATGCCAACATAAAGAAACAGAGAGCTTATTTTAAGTATTAATCTATGATATTGTAGAAGGCAAATGAGCTGGGAATACAATCAAGAATATCATATCTAGCAAAACTGAATACGATCCTATAGGACATAAAATGAATATTTAATAAAATAGAAGGCTTTACAGAATTACTGGTGAAAAGACTAGAGTTGAATAGAAAACTTAACATTCAAACACAAGACTGAAGAGAAGCATAAATAGGTAAATGTGAGTTTGTAATGATGAGGGCATATGAGACTTTTAAAAAGTCCAACTGTTTATATTTCTTTATGGGAAGATGATACATGTAACATCTTAGAACTTTATCATCACTAGGGCTATTAGAATTTACTTAGGCAGAAGATATGAATATTAGTATAGTATCTTGAGACAATCTCAAAAGAAAAATAGAAGAGTGAGAAAGAAGGATGCAGTGAGAAGGGGGAAGGGAGAGGAAAAACGTCAATTATCTCATAAATGGAGTGTTCAGGGAAAAGTTTATACAATGAAAGGGATAATGGGAGAAAGTGGGCAACACTGAAACCTCATTCTCATCAAGCTATTTCATATATAATACCCACACCTTTGGGTATAGAAATTCATCTTTCCCAGTGGGGAAGTTGGAGGAAAAGGGGCTAAAAGAAAGGAATAGGGAATATGATGGAATGTATATGAAGGGAGGCAGTGGTCAGAACCAGAACATTGTATAATATGGTAGTGACAGCAAGCATAAGCTATCGATTTATGGCATACTTCTGGTATATAGGTTTTAAAAGGCTGGGAAGTCTTAGAAGACAGGCTGCCATTGGGCTGAAGCAACAGGAAATATGACAGCCCATGTTTAGGCTATAGAGGCATTTCTATTACCAAAAGTTAATGCAAAGTATATAGCAACTGCTACACTAAAGGAAATAAGAAATGTTCTTTAATCGCCGCATAAAAAAGTCATGGCTTTCGAGCTCTTTGGTGGCAAGCAATTGGAAAATGAAGGGGTTTCCCTTGTTTGGGGAATGGCTGAACAAATTATGATACATGATGGTGATGGGACTGTGCTTGATTTCTATATGAACTGGAAACACCTCCATGAACTGATGTGGAGTGAAATGAGCAGAACCAAGAGAACATTGTACACAGAAACTGAAACACTGTGAAACGATCAAATGTACTCAGTGCTACTAGTAGCAATCTGAAACAATCTTGAGGGACTTATGAGAAGCAATGCTTGAGAGAAAGAACTGTGATGGTAGAAATGCAGAAGAAAACATTTGATTTATCACTTCTTTTATATGGGTATATAATTTGGGGTTTTGGTTTAAAAGATTACTCCATTATAAAAATGAATAATATGGAAATAGGTATCAAGTTATAACATATATCGAGTGATAATTCCCAGTGGAATTTCTTGTCAGTTCTGGGAGAGGGGAGGGAAGGGAGAGAAAATGAATCATGTAACCATGGAAAAATATTTAAACATTAAAATTTTTTTTTAAAGTTATGGCTTTTAAGTCTGCTATTAGGGCAATTTTTCTTAGGACTTTCTATAAGTAGGTTTATTTCTCTTTCTCTCTCTAGAAAAAAAGTCTGAAGGGGCAGCTGGGTAGCTCAGTGGAGTGAGAGTCAGGCCTAGAGACAGGAGGTCCTAGGTTCAAACCCGGCCTCAGCCACTTCCCAGCTGTGTGACCCTGGGCAAGTCACTTGACCCCTATTGCCCACCCTTACCAATCTTCCACCTATGAGACAATACACCGAAGTACAAGGGTTTTAAAAAAAAAAGTCTGAGTGCTAGTTGGGAGCTGAGTTAGGCACTCTGAAAGATGTGTGGGTTTGGGTGATGGTTATAGCTGATTCAATTCCTTGTTAATATCTTGTGTGGAAGTTAATATTAATTTGTACCTCTTTTTTGCCCCTCCCTCCAAAAGCTTTTTGATTTTTAAAGCTCAATTTTATTTTAGGGATGAAACTCAAACTATCTGTAAAGCTATGTTGGGTCTGCCCTTCTTTTGTCTAGATATAAAAACTGGCAGGGGGAGACCAGCTCTATGTTTTATCTGTAAATAAGAACTCTTTTGCCTGGTGAAGTAATCAGTTAGGCAGACATCAAGTTGGGAGGAAGTGTGGGAAGCCCAGCCACTATATCAGAGTGACTTGGCATAAGGAAGACCTACTATTTCCTGGAAGAAAATCTCCTGAGTTCATTTCTGATGTGGCTGTTGTCCAAAGAGAAACCTTTTCAGATAGGCAGGGGAGGGACTGGATGATTACACCACCAAGAGCATAATATATTGCCTTGGGCTACAAGGAAGTGGGACCTTTTTTTTTTTTCCTGGCCCAGCTCTCCTGCCTAGCTACTGATTTTGCTCATAGTTGGGCTTTTGCTCTGGCTCTCTCTCTCCTGGAAGAGTGAATCCAGCTGCTGGAGCTTGGCCTGGATCTCTACTGGCTTTGAGGGCTTCTAACCCAGCTGTGAATTCTATGACCTCTGTTTGTACTGGAGGGAGCCCATGGCTAGTTAGATTGTAGTGAGTGATCTATTTTAATAAACTGATATTTTTAAACTAATAATAGAGCCTCCAGATAATTTCAGTCACCACACTTGCTACTCTACTTGATTTAAATCTATGTGTCATCAGACCTAGTGTTTTATAGGAAACATACATTACACATTGGATTGGAGTTGTAAGTTTGATTTTTAAAACTCCTTACTTTTTGTTATAGAACTGATCATGAGTATCTGTTCCAAGGTCAAAGAGTGGTAAGGGCAAGGCAACTGGGGCTATGTGACTTGCCCAGGCTCACACTAGGAAGTGTCATAAGCTAGATTTGAATCCAGGATCTTCTGTCTCTAGGCTTAACTTTCTCTCTGCTGAGTCATCTCACTGGCTGTCTTGAATATGAATTTGATATTACCTCAACAGTAGTATGAAGTTGAGTGCAGTTGAGGAGAGGAAAATATCAAGAGGGTCTTGAGCATCATTACTTTTAACGGGAGAACAGAAAGGAATTTAAGAGGTAGCATCAAATTCCTGGAAAACTTCCAAGTTCAAATGGAAAATCTAGGAGAAAGTCTTTTGAAAGTAAAGATGGAGAAAATGGGTAGAAAGTAACATTTTTTACTTAGCTGCTCCCTGCCCCCCCTTTTAATAATGAAACACTCAAATTGGTTGGCTTTTATTTGTAGTAACTTCCATTTGCAACACACAATTACACTAGTAATTAAATTCTCCTTTGTGGCTTTCATTCAGATTGAATCTTAGATGCATGTTTGGGTCGATTCTAATTTTATCCCAACCAATTCATAAGCCTTTAACACTGAATTGTTGATATTTTGTTTTCTCATATGCCCTGGCAGAAGCTGTTGTTTTCGTTAGATTTGCACACTTCCTGGGCTTATTTTAAATTCAAGATTTTATGTCATGTTATCAAAAAACAAACTCACTTTGCATCTATTTGGCATATAGGAACTGTATCTTTTTTTCTTTTTCTTTTTCTTTTTCTTTTTCCCTGATCTGAGCCATGGAGTCTAAAATGACTCACTAAGGTTTGGTGACAGAATAGGACATGAGGCAGATTATAGGAAACTGTCTCCAATGAAGATCCTGGTCCCCTGAAATGATTTTATTTCCCGACAATCATGAGACCATGTTTTCTTTCCCTGCAGTGATAATATAATAGCATCATGGTAACCCACCCACCAAGCCTCTCCTTGACTTAAATATAATAAACTCTCCAGTTATTTTAACCAGGCTATGTACCATGTTTCATGGAATGCCGTGAAATAACCATTTCAACAACGATTTCCATATTTATATTGGCAGTCTTTCACTTACAGCTATTAATTGGAATTTTTCTCACAAAAAGGAAAGAAAATTCGAAACAGAAGAGGGCGCTCTTTGCCCTAGTGAGAAGAATAAATTCAGTTTCCCCCCACCCCATGCAGGAGGAAGCTTTCAGTCCTTTTCTATTTTGCTTGTGTTTCTGTTTCTTTGGTTACTAAGAGAGTAAGAAGGGACAAAACATTCCAGCATTACTACTTAATGCTCTCATCCTGTCCCGGGTCCACATCTCGGAGTACGGTGACCTCATTATTGAAGAGATTTAGATGAAAAGAAGAAACAGTCAAACATTAGCAGTCTGATTGTGCGAGCCTTGGCTGCAGCGCACCCACTGCAGATAATGGATACCTGAGCAGCGGGCCCCACCCTTTGCCTGCAAACAATGTCTGCCTTCTCTCTTGAGAGCTTTTTAGCGCATCAGGAAGGATGCGACACTAGCCTTAGCCCTAGGGGGTGCTCCCCGTGGGATATGGCTCCCCGTAGCATGGGAAAACACACAGGAAGATATAATCAAGGTGTGGGTGGTTAGGGAGGGGGCAGAATCCATTCTTCCAGCCTCCCAGGTGGTTTCTGCAACTTCCTTGTCGCAATCTGACAGTTTTTTCTGCTTGTGCGCAGCTGTGAAGGTGGCGTTTTGTACATTGGGGCCATAACGAAGATGGGTGGAGAAGCCTCTGTGGGGAGAACCATGGCTGAACACAGCCCACATGATCTCCTGAAGAGTGTAGTTCCTGTGGCTGAGAAAGCCTGTAGTCAATGAGAAGGGCAAAGAGAGGGAGAGAGAGGAAGAGAATGAGCCACGAGAGAGGGGGAAATGAAACAGAGAGAGAGTGAGATGGAGAGAGGAGAGGGATACAGACTGACAGAGAAAGAAAGAAAGGGAGAGATAGTGTCAGGGTGCCGAGAAGCAGAGGAAAAGAGGCAGGAGACAAAGAGGAAAGAGGCAGGAATAAAGACAAATAACGCGAAGAGAGAAACGGTTAAAAGAGAGACAAAGATAGAGTGAGAAAGGAGAGACAGAAAGACAGAGAGATACAAAACAGAGAAATGAAGACAGATGGAGACAAGAGATGAAGAGAGCCAAGAGGCTCATACACAGAGGAGAGGCAGATACAAGGCAGAGAGAGGTAAGAGACAGATTAATGGAGAGAAGGGGAAGAAACAGAGACAGTGAAAGAGAAAGACATTTTAATATCAAAACTAAGTTATTCTAAACATGTTCCTGGGAATCTTCTTTTATTGAGAAATTTGTCCTTTGATATAGGTCAGTTTTTCTCCAAAGTACCTACTCACTCCATCCAACCCTGCTCACTTTGGTAAGGTATTGTCATTTTGTGCAATTTGCTTTGTTGGCAGGGTGCCTCCCTCCAACCACTTACCTCCACCTCCTTTTACCCCTAAGAAGGCTAAATAATGTCCATATAAGGCATCAGGTTCCTGCTTGTCATCATGTGTGGTCATGGCTGAATTGTGTACCAGCAAACCAAGCAAGCAGAAAAAAAAAATACAGCCCTGTTAGCAAAGATTTTGCATTTTTGCAAGGAGAAAGGTGAAGCATGCTTTGTTAATCCAGCACCAACAGGTTGAAGAGGGAAGAATTTTTGCTTTCAATTCCTTTCAGATTTTAGGTTCAGTGACTTTATCTGCAAATCAAAGCTCTCTGTTTGTTCACTTTAGTTCATTAAGATTCTTTCTGGAGAAAAATGTAAGAAATGCATTCCATCTTCCATTTCTACCCTCAAAATTCTTTGTGGTCCTTTTCTTAAAGTGACATCACCCTTCCCCTTGGGATAATAGCCCAGCTATTCTGCCACCTCCTACAGTTCATGTCCCCAAAGTTTTTAGTCCCAGAGACAGATCACAATGTGGGCTGGCATCTAGAGAAAACGTTTTTGGAACACCAGAATCAGCTAAAATACTGTCTTTAAAGAAGGATACCAAGTGATTCAGGGGGTCTGAAATGGATGGGGAAGAGAGGTATGGATGAAAAGAGGGAGTATAGCTGTTATTTAGGCTAGTGGGAGGAGTGAATGTAGCATAGAACTGTGGGCCATCAATAAATACTTGTTGACTAACTTGAGGTATGTAAGTTGAAACTTGATAATACATTGGATGGTTTTCAAAACCACAGGTAGATTAGGGGCTCTAATGGTATTAGTAACACACACACACACACACACACACACACACACACACACACACACACACACAGACTCACTCTCTATCTGTCTCTTCTTGGTTTTTACCTTTGGCTTGTCCACTATTTGCTTTTGCTACGATAAAAAGGATTCTTCTGGATAAGAAGGTAATGTACTAACAGGAGCAAAGTTTTTAAGGATAAAGGGTTCTTTTCTCATTTCTATTGCCTTGTTTGGACTTAATTTTCTCCAACTGTTTCTACTAACATTATCTTATATTTTACTCTGCAATCTCTCAGTTCTCCCTAGTCATTCTTTGGTTAGAGTAGTGGTGTCAAACTCAAATAGGAAAAAAGGACTGTGTGCATCAGCATATGGACTTAGAAAACCACAAAATGATATTATCTATGTTCTAATGTATTTTTATTTAGTTTTACATCTCCCAGTTACACTTAACCTAGTTTAGGATGTACTCCAGTTTTGCATGCAGCCAGTGGCAAAGAGTTTGGTTTCTCTGATGTCCGGGATGCAAGAACCTAGATCTAAAGCCTCAGATCACATTGACCTTTGGTTGAGTTGGTGGGTCACCATCTTCCTTTGGAAGTTATCCGTGGCACATTACCTTTGACCTCCATTGCTTTCATATTTAATTTCTCATGTTTTCACAACTCCAACTTGAGGTAGTGAGCTTTCCTGTCAGCTTAACTTAGGTATGGAGATCTGTAATGCCTGTGCCCAAATGATTTGTCTCTTCCTCATTTGCTGCTGCCAGGCTCCAGATCTTCTTTTCCAGTACCTACTTCCCTCTTGGTTTCCTATATCCTGTCTGCATACAGTCTAGGCTACCAGAGCATGTTCTATAATGATAATTCACCAGGAAAGAGAAGATATACAAATTTAGAAATAATTGAATAAGCTAAGAAGTTTTTATTCTTCCCAGTCCTGACCTGAGGGACAACTAAGCTTTATGATTCAATCCCTAGCCAAGGATGCCTCAGCCTAGCTTGGACCATAATTCTCTTTACAATAAGAGTTAGTAATCACAGCATTCATTCCTCTCTTAGTCCCAAAGGAGAATAGAGCCTTCATTTCAGAACACACTCAAGCCAATTTGAGGATTCTTCCATATAGGCCTTCTGGATTGAGATCATTTAGTCCGTTATTCCAATAACAGATTCACTTCCAATCGATCAGGAAGCCTCCTTATGGCACAGCTGACTCCACTCATATTACAACTGCATAATCAGTTCTCTTACTAAGATTATCCCATCTTCCCTACCAAGGGAAAAACACAACAAGTCATATTCATGTCTCCTTGGAATGAGTATTAAAACTTGATACCATGCAGAATGATTGCAGTGTTCACAAATGGTATCCCTTTTTTTACATGATCCTCATTCATTACTTTTAAAGCACAAACTCTTTTGAGGGTAGGGAAGGGATATTATTTTTATTGCTTTTTTTAGTGGCTAACACAGTATTTCATACATGAGTGTACTCAAATTCAAATAGAAATGGAGCCACCTGTATGTAAGGATCCTTGTGGGTTGCATATTGACTTAGAAAATCACATGTTAACATTATCTGTGTTCTGCATATTCATATTTATTTTAAAATATTTATCAATTATATTTTAATCTGATTCAGAGCACTTTGGAGTGTTATGGGCATGCAACCTTCAGGTTGCATGTTTGAGACCACTGTTGTACATAATAGGTACTCTAAATACTTGTGGAAGGCCAGAAAGCAGCCAAGAAGGAAAAAAGGAAAGAAGGAAAAAAGGAAGGAAGAAAGGAAGAGTGAAAGAAGGAAAGGAAGAAGGAAGAGAGGAAAGGAGGAAGAAAGGAAAGAGAGAAAAGTTGTTGAGAAAATAGGTCCTTTAATGAAGGAGACTTTCCTTAGATTGATTATTCATACACACACACATACATATACATAAGGAAGGGTAAGAAAACTATCACTCTAATCAAAATGATGTGATAAATACAATAAAAAAGGCTTAAAATTTTAGCTAGGATGCATGTATTAATGCTAGAAGGGCAGAATCATGCACAAACCTGACCCTGTACATTCCTATTGCTTATTCAAATGGATCCTTTCAGGTTCATTTCTCAAATGCTTTCCTTTCTTAGTGTAACTTAACTCCCTATAAAGCTCAGGGAGACATTGTATAAGATAGGCTCTTTAGAACATTGGAATTTTGTGCTATATTACCTTAACATATGAAACAATTGTGTCTCCCAGATCAAGGAGAATCTGATAAACTGGAACCTTGTAAATATGGTAGGAGAAGGAGCATTTTAAAGGATAGCAATGTTTGAAAGAGAAGGAAAAAAATTATTTTAAGCCAAAGTTTGAGGAAATGGAAATGAGGAAATTAAAAAGGCTAGTATGCTAGAGAAGAACTAAGAACCTTGGCTTTTAATCTCCACATTGCTACTATTTTTACTGCAAGACTTTGGATAAATTATTTAATCTCTTTGGGTCCTCAGTTTCCTCATTTGTAAAAGGTGGCATTTAGACTAAGTTATATTTAAAAGTGACTATGAATATTCAGATGGCGCTGGCCATTGGAAATTTATTTATTTATTTCAAACCCTTACCCTCTTTCACATAATCAATACTAGGTATTGGTTTTATGGCAGAAGAGCAATAAAGGCTAGGTAATCAAATGGAGTTAAGTGACTTGCCCAGAGTCACACATCTAGGAAGTATTGGGAAACCAGATGTAAACCCTGATACTCCCAACTCCAGGTCTGGCACTCTATTTGCTATGAAATTTATTTATAAACAAGGCTCATTGTAATACCTCTTTCTCCCTCCTCAGATCATCACCATTTGTAACTTTATTGACTTTCCAACCAAACTCATCAATACATATGTTGTCTTTTCTTTTTTCTTCTTTTTTCCT